>NW_028322115.1:0-320517 GCF_001445615.1 Aspergillus lentulus | reverse complement strand
ACTTTGCATTATCAGCTATTGTGAAGCCATCCCCCCACACACGAATGTTTTTGATGTCAGTTACCGATCCTTGCAACGGCAACGGCATAAGATGAGGACCTCATTAATCCACCATTGGTAAGCATACCCGATATGAGCTGGGAGAGATTTCATTGCAACAATCGGCTGCTCAAGGATTGAGCAAAGGCCGAGGTCCCTGAGAGGCATTGATTCTGACTTGTTTTCACGAGATCTTCATCGAATTAATCTATTCCCGCTTGGCAATCGGCAAAACGAGGCCAGAATCTGGGAGTGATATGCTACTCCCCCTCATTTCGGGTGAAACTGTCCCGACACTAATGAGAGCCCTGCATTCCTGGCAAGGAGGTGAGCCACTCTAGCCAAACTTCCAAAATTGCTTACTATATGCTGTACCCGGTATAAATCAAGCACATGCAACCACAGCATATGGAAAACAGGGCTTCCCATCCACAGCCATACTTAATTTGGTATTATGAACGCGGCCAGAGGCTATATATGCCCTTAAAAACCCGCTGCTTTACAGGTGAGAGCTACTAAGCTATAGGGTAAGTGAAGGTAAGCTAAGTAATACTATCTGGTAGCATATTCATTCCCGCAAACCACGCTGAAAAGTATTGTTTATGTCATTGCATAAGGATATCCTTAAACGAAAGTGTACGTGGAGAATTTCCGTGTGTTGCAGCATCCTCTAGCATAGATAGCTAGGCATTTGACGATTTATGAGATCAGACATCCCAGAATTTTCAAGCTCCATAGATTACTACAGATGTTTTGACATGCTTCACAGAATGAATGGAGAATCTGCTTTCAGTGTTGCACTTTCCTCCATATTTCCAAAACTAGTCATTGTTACTTTTGTTCACCCCAAGATGGGCGCTTCTTTGAACTAGGACCTAAGATTAATTAGTACGAATTTAGGGCAGATGATGACCTGTCATCGGTGACTTATCCCCGGACTGGTCAAGATGCCGAGTTATGTTTGTTCTAAGCTTAAACCCCATGACTATTCAGTCCTAGATAGGCCTAGGAACTTAAGGCCTGTTTGGCTCTTCCCTTATGGTTATTTTAAATACACTCCTGTGTGTCTCTCATTGCTCCACTGTGACTGAAAAGCTGGAACGTCCATTAAACCGCAATGAGCGAAAGAATTGACTTTTCATCATCTGCCGCAATTTACTCCACAGAATTTGGGTTACACAGTAGCTATTCGACATAGTAGGCTTAGAGTGAGTTCATGTGGAAGTCCTTTGGAGCAGGTTCACTCAGGAAAGAAAACATCTCTCAGTCTAGGCGTGATTGCGTTTGTCTTCTTTTCAGCCTAGCCCAGCTTCTGATTGTCGCTGTGCCTGTTGCACCGATTTGGCTACCAACACATTTCCTGGGGTTGAAACCCAATCTGCAGGAGTTGCTTCCTTCGTCATAGCATAATCTAATGGAGAAAACCCCAAAATATCCATAATAGAAGGTCAGCTCCTACATCAAGCAGTAACTTTGTAATTAATAGCAGGCCCTAACCTAGCTATGCTATGTAGGGTGACACTACTATGAGGTCCTTATATATTTGGTTTAGTGCTAGTCTATCAGCTAGCCAGAGGTTGACTGCTCTGGCCTGCTTACGTATAGGCTGGGTTTGGGCCCTGGAAATCTAGGGGTTAGGTTAGAATAGGAGAAACCAGCCCGACAAGCAAAAATAACAACCCTAAGCTTAGTTTAGCTATTTCTTTATTAGACCTTCCTGTACAGATTATTTGGCCAAGATGATCAAGATCATTAGGATTCCACTAGAAATCTATGGAATTATGATAATGGAATCGATATTATAGATAGAATTACTTCGAACCTAAATATACTTATTTCTTAGGTATAAATATGGCTTAGATAGTCAATCATTGGGAAGAATTGGACAATTGTTTGATTTCAGTCATCTAAAAAAATTCTTGGTCATCTCAGGGATTTGAGAGTGTATTGTGTACCTTAATTCAATAGATTCTGTGCCTAGAGTCATGCGAGGCTGCTTGCTGGATTGGCCGATCTTCTTCTTGTAAGACAGCTATTTACTATAAACATAGGTATAACTCAGCAGTCGAATGTAGTGATACTCTGCAAGATACTTGCCTGGCAGTCCAATTCGTTTCTCTTTGTCTCTCCTCTCAATATCTAGGTCATCTGTTTCCACGGAACGCAGCAATGGAGGCCATATCCAGCAAAAAGTCACCCTCTTGCCTCCCAAAGAAACTAGTACATATCAATAACGACCCTTTTTCTGCAAAATGAATACATACCTGCGAACCATAATACTAATCCGTTTTACATTCCTCAAATCCAACGGCTCCGCATTAACTTCCCTCCCGCGATACGTCGCTCGTAGATCCCCCCATCTCACTCTCACAATTGCCCTCTCCGCCGTCCGGAACTCATACTCCCAGCTAACCGTACTTTGCTCACGTCTATCAGGCCGATTAGGCAATAGCCTGTCTTTAAGAACTAGAGTGTACACTTTCCCATCCGAACCGGCGATGTCCAGCTCGAGCCCGTCGGCGTCAGATAGATCCCAGGATAAGTCGTCCGTGGTTCGCTGGGAGGCAAATCCTGCTCCGCCGAGGGTGGTGATGTCCAGATGTCCGTTGAACCGGACTGTGTTGTTTGGGAGAATATTAAGGCTGGAGTATGAGGAGCCGCCCCGGACGCGGTCGTCTGAGGAAGTCCAGTTTGTGGGGGACCATGGTCTATATCATTAGCTATGTTAGGCACCATGCAAGGTGACTTACTGGTCACCTCCAATGAGGAATTTTTGGCATGATGGAGCCATTGGGCTGGACGTGTTATGGAGGATTGTAGTCGATGCGGACATCAACTGTTTATACAGGGTCGATCGATCGATCGGGTTACCAGGTGGATGACGTAGTAATCGCGGTAATTCAACTCCTTCAGAGAACCAATAGCGCACATCATATTCATAGTGACAGTGGATAGATATCATCTACAGCTTGTGCTTTCTCTGACCGGGACTACCATTCTCCTACAAAATCTGTGCTGATCTCGACGGAACCGACAAGGGTCTTCCTATTGGCACTCTTAGGATCTCATCCACGGTCTCCACACTCAATCTACTTGTGCCACACATTCTTCTCCCTACCCGAGTCTGTCAGCTGGTTCCGAAGCTCCACCCGCCCCCTCTGGACCATCTCCCGCCAAACCATCAATACGCCTAGATGTCTCTATCGCGAATACAATCCGGCACACCAATCATTCCCTATCACATAGACCATCTCCTTGATGCGTTCCGTAACGGCGGTGAAGCAGCCCCTAAACCCACGTGGCGAACACTCTCCGGGCTCATTGTACACCACTTCGCGACCTGACTCGGGATCGACGAAGATATCTGGGGCTACCGGGTCCATGGTACTGGATAAGTGGTATTCTAACGGAGTACACTTCCATTTGCAGCAATAACCTATGCTGCATAATCTGCATTACCTCGTATGAACCCATTGTTTTTAATAATTGATCAACCAATCAGCATGCGTCTAGCACCTCAAAACATCGTGTCAATTAGTCAGGATTCGGCCTCGCAACATTTCGTGTCCCGAGATCTCGTATAAAGTCATAGAACTAACGCGGATTTGGAAATGCCAAAGATGCTGCCCGTCTCTCGTAGCTTATTGATTAGGAGGGTTCCTCGGCACATAACCTGGGGACCCTGCATCGCGCGCTGCACGCACTCGACCGCCTTATCAACCCTGCACGGCATTCAGCATCCCAGCCAACTTGCATCATATAGAAGAAACGGCCAATTCATACCACAGTCTCGAAGAGCGTCTTCTACAATGCCAGACAAAGAGACTAAGACACGGGACCAGCTCCTCGTCCCCTCCCTTCTCCCTCGCATCTACACCTTCTGGTTTCAACATATCCCCTCGAACGAGCGCCTGCTCCTCCCCTCCCCGGAAGACTGGATGAAATGGTTCGTTAAATCCGACGACTTCGACAGCGCCTGCTCGTACGTCCTTCCCCTCATTCCCACCATGTATAGCTCCAGCTAACCCTCCAGATCCCAATATTCTTCCATCCTCACCGCCATCCGCGAGGCCAATCTCTCCGCAGAGGAGATCCTGTCTAGAACTAGGCCCTCCACCCCCCAGGACTGGCTAGCCCTCATCATCCTCCTCGACCAGCTCCCCCGCAACACCTACCGCGGCGAATCCTCCCGCATCGTCTTTGAATTCTTCGATCCCCTCGCAAGAGCTATCGCCCTCAAAGCCGGCGAAGCAGGATCCCCAGCCAGTGGTGGCAATCCCTTCCGCTATCGCCAGGGTCAGCGCATATGGTTCTACATGCCGTTCATCCACTCCGAGGATCTAGACATGCAGGAGCTTGCGCGGGTCAAGTACCAGGAGATGGCGGAGGATTTCACCCGTCTGCTTGACGGGGATGCGACGGGGTTATCAGATGACGAGGCGGAGTGCCGCCGTATTCTGTTGGAGAACCGGGCGAGGCTGGAGGAGCAGCTGAAGACCCATTTCCGCGTGCATAGGGAGCATTATGACCCCATTGCGCGGTTTGGGCGGTTTCCGCATCGGAATGTCGCGTTGGGCAGGGAGACGAGTGACGAGGAGAGGAAGTTTCTGGAGGAGGGGAAGATGTTTGGGTAGTGAACTCTCTATCTCATTGCAACTGTACTCGTAAATAATTTGAAAAAGACATTACTGATTATCGTAAATGAAGGGAATGTGGGAAGTACAATGCCAGATATGGTTATCAGCGTGTTCGTCAAATCTGGCTCAACCCTTGATCAACACCCGCACACCCTTGCTATCCATCCTAGGGAACGGAATGAAAATTTCGTGCTTGATGGCCACGTCTTCTATGGTGGTTTCGTACAGTTCCAGGTCCATTCTGCGGAGGAGGGCCGACAGGGACAAGAGGATTTCTGCTTTGGCGAGGCTGAGAGATCCTGTTAGTAAATGTATACCCAGACGGAGAACAGACGTACTGCATTCCGATACACTGGCGCGAACCCTTGGAGAAGGCGACCATGTACTTTTCCAGGCGTTTGCGCTCGGCGGGGTCGATCCAGCGCTCGGGCTTGAAGCGATGCGAGTCGGGGAAGACGGTTTCGTTGTGGTGCATTAGGAGGCAGCTCATGCTGACGGGGGTCTTTGGAGGTTAGCGACGGTCATTAATAAGGTCAGGGTGCATACTCCTGGGGGAATGGTCCAGTCTCTGAACTTGAGGGCGTTGTAGGGGGCGATTCGCGGAAGACGGGCAGACACGCCGTAGGACAGTCTAGATATATTAGACACACTCTGGACGAACTCAGTGTAGTCCATACCTGATTCCTTCCAACATGACACCAGTCTATTCAAGTGTCAGCCTCGCCCATATTCGACAGATCATTTGGCTCATTTGACTCACCAGGTAAGGTAACTGCTCCAACTGAATGAGTGCCGGATCCTCGCCGACCGTCTCCAACTCCGCCTTGAGCTTCGCCATCGTCTCGGGGTCGTTCAACAGGTAGAACAGAATGTAGGTGATCGCCTTGGCCGTGGTCTCCGCCCCAGCGGAAACAAGCACCTGCATCTCCTGCGCCAGCCGGGTCTCACTCTTGTTCTTCGCCGGCAGATCACTCCGGAGGATATCGTCGAAGATATTCACGAACCCCCCATTCTGCACACCCTGGTCGCCCTTCTCATTATGAGCCGCAACAATTCGCTTGATCATCTTGCGGCAACGGCGCTGGAAATCGAAAAACAGCTCCATCCCGGGGTTCAGCCACGCGGTGACCCCCTCCGGCAGGGCAAGCAGCAGCGGCAGGGCCCACGCCACCGGACGGATAAACACCATCGTCTTGGCGGTGCCGTTCAGCGTGCCGTGCCACTGCGGGATGAAATCCGGTGCGTCGAGGTAGCGGTACCCATCGCCCATGCTATAGTCGGTGATGACATCGGTGGTGTAGCAGGTGAGGGCGTGCTCAATGTTGAGCGGCTGGCCGGTGTTCTTGAGCTCCTCGAGGCGGCGGCAGAGCTTGTCAACGAGGGCCTTGATGGCGGGTTCCTGGCGGCGGATGCGCGCGCTGGAGAAGAAGGGGTTCAGCTGGGCACGGAGCTGGCGGTGCAGGTGGTGATCGATCGTGTTGAGGAGAGCCAAGGGGGCGTTGAGGGTCTTTTGGTAGTATTCATATTTGTTGCGAGGGCTGTCGCGCGAGTAGAGGACTTCGTAGTAGTCGGGGTCGTTGATGTGTAGTTCGGTCGGGCTGATGCGAACGATGGGGCCTGTATGACATTAGTACAAGTGGACCGTCAGAATGTCAAGCCGACAAGGATAAATGCCAAGAAGTGATCTATCGAACTTGACCGGGTGCATCCAAAACGCAGCCGACGGTCAGGGGTTTTACACTGACCGTATTTCTCATGGAGACGACCAATCTGAAAGGTGAACTGTCCGCAGCAGATGGTATCCCAATAAAACTCGTACAGATGGGTCAATGCAGCGAGTTTGGGTCCGGGGAAACGGGCAATGGGAGACAGATACAGCCGGTCGAGAACCACCCAGAGTAGATAGACTGCCCCGAGACCGACAGCCGAAGCCACGGGATGCGAAAGCAGGAGACGTAGCAGTTCCATTGTTGACGGGGAGTCAATTGCAGGTGTGGTTCATGCAGAAGGGAAACTCCAGCTCACCAGAACCATGGTGCCGGGTCGGGTTGGCCGTCGACAGGTTTTAAAAAAGTTGAGGAGTGCCATTCACTCGGACTGTGGCCAGTGCTCTGACCCATCAGACTGGCCGGGGGGTGCAGGTGCACAGGGCGTGTGAATTCAGTTTTGAGTTCCCATGTTGTATTAGCTTTTTGTGGGTGTCTCATTCTGTCTACGGAGTACTCCGTAGAAGGGAGGCAATGAGTGGAGACCGAAGATCAAGGAAGACAGCCGTGCATCTACTTCCAATGATGAGCAGTAGGAAACTCATCCAAGGTTTTCCAGGCTCCCCAAAAGACCCAGCTGCAGACTGTGAAGTATGCCCGTGCTTATTCTTCACGGCAGACGGGTAGCCGGATGGAGACTCCGGGAAACATTGCAGTCGTAGTGGATTCCTGGAGCCCACGGGCCCTGTTTCTAGCCAGTCAGAAGCCATGTGTGCGTTGGCTCGGGACCCAGTGCATTGCAGGATTGCCCTATTGGGAAGACAATAGCTTTATCGTGGGCTGCTCACAGACGCTAGCGAGGTTAGTCTCCCTTCCTTCTACTGGTCTGTGTGGCTCTAGCCTTTTGTTAGGGCGTGATAGGCGTGGAAGTTGTAGGGAATCTATGGTCGGAGCCATCATAACCGTTCTGTCGGGTCAAACGAGATGATAATATTGACATGGTTGAGATATGTACATTTGCAGCCTGCATAGAGAACAGAACAGAACCAACGAACATGCATACTATCCTTCATTTCCTCTGGTTATGATCATTATTAATTACGATGAGCATCCGGACGACCCGCGTCTCGACCCACTGATCCGTCGCGTTCCTTTCCCGTTCCGGGCTGGGCTGAACTTATCCGGGGAGCTGGCCGCTGCCTTCGTACTTCTGATCCTTCTCATTTTGCCTGGGTTGATTGGCTGTCCGCCTCATGGCATGATGGTGTGAACTTCTCTTCCAGGTTCGTGCTGCCATGCTCCGGAATGTCGCCTTTCCCGTTCAGTACCATAATCCATACCCACAGTCGTCTAACCATCACTGAAAACTTGACTGTTGGTCATCAACGATAAGCTTCCTGGTCCTTCAGAATGATATGGTGCTTTGGCAACTTGTCCCCGACAGAAGGCCCACTGTCCAGTCGACGACATAGTAAGAATCATACATCGGGAAATGTCACGGCAAATAAGCCGCTGAAAATGAAATGTGTCATAGCTGACTTGGCCTACGAATCCAAATTTACAAGGCTACAATGTCTTCCTTTTGAGTTTTGTGGCACCCTGGTCTCTCCCGCACAGTGGAGTATCACTATCCATGGTACAACTCCGGGGGTTTCCAGTCGACCTTGATGTGCTAACTGGCTAGGCTACCTTATTATGAGTTGATCAATATAAACAATGCTGTAGCCGGTCGTTTGTTGCCTATTCTATACCGTCTATGGCGGCATCTAATGATATTCATTAACTCAAGACTGCAACTGACACTATAAAGTCAGCTGGACTTACAGTGTCGGTCAAGGCATGCTGAAATTCCTGCTCTTCTGCCACGTGCGCTTCTGAAATGCTTCATTATGCATTCACTTAACATTGATAGTCCTTTGACTGGCTATTGCGCAACACACGATCCATGGGGCTATTCCATATGACCGTCCTGGATATTTCTCGTCTGTTCGACAAGAACAACACTCATTATAAGTCAAATGGATCTTTGTATGATCGGTGCAGGGGTTATCGGCCTACCGTCCGCGCTGCTGCTGGCCGAGCCAGAGTACAGGGGATCAAGTGGGTACTTCACTTTTTAAGATTTCCGCCATACTTGTAACTGACTAGACTGTGGATTGACCCAACACTTTGACAACAGCGACAGGTACTCTAGTGTCTGGTAAAAGCGCGTCGCTCCCAGATATCGCCTCGACCTGCACGGGGCCTCCCATCAATGCGACTTTCTGTGTCAAGTATCAGTCCATGACCCCGATCCCCTATCTCCTCCCACGCCGAACAAATCACTCGAATCGATTTGTTCGATGTTTCGGCGGAGATCAAGTCGGCCGACGATGCATGATATCTAACGGAAGCGTGGTTCATAGTCGACCTGGAGTAGAAACCATCGAGACAAGGCTGTTGTTCCTGTCAAGGACGGGTGGTGCTGATGAGTAGTGACTTCAAGGGACGATCCCACAGATGTATACTGGGGGTATATCCATAGGCGAAATAGCGAAGACAACCCAACGGCCGTCCATCCAGACACACGCTCTGGCGAATTGAAAACGTCGTCTGACTCTGTCCCTCAGAGGCATGTCATTCAGCTTCTAGTTGGATTCCGAGCTTGCAAAAAAGTGGGTACGACTCGAGCGGGAGGGCGATGTGAGTCTCGCCTACGGTCAGCACCCTCGGCTATATATACTGCATGAAGTCCTAGACCATATTCATATCATTCCACCTCGACGGGCTAATGAAATATCTGTATACAATTCTCCCACACGTCCTAAGCAACTTCTGCACTGAGATCCTCTTCAAACCAGTCAGAACAACGCCACTCTCTACATCGTACAGCTCTCATTCCGAATCTTGACACTCATGCCCCTGATTAACTTCCCATGGTAATCTGTCGAGCGGTATACTCTTCACCGTCTCCAACTGCTCCTCCGCCCGACAGGAGACCCTATTAACACTGGTCTCGAACCCAGCGCCACAAGCTGCATCGCCTCGTCTTTCGTCTCCGCGACTGATTACACGAGCCCACCCGCGGCCGTCTCGAGCGGTGTGGCTTGCCGATCTCCACAAAGTCCAACAGAGCCTCAAACACGCAGGAAGAGGAAGAGCTGCAGCTGCATGCATTCCAACAGCAATATTAAGCTGCTCCCTGAATGCGCGTGGTGCCTCTCCTTATCGGAGCGCCCCACATACGCATAGTCTAGCCCCATGTCGCCGAAGGCAACTAGCGGCGAGGTGGATTAACCCAGCTGCTCGTTGCGAAGGTGCTCAGGGGTTGAAATAATGTCTTGTCGTCTGCGAGGTGATTTCGGCAGCAGGGCACAAGTGCTCTCCGAGGGTCATTGTGCATATGTTGGGATATTGCTTGACTGTTTAAGGTTCTCGTGCGCCCCGGCTAATGTCATCGTGGTGGGGATAATTTGCGCAACTTTGTTTTCTAGGGGCGTTGGAGCAGCTGAGCGAAATCGGGCTTATGGTATCGTCTTCCCTGGTAGATGAGATGTCTTGGATTTATCCAAGGTGAAGAGTCTACTGCTGCCTGTGCGTAATAGCAGATCCCGTGGAATGAGATGCCATACATCAGCGTACTGAAGACGGTATACGTCCGTGGCTGTGGACATTATTTCGTGCAGGAAATATATTATGACGTGATGTGTCGGGATTTGATTAGTAGCATATTATTATTACTCCATTATGATGTTAAATCTCATCTGGTTCATGTGCGACCTTTACAGAAAATATAAAGGAATCAAGCACATCTCTCATGGACAATGATGTGATGTATGCTGGGAGGTAGGGTTACTAAGAATCCAGAGCATCAAAGCAGTTAAGTGTCCCAAGACAGTATCTGTATATACTCAATCCTCCAGAGATAGACCAGTCGACTGAATGAGGCCGCTCCTTAGCCTATGTTACCCCTAAATCTGGACAGTTATACTTGGGGATGACCTTCGGGCAGCCCTTAAGTCAACGTATCCATGTTCACTATAACTAGAGCAATTATAGTAGTAGTAGAGGCTCGGTAGTAAGACGAGAATGAGTGATTGCGATGTAGAGGGTCCCTTCACATGTTATGGGTCATGGCGAATTAGCACTCCGCATAAGCCTAATTCGGCATTGGAGATGTAAACTTCCCTGCTACAATTCACGCAAAAACCCCCATTCCAATGCCAACTGACTTATAAAAACCGGTGTATGGAGTAATGTTGACTTTGACTCTTTTAGTAGGTGAATATCCATCTATAATAATATGTCATGCATGACACGAGTCAGTCACCGGAAGATTCTGCCGTCATGCATCACCAGGCTTCAGCGAAATCCTTGCCAGCAGTGTGCCGTTCACCAACCGGATTCCCGGCATCGATTATGGCTATATCGGGTGGCTCTGATCGTCTTCTCGGGATATTCCAAGGAAATATCTTGAACAATAGTCGGATGGTTCTGCCCTGAACTGATAACGGATACTATCGGCCAGATTCGGACAGACGCGGCTATCCTCGCTCACGTGCCTCGGATGGAAAATTTTCACCATTTTAGGACGATTCACCAGCCACAGTGCCGTCCATAGCCGATTCTTTATCAACTGTGCCTGGCAGCCTGGCGAAAAGCCATTGGACAATGCTTGACGTCGGAAAGTCCCCTGTGGCTGATGCAGGCTGGTGTGCCTGTGTTCTGGCCAGCTTCTATAAATGTTATATAAAACTTCGGAAAAGTATGGATCTCGTACATCACCATGAGCTCCATCTGGCAGCCATCGATGGCAACTGACACCCAACCATGAAAAAATTGTCTGATCCACCGCGGCCTGAACGTGGGAGGATGGTGTTATATACTAGAGACAAGTCCGTAGAGCTGTAGAAGCGTAGACTCCAAAGCAAAGCAGCTGCTCTCTGACCGGAGAATGGACCACCCAGAGACTTCGACTCTGGATTCGCATTCGCCCAAAGCTTTCCATGATGACCACCATGGCAGCCAACCCCTCGACAGCGCCAGCGACTGCCTCTCCGATGAAACGGTAGACCATCTCGAACCCCTCGAACTCACTCGCATCAACACCTACCGACTCCAGCAAAAGACCACCGTGGGCTCCACACGCGGCCCTGTACCCCGCGATGCATGGCTACCGATGGGCGCCGGCAAGGAATACCCTCCGTTACTTCCCGATCCGGAAACATACGTCGTCGAATTCGATGGAGCGGAGGATCCCCTACACCCGTATAACTGGTCCATGACCCGAAGGTAGCATTGTTCATGCCTAGTTGCCCAGGAAGATGCTAACGCCGATTGACAGAATCTTCCTGGTCTGCATTCTCTGCTACGGCACCTTCGCCGGCTCATTCGCCAGCGCCGTCTTCTCTGCAGCCATTGCCTCCGCCAGCAGCGAATTCCACGTCAGCCAGGAAGTCGGCTCGCTCGGCGTCACGCTGTACGTGCTCGGCTTCGCCGCCGGCCCAACTATCTGGGCCCCCGCCTCGGAGCTCATCGGACGGCGCTGGCCGCTGTCCCTCGGTCTCCTGGGGTGCGGGATTTTCACTGTGGGCTGCGCAACGGGGAAGGACTTTCAGACTATCATGATCTGCCGATTCTTCGCAGGCTTGTTCGCGGCTAGTCCGATCGCAGTCGTGCCTGCTGTCTTTGCGGACCTGTTTAACAACGCGCAGCGTGGGATCGTCATGTCCATCTTCTGCATGGCGGTGTTTATCGGTCCGTTTGCGGCGCCGTTTGTGGGCGGGTTCATCACGATGAGTGCGCTCGGCTGGCGCTGGACGATGTACATCTCTGCCATAATGGTGTTGGTGGGATTTGTGCTCGTTGTGCTCTTCCTGGATGAGACGTATGCGCCAGTTATTCTGGTGCGCAAGGCGGCGACGCTGCGTCGCCAGACGCATAATTGGGGTATCCATGCGAAGCAGGATGAGGTCGAGGTTGATTTCCACGAGCTGATGCGGAATAATTTCACCAGGCCGTTGAAGATGCTGTTCACAGAGCCGATTCTGCTGCTTATTTCGCTGTATATCTCATTTATCTACGGGCTCATCTATGCCCTGCTTGGTGCTTACCCGGTCGTCTTCCAGGGGGTGTACGGGATGAATATGGGTGAAGGTGGACTGGCGTTTGTCGGCTTGATCGTCGGAGAATTACTGGGTGGCGTGTTCATCCTGTTTCTCCAAGGCTCGTATATCAAGAAGCTGGCTGCGAATGGAGACGTTCCTGTGCCTGAGTGGCGCCTCCCTCCTGCTATTGTGGGAGGAGTTACCTTTGCTGCGGGCATGTTTTGGTACGAACTACCCACTGTGCTACGTACAGAAGGACTTTTACTGACTGCTGCAGGTTCGGCTGGACTGGCTATACCTCATCTATCCACTGGATGGTCCCCATTTCCTCCGGCATTCTGACGGGCTTCGGCATCTTCTGCATCTTCCTGCAATGCTTCAACTACATCGTGGACTGCTATCCTACTTTGTAAGTCTGCTTCATTCGCTATACGTATCCCCGTACTAATGGTGCCAGGGCTGCCTCCACGATCGCAGCAAACACTATCCTCCGATCCGCAGTGGGATGCGCATTCCCCCTCTTCTCTCGACAGATGATGGAGAATCTTGGCGTGCAATGGGCTGGGACGATGCTGGGATGCATTGCGGCAGTAATGGTGCCCATTCCAATTGCATTCATGGTGTATGGTCCCTGGCTGAGGAGCAAGAGTCGATCAGCCGGTGCTCCTGTCTATCCAGAGACGAAAAAGCATTACGATGTTTGATGATTGCATAGAGTATAGACTAGATACCTCGATATGATTAATGATATGAGACATGACGAGTAATACACTACTTGAAGAACCTCATTCTTGCGGATAGTGTACGCAAGCTGTCCAAAGTATACATCGCTCCTGTAGCTCATACTCCTTTCAACTAGGGTCCAATCCCTCTATAATGTCTCTTCGCTTCGACTCGTCTTCGGGGAAAAATAATGTATGGACGGGGCTTTGGTCAGGACAGTCCCGCGTTAGATTCACTGCGGGATCACTTGATTCTGAACTCTTTCGGAATTCAGCTACATTGAATGGTTAGGTTACAATTCACATGATTTCAAGAAGGTGACTGTCACCATGTAGTTATGATATGCTGTCATTATGAGCTACTATTTTTGTAGTCAGCGACTCTTAGGGTTTAATGAACCATGGCACACCCTAATCCCGGGTTCAATATGTCATCGTCATTACTGAACCTTTTTGGGTCGGGATCTAGACAATCTAAAATAGAGAATTAAGCTTCTGAAATTAATAACGTTATATTAATTCATCATGATCCCCCCATTTACCAGAAGCATATTGTGGGGAAATCATGACACCCTAGATCAAAGCTAGTTATATATCTAGAAGGCCTTTCGACACCAAGGGAAACTCAATACTTTATTATACTACAAGTTACACAAACTTGATTCATTAGTTTATCTGTTCTTCATCAAGAAGATGTATAAGTATTTTGTTGCATTGCCCAGTATTACCCTGCTTTATTTATCCTTCCTCATAGTTTTAATACTACCTCAATGTAAGTAGCTTTCTGCTGGTCTTCACTACTTGTACGGCAGTACATGTGCTAAGCACCAATTTTCAGCCCTTGCCAAAGCAGCTTCAGTAGCCACCACTCCTGTCAATCGGGCATTGCCTAATGCGCCCAACGGATACACCCCTGAAGGCGAGACCTGCCCTTCGAATCGGCCCTCAATCCGAAATGCCACTGCCCTATCGAGCGCCGAGACGTCCTGGCTGAAAACCCGAAGAAACAAAACCAGAGACGCGCTGAAAGCGTTTCTCAGCCGAGTCGACTTCGGTTCTTTTAATGGATCTGACTATATTGATAACCATTCGGGTAATACGTCCGCCTTGCCCAATATCGGGATTGCAGTATCTGGCGGTGGCTACCGAGCCTTGATGAATGGCGGAGGTGCGCTGCAGGCGTTTGATAATCGGACCACGAACTCGACTCTCAAAGGCCAATTGGGGGGTATCCTACAGTCGGCTACTTATCTGTCGGGACTAAGTGGTGGGGCCTGGTTGGTTGGGTCAATGTATATGAACAATTTCTCGGATGTATCGTCGCTGCGGGACAATGGTTCCGTGTGGCAGTTTCAGGACTCTATCTTCAGTGGTCCGACTCAAAGTACGGCATGGAGCATCAGCACGGCGAAGTATTATTCTCAGTTGCTGGGTGCAGTGAATGAGAAATCGGATGCTGGCTACGAGGTCTCTATCACAGATTACTGGTATGCTTCTCTTACCTTGCGATTTGAAGAAAAGAAGCAACGCTCACTATTTATATCAGGGGACGTTCTCTCTCTTACCAACTCATCAGCGCGCCTGAAGGTGGTGTCAGTTATACCTGGTCATCAATCGCTCTGAGCAAGGATTTCCAGTCTGGAACGATGCCTATCCCCTTGGTCATCGCTGATGGTCGAGCTCCGGGAGAGATCCTAGTACCCGCGAACACTACGGTCTTCGAGTTCAACCCCTGGGAATTTGGGAGCTGGGATGAATCTCTGTCCGCCTTTGTCTCCCTAGAATTCCTGGGATCGAATTTCTCAAAAGGGACACTACCAACGGGTGAAAAGTGTGTTCGAGGATTCGATAACGCAGGGTTCATCATGGGCACGTCGTCATCCCTATTCAATCAAGCATTCCTCCACATAAACGATACCGACGCACCTCCGGCCGTGTCCAACTCAATCAGCGCCATTTTAGGCAGAATCGGGTCCGAGAACAATGATATCGCCGTCTACAAGCCTAACCCTTTCTATCACTATGCAAGCCAGTCCAAATACACAACATCTCCCTCGTTGACCTTGGTCGACGGCGGAGAAGATCTCCAGAACATCCCGCTAGATCCCCTTCTGCAGCCCCAGCGCCACGTTGATGTGATTCTAGCTCTCGACTCGTCAGCCGACACAACTACAAGGTGGCCCAATGGAACATCCATGGTAGCCACATATGAGCGAAACGTAGGCTCATCAGGAACGAACAGTGGCCTCCCCTTCCCCTCTATGCCTGATCAGAACACATTCGTCAACCTTGGGTTAAACAATCGCCCGACATTCTTTGGCTGCAATAGTTCAAACATCACTGGCTCCGCCCCGCTTGTCGTTTATATTCCTAACGCCCCGTATATATACCCGTCCAACGTCTCCACGTTCGATTTGCAATACAATACCAGTGAACGCAACGCCATCATTGAGAATGGCTACGATGTGGCAACAATGGGAAATGGAACACTGGACTCTATCTGGCCGTCTTGTCTTGCTTGCGCTATATTAAGTCGGAGCTTTGAACGGACAGATACAACCGTGCCGGAGATCTGCGCGAGTTGTTTCAGGAAGTACTGTTGGGATGGGACCACAAATGCCACTACTCCTGGCGATTATTATCCGACGTTGAAACTTCACTAGCACTAGGTAAGTAAAAAACCAGCAGAAGTGTAGGTGTATGGCGACAGAAAGCGCGATGGTTTAATTGATACGTATCAAGGTGCCTCTTCGATGGCTGGAAGCGAATGCTGAGCATGCTTAGTCGGCGCCACTTGGGACGAAGGGAAGGATATTTTTGACTCTCCATTCTGTATGTGAGAGCAGTATATAATGGTTGCTAGCAGACACACAACAGAAGAATGAGGTATATGACAAGACCCCCAGGCCTCTAGGTACATTACAAAACAAAAGATATAGGAATATTGTAAGCTTCGTGGCCGCTTGTGGAAGGATGAACAGCCCATTTCTCTAATTAGGGCAGCAACACATTTGCCTAGCTAGAATAGTATTTACTTTCAGTAATGCGTATGTACTTTTGCAAGTCAAGCTACATACAGAGGTCACTGAATTATACACAAGCCGCGCGGCTTATACTTCTCAACCAGCACCTGATTGCCCTTATATTGTGTCTTCTGCTTACAAGAGGATGACTAGAGATAGTCTCCCCCATATTGATTGGATTAAACTTCTCACCGTTGCTCAAAACAATCGCGTCGTCACGCCGCCCAGCATACCGCCAGAGGCCTTTCTTGTCCGGGTGAGGAGTAAAGAGGTCCCCAGTGCGATATTTCCGTCTTCTCCGGTAAGTAGGGAACACGGCGTGTAGAGTGCGGCCCTTCTCGCCGCGCACCACTACAAGCTCGTAACACTCACCTCCAGCATCACGCATCTCATATCCAGCAAAGGGATTAAACTCGAGATACGGCCACTCATCCTTCTCTGGATACTTCAAGGCGCCGAAAATAGCAAATTCGCTAGACCAATCACTTACTGGAGATGGACGACCTCAGCAATGCGATCGCCGGCTTCGCGAGCCATGGGCGCACCACCAAAGACAAGCATGTCAAGTGTCTTCAGGCATTCCATGCCCATCTCAGATTCGCAGAGCTCCTCAAGCATGGACGGCGTCAAGACGGCAGTCCGGGGCTGCCCGTGCTTGATGACTTCAGCGAGATAGTCGATCGTCAAGCGCTTTTCGTGGGTCAAGACAAATGCTGTCGCCGATATAATTGGGGCCATCATGTTGAGTATCCCCATAAGATGAAAAGATGGCCGATGGTAAGCATCCTTTTGCCTCTCTCTGCAACAGCAGCCCAGGCCCAGTGTCATGAGCTGGACATCTTCCATTTCCGTTGTCACTCTTGAAAGGCATGGCATCCATACCTCAAGCCCTGATTGTCCAGAGCATGACCGTTTGACCTTCAAGCTCCAACGTATACAGGAGATCCTGACAGCGGGGCTGCCTTCCTAGGCCTTATCATGTGCATGAAATGGTCACTATCTTGCTTACGCAGCAAAACCTACCCTCCTCCTACTGTTGGAAAGGATTTGGTCACCCAGTTCATAAAGCGCCATGGTCCAGGTTCAACCAAACACCGGTATTACATGTTGTCCAAAAGGTAGAAGCCTAGAAGCGTGTTTCGTCAGTTCCATATCCTAGAATGATCCTATTCCATGGGGTTTACTCACAGTACCCTCCGAGCTCGTCCTTCCACAAATATTGAACGTTGAATGCTGCATCAAGAGCAACGCGCTCCACCTGAGCAGGGGTCCACTTGCCACTCCGCCAGAACAGGATCTTTGTTGCTTTCGGCAGGTGGATGGGATGTTGCCCAACGTCAAGAGTTACGTGCAGTTTCGGGGAATACCAGAACAGGAGTTCATTCTCGGTAGTATCGTACACCAGGGTACAATCCCAGTCTTGCACATGGAAGGCTTTGTGGCCGAGCAGCAGATTGGCGTGATATAAAGGGTGAAGCATGAAAGTGCGCGCAGGTTTGCGGTCCGGATTATAGGCATTGATCAGCCTTTCTTTGTTGGAACAGCAGTCAGCAGAGATCGGGAAGCTACATGCTAAACCAACAGTCTTGCAAGCTTCACGAAATTTCCGAGTAGAGCACTAGCTTCCAACTGTCGTTTTGCCACCGTATTCCCGACCCATAGGAAGTTGACATGCGAGATTCCCCACTGATCTAGAGCTGCAGAATTCGTGAGCCAGTCCACGCAATCTTCGTACGTTCCAATGATCCCGGTGACTCTGATTGTTGGATGGTCTTTAATGTGCGCTTTCAGGGCATTGAGGCTATTTGACAGTGCCTCTGCAGAGACATCAAGTGCATGATAGTGGGCTTCCCTGCCCTTTTGGGCAAGAGCGGTGAGGATGCAGGCTGTCTTGTATAGGTTTCTAGAGCGGTTTCAGTACGACCAGGTCGATGGAGGCGGTTCACATTGGTCTGCAGCGGAATTGCCTACCCGCAGCCTAACTCAATCATGGCGAATTTCTCTGGAAGTTCCTGTGCCATGTCATATTTGTACGTATCAAGGATCTCCAACTCCCGCGCCCTGGGGTAGTAATCTGGGCTCATTGTCCATTCATTAAAATTCTTCAGCCCTTGATCGTCCCATAGGAGGAGAGAGGGAAGCGTTTTTGTTTCGGCCCTGAGCCCCAATAAGACGAAGTCACGGAGGTTCAGCAGCTCGGCTGATTTCCGGATATCCAGTAGGACAGGTGCATTGCAGTCGGTTGAAATCGAACCCATTATTAGTGTAGGGAGAGGATCGAATTCAATTTCTGTCACGATGGATGGACTTAGACAAAGAGCTTATAGAGAATCCCAACAATACTATCATATATGATCCAGTGGATCCAGTTGCTCATTCTTGTAGTTTGGGTGATCGTTCCTGCTCCTGAAATAAAGCTAAGGACTGCCCGATGAAGCCTGCATCATGCGGCGAGTAACCTTGCGTGATGGGGCAGCTATTGCTAATCTCGCCCCAACAGGCCCTACCCTTACATCTGAAGAGGTAGTGCAGTCTCCTCCTTACATTATATGGCGGTGTGAAGTAGGGAAATTTGGACGATTCGTGGTGGCTTGAACAGGTTATTTTTATATTGCTTATAGGCTAGCCGGTTACAATTCCAAGGACTTCAGGACTTGCGGTCTTCTTCAACGAGCTCAGCATCTCAAGTGCGTGCTTTTTGTCCAATTCCTCTTGCGATGCTTGTTTGAATTGGGATCCAGCCTCGCTGTCCGTACCACTTAAACAACAATTCTTCAGCCCGCTTTCTCGGCAGGATCTCCGCATAATCCCTGCCTTCGCGCTCCGGGGCCGCTGGAAGTCTGTTATTTTCAGGTCGGAGGCAGCGCAGATATTGAAGGATATCTGTCCAATTGTGCGGCTCAGCAAATGCGAATACTCTTTCCATTCGGACAGCGGGATCCAAAGCCGCAATCGTGTAGAGGCGGGCAACATCTTCAACATCCACAAACCATTCTATTTTTTTTATTGTTTGGAGAGTTAGTGGATATAATGCTTCACGGGTGAGTCGTCAGTGCTCGACGTACTTGGAGGAACCAATGAAATGACTTCTCCTTTACCCTCTAAAAGATCTTTTACCCATCTCATCGTTGAGCCACTGATCTCTTGGTGCAGGATTTTCCCAACCTACAAAAGTGAGCAATCCAGTCACATATTCCATGGTCAAGAGCTCGACTAGTCGTATATAATTTCTAGACTTACCGTGTACGACGCCACCACGACATTTAGTTCAAAGAGAGGTCGATGCTTTTTGACCCAATTCCACGCCGCTCTTTCTGCCTCAGTTTTACACGCAGCATAGATCGCCAGCCGTCTCTTCCATTGTAACGCGTCGTTGGAAGGGGCAGACTGGTCACAAGCCCAAGCCTCTCTAACAGCCTCGTCATTCCATGTATCTGTGTATTCCACAGGCTTAGAATTAGTTCTCTCCCATTGACTATCTGGAAAGGAGAAATGGACTGACGTTCAGTGATCTGTATGCCCTCTTGGTTAGGCATGCTTGTGTAGACGGCCATCGAAGAAGAGCCTAGAATGACCCTTCTGACGGAGCGCTGTAGGCTTGCGGCTTTCAGGACGTTGACTGTCGAGCAAATGGAGAGCGGAATAACGTTTTGTGGGCAATCCGTGATAGGGATGTCCCCCGCCTGCGGTTCTCAGTATTCTGCTGCTTCGTCACACTAATTAAACCACTCTAGCGGTGCAAGAGACTTACCAGGTGTAGGACGCCATCCACTCCATCCAAAGCGTGCTTAATCAGCCCAACATCATCAAAACCGGACAGGATGCATGTGGTGAATTTATTGCGTCCATAGATTTCCGCAAAGAACTGGTCTAGCCACGGCTTTTCATCACGGACAGTTCCTCGGACACGATAGCCAGAACGCAGAAGTTCATTGATGACTTGGCTAGCAATATATCCATTAGCCCCGGTTACAAGAATTAGGGAGCCAAATGGTAATGCCAAAGTGGTTCTGGTCATTTGAAATCCGTCCTAGCTAGCTGGCTATGAGCCCATAGAAGTAGCCATGGGCTACCGTTCGTCCTATAAGACTAATTTTTCTCCTACAATTTCTGCTGTTTGGCCATGGGTGGGCTGAAAGAAGCACCGAGAATGCGCCCTTACTTAACAGGTATTGTCTGTACCTCTTCTAAGGAACTTATTGCATCATATAGAAAATATAGCGCCCCACGTGAGTCACCCTTGCATCACCCACCCCCACCCATTTATACTCATAGTTCTGCTGGTCAAGGTTGCATACGATTCTTGAAGTGGTAGTTATCTGTGCCCACACCGGGAAGCGGTGTGGGTGCGCTATGAAGGCACAGATATGCCCTGACTTGCGTTGCTACATACCTCCATTCGTTTGGCCTGCCACATTGTGCGATAATTGTAGCATTGATATCCACCGCTTGAGGAGAACGGCCACGACCTGTCTAAAGAGTAGAAAGAAAAACAAGAGGGGGAATAAGACCCCGCTTCTACAGTGACGTTTTACGACGGTGGTGTTGGTGGGTGGTATTCATACGCTGACCGCTCCCTCGCCTTCAGAGATATGCAGGATATCAAGATATTGCAAGTAGATTCCTTCCCCCATGCTCAGCTGATTCACTTAATCTTTTATGCCAGGTTGGAGACATAGTGACGTGTTAATTAATTGATAACAATGAGACGCGGTCAAATATACAGTTCCGAGTTTGGGTGTCCAGCCCCAGTTGGAACCAAACCTGATCTGTTCTAATTAGGTGAGACGCCCCTTGGCCTAGATAGGCAGTCATTAACTAACGCCGGTCAGATTTAGTCTGGTTTAGTTTTAATTTGGGTTAGTTTTAGGCCTAAATTTGAATGGTTCTCAGACCTCAATTTCTCCTACGCCTAGGGCCTACCAAATATGCTTATATAAAACTATTATTTTTATATGAAATAAACAGTGATTACCATCATACGAACCTAGATCGAAAATATCATTCAATATCTAGAGGGTTGAATGGGCGGTGGGTAAAAGTCGTTTGTAAACCAGTGTAGATGAAGGTTGATGCATGTATATATATGCCATCCGCGTCATTGGATTTACGCTGTTCTAGAATTCCTCCCAGAAGCGGGCAGGGCTATTGTAGATGAACCGGGCTACAGAGAGAACGCTGCGGTGATCTTTCGAGACGTTTTGTGGCGATGGGCGATGCGTTTTGGTTCTCTCAATCTCAGCCAAAGCACCTTGTAGCTGTCAAGGTCATGGTTGGAAGACGCTAATATATCCTGCCAAATTCGGCTCTCACTCCTTGTGCCCTGCCAAGCGTGCAAACATAGGTAACATCCGAAATTTCCAAGCAAACTGGCTCCAGTGACCACATATACCATGACTGACGCCAGTATGATGGAGGACTCGAGCAATTATATAACCACCAAGGGTAGTGGTCTGTTTGCACTTGAGTTGTGGTTCAAATATACCCACTTTTAGCCACTTTCGAACAGCATATCATGATCGCCCCTTACAAGGGTATGAGAACGGCCCTTCTGGGGGATTCTTAGCAGCGTCTACTCTGCTGATTTATTGCAGGATTTCTATGCTAAGCTGATCTCAAATGTGGTGATTAATCGACCTTGTAATCCAACCCGAAGACCACAGTACCGCGACTACTAGCTTGCAATAGACGCCATAACGTATACCTTGTTCAATCACAGAGAACCGGCTTTGACCAGCCAAGAATCCGGCCTGGCTGCTGTGACATGACGCTGCGAAGAACTCTAAGCACTAGACTCTGGCTTCTCTTCAGAGTCAGTATTCCAGTATACGAAGTGCAGTTGTGCATGATTCCTAAGTCTACCGCATTTGTGAGCAGCTCAAGTTGACCATACCCAAGACAAGCTTAATAATATGGAGGAAGAGACTTCTTAGCATCAAGACAATATACGCATCCAACGCAAGCCCACTCAACGTTTAGTTTCTGGTATGCACCAGCTTTCCCTGAACCCACACCTTCTTCACATTCCGATCGTCACCACTCCACATCCACTTCTGAATCTGCTCCTGCCAAGTCTCATTTCCGAACAAATTAACGTTGCCCACAGGTCCAGACTTGGCAAGGATCCGACCAGGGAAGCCATGCACACCTGCCACATCAGACGGGCTCACAGTGTTATTATCCACAGCACCCAGCTCAATCAGTTGCGCATCCCAAATCATCCCCTTATCGAACCCGCCAATGTCATCCGCCATGTCGACGACTGCTGCACCGCCGCGCGTGGCTAGATAAAGACTCTCCTCGACGGAAAGCTTCTCATGCCCCGTCGATGTTGAGTTACCTGTCATCTCTTGGAAGTCGGTGCTATATCTTAGCAATCTAGACACCAGGCAAGCCTGTCGGGCCGCTTCAAGGATGCTTGGGCTGTACCCGCCACTCACATCCGTGCCCAGACCAACCGTGAGGCCTTCATCGAGCATGATGCGGACAGGAGCAAGTCCAGAGCCGAGGGCGGAGTTTGACGCTGGGCAGTGCGATATCTTGGAGCCACGCTCGCGGATGAGGTTGCGCTCGTTGTGGGTGAGGTGCACCCCGTGCGCGAGGATGGTGCGGGAGGTAAGGAGGTGAGCCTTGTCATAGACGTCGGCGTAGCTGGTTGCCTCCGGGAACAGTTGGTGGACGAGGTCGATCTCCTCGGTGGTCTCGGAAATATGTGTTTGGATGTGGAGCGGCGGGTTGTAAGATGCGGCCAGTTTGCCTAGGCTAGTGAGGGAGTGGATTGAGCAGCTTGGGGCGAATCTGGGAGTGATTATCGGGTTGATCAATGCTCCTTTCGGGTCAAGGGCCCGGATGTAATCGATTGTCAACTTTGTGGCGTTCAAGCCATCGTCGGCGGACTGGTCTACATAATATGGCGGGCATTGATCGCGGTTGTCCATGCAGACGCGGCCGATGAAGGCGCGTTGGCCGCGGGAGTGGCAGAGTGCAGCCAGGGCGTTGGTGGCCGGGACGTGGATGGTGGCGAAGTAAGATGCGCATGTTGTGCCATGGGCAAGAGTACGAGCGACGACTTGATCATAAACGCGCAGGCTCTCGGGGGGCGTGTCTTTGGGATCAGTCTCTTGGTTGTTTGGGTCTGACTTGGAGCCAAAGCTAGCTTCTAGCGGGAAGGTGTATTCATTCAGCCAGTCCAGGAGGCCTGCCGATCCAAACAGCCCAGTGTTGGGGAACTGCGGCGCGTGGATGTGGGTGTCTATTTGGTCAGTACTAGTCAATGGTCAACGAAGTAGATAGGACATACCGATGAATCCGGGAAAGAAGAACTCGTTTCGTTCGTCGACTGACTCCACAACTTTGACTTTGGTGGGTGGAGCGGCATTGTCATTAGTTGTGACATCGGCGTCAGTCCATCCATGGCGAGATAGGAACGACTGGAAGCTGGAATCGTCGCGAACTTGCCAATCATAGCCCTTGATACGGCCATCTCCGGAAGAGACCCAGAGGACACCTTGATTTCGGGCCAGCTCCGGCTTTGATAAACTCGAACTAAGCCGGGGGAAATGAATAAACGTACCGCGATAGACGGTATATGGATATGCGGTGGCCTTTGCCCCGGTGCCACAAGCATTAAGCAACACAAGGCACCAGCACAATGCAGGCCACACCACGGAAAATCTGGAAACATTCAGAAACATTGTAGAAATGGGTGCGGATCGATGGTCACTGTTCGGATCAGTCCATGATCCTAAAGGGGGCGCATATTGATATATCCTGAGAATGCTGCGGAAATGAACAGTCAGACTGAGCAGTACCAGAAGGGACACGCCTAGCAATTCACCGTGGAGTGTAAACATACATCAGCTGGATCTGAGGGCGGTCTTCGCCGCTGCAGCATGGCAATCTGAGTTCATGTAGGGACTTCATTGGCACTGAGCCTTTTGAGCTCGGCGTTCGGCCGTTTCCGACAGATTGTGCGTATTAGGGGCATATCAGAAAGAATGGCAGGTAAATGATGCGGGAGTGTATAGTAAGCTAATCATTGGCAAGAGGTGCCCTGAGATGTAGTCGCATTCGAGTAAGTGCATTTATACAAAGTATGATAAGTTAACTATATAGCTGGTCTTTTTGCACTGGTGAATAGAATACTAAATATGATAATATAAATGGATTTTGAGGTTAGGACTCTATGCGAGTGTAAACTCGCAAGGCTTCTGTATGCTATGACTGAGGGGTCCTCTTGTAGAGAATGAGTCAACTAGAAACTGCTTCATAAGGTTGGAAAGACACGCCCGCGCATGCGATGCCTGACGAAACATGAATAAACTAAAATGGAGAAAAAGGTCGGTAATTAAAAGTATTAACTTGCAAATCCTTTCCGTTTAAAGTGAGTGAGTGCTATCCTCGACGCACAACCCCTCTTCCGCACTGACCCAAACAACCAATTCTAGCGAAGAAAGTATTTTGAGGGGACCTTGCACGAGGGACATTTCTAGGGAGCCTGAGTCAATAGTTCAAACATGACTGGCTCAGCCCCTCTTGTCATTTATATTCCTAATGCCCCAAACATGTACCCATCCAACATCTCCACATTTGATCTGTAATACTATACAGTAAGTATAACACTATTATCAAGAATAGCTATAATGTGGCAACACTGGGAATGGAATACTAGACTTAAACTAGCTGTCTTATCTATCTTACACTATATTCAGAGTTTCGGAAGGACAAATACATTCTGGAGATCTGCTTGACTTATTTTAAGAAATTTTGCTGGAATGGCACCATAAATGCAACTACTCCTGGAGACTATTATCCAACCTTGAACTTAAATAGGTAAGGGGAAATAATTGAAGAGGCGGAGCTAGGGCGACAGAAAGCGCGATAGTTCATCGATGATTACTGATTTGGCTCTTTTACGACTGGCAATGAAGGCTAAGTATCTGGAAGACGAAGGATAAAAGACGTTACGGCACTTTTGACCGTCCGGAAATGTATAGGCTTGATATGACGCTGCCTGTGATCAATATCTTTGACGGGGCAAGGGCTGAAGACAAATGAGATTTATGCGCCTGGGTACTTACAATGTAGGCTGAGGGTAATGAGGCGGGCTAGGATAATGTATGTTTGATTAATCCAGAAGCTGCGTACATACTCATTCTGACATGGAGGAGTTACAAGCTGACTCTCGGCAATAAAAGGGAAATGACAATTTCAGGCCTATAGGTAGAATTACAAAATTACTGTTGTTAGGAGGTTTCTCTGGTGAGCGTCATAGCCTCCTGTGAAGGATAAATAGCCCATACTCGTCATTGGATAGATTGATATTATGACCTTCAGGATGGATTATACAGTTTCACAAATCAAGCTACATCCAAATGTTACTTAGATTATACACAGCTCCTGCAGCTATAGTCCTTCAACCGGTACCTAATTCCTTTTACACTGTGTCTTCTCCTTCCGTAGGGTCAAATGATCGCCAACAGAACCATCATCACCGCGGATAAACTCCCACTTGACCTCCTTCTCACTCAGCACAGTAAGCTTACTGATGCCGAAGTGCGTGGTGTCCAACAAGGCAGTGATATTCTGGAGGCCCTGGCCCTTGCTGAACTCACTGTGGCTCTCGATATTGCCAGCCATTCCGTTAACGATGTGGGTGATGGATTTGCCCGGGTTGGTGCGGTAGGTATGGTTGTTGACGATCGACGCCGAATCGATGGTTCCGTTGGCGCCGAGGGGGTACATGCGCTCGTACCAGTGGATGTGGCTGCCCCGGTTAGTATCTGCGTTGATGGCAAGTGAATGAGGCAACATACCCAGAGAGATAAGCATCAACACCATACTGCAGGAACAATTGCTCAAAGGCAGCACGGAGGTTCTTCTGGTAGCTCGAGTACGCGGAACTGTACATGGGCCGGTGGCTCATGACAAACACCCAGGGGGTCTTCTTGCGGTCGACGCTGGCGAGATCGTTCTTCAGCCACTTGTACTGCGCGTAGGACTTGGTATCCTTGAAGCTGCCGTCGACGGCGCCAAAGGGACCGCTGTCGGTGATGTAGGTCTCTGAGGCCTTGGGGTGGGTCTCGTTGCCCTTGATATCCGACTGGAACGGCCACTCGGGGCTGTAGGCGAAGTCGGTCTCGCCGTCCATGGAGATGAAGTGAGCGAGGCCGTAGTCAAACGAATACCAGAAGTTGCCGACGCCGCCGGTCTCAGGGCCGGGCATGCGGAAGCGATGCTGGTACGCGGTGAAGTTACTGCCTGGGTTAGCTGCTGCTGGGGACAGCGGGGGATGGATCTTACCGTTGGGATGGAGGGCATGTATAGTAGGTCAAGTTGGCCTTGGGAGCAGTGCCGTTGGAGACGCCGTTGTTTAGATAAGCGGTCAACGCGTTGCCGGGACCATCGAACTCGGCGCACGCAGCCTCGTGATTACCAGGTAGAACCATGTAGGGAATTTTGAGCGTGACATTTCCCAGCCACTGCTGCCACAGATCCCAGTTGGATTCGTAAAGCACACTCATATCGCCTCCCTGTGGACCACCCTGGTTGGGGATTTCACCCGCCGGCAGAGGCTTTTTGTACTCGTCCGGGATGGGACCTCCTCCTGGCAGCTCCGTGCTAGTGCCATTGTAGCAGAGGGGCCAGTCATCTTCACAAGGTAGGATACCTGAATACCAGTCATCGGCGTAGCTGATTGTATTTCTTAGTCACGGTTGACAAATAGATTGAAGGAGATATTACCTGATGTCACCGCCGTGCCAGGCAAAGGCGGTGCCCTCGTTGGCGGCCTTGACGAGCTGTTTAAACGAGCCGCCTGCATTTGTGTACCCCATGTCGTTGAGAACAGCCACGCTGAAGGACCGACGATCTCCCGCGCGCTGAGCGGTCTTGAAGCTCAGAACTTCAGACTGAGTGGTACCATTGGCAGCAGGAATCTGGTAGTAGTACGTTGTTCCGGATTCAAGCTTGTCGAGGCTGACCTCGTGGAAGAACTGGCTGCACTGAGTGACGGCTTTGATTTCGGAGCACGGTGGCGTGCGGTCATACCTATGAGAGTTAGCTTCAGTTTCCTAATTCAGTGGCAAGAACGTACGTGTGCGTATATCCATGAGCGATTTGATCGAGGTGCTTGGGATGCTTGCCCCATTTCACAGTAGGCCTCACACCCAGTCCAAACGGCGTCTGGTAGTGAATGTGCATACCACCCGGCAAATACGACAGCGAAATCACATTGACATTGTTCTTGGGATTCGCCGTCGCAGGCTTCACGGCAGGAGGTTCCACCAGACGGGGGAAGCCTTTTCCATTGCCATTAACGGTTGGATCAACCCAATCGCCGACGGGAACTGCGGGACCGGTGTACGGATAGCTCTCGTCCACCACGGGACGGGCCTGAGCGGCCGTCGCAGTAAGGGAGACAAGCAGAGCCCAAGCGGTGGTTGTCTTCATTTTGCGGCCTTAATGAAGACAGTTGATCGATTGACAGAATTCCGATCCATTGAAGCGATGGACAGATTTAAATCAGTCCAGCTGCTTATCTATCTGTTGGAGACGCAATCTCCGACGGAAGTCCGTTGTCAACAAGCGTGTCACACGTGCAAATGCCGAGATCAGCAATTGGCCAAGACTAACAGGGAAGTACTAGTGGCTTTAGTGAGCTCGTATCCAAGATATCTAACTTGGCAAAGCTTCGGTTAAGCTTGGGTTAGCATGTGCCGGCTGAGAGCGATCACCATTGGCTGATAACAATCAGGGCCAGGTACCTCCCAAGTGGACCAGCCGAGAAAGCCATGCCCATTGGACCATGGACATATTGTTGCTTGCCATTGATTGGTAGTGACATGCTGTGGTACTATCTAGAAATGCATACTTCCTGGACTCTGTCATAAATGATGATATGTCGTGAATATCATAATATCTGCCGGACTTTCCTAGGACGCTTTGATCCTCTTTCATTACGTTAAGAAAGCCCTGCCATACCATTGGGTCTTATTTAATAGTTCTAAGTGATGTCGACGGCATTGTTTCGATCCACCTGCTCAGTTATAAGAGGTTTGGCGGTAGAGCAGCAAAAAGTGTATATCGTCATGATCTCCAAAAGGGGAAGGTGCTCACAACTCTTGGCCCCAGCGGAACATGAGGCGTGAAAAGGATCGGCAAACTCCATGAGGACATAGATCTTATCTTGAAAGATCATGCAGCAAAAATGTGCCGATCACGCTGAAATTGATTCCTTGAGGGCATTCAACTCCTGCTGGCATTGTTGGACCGCCTCAACATTGTCCGCCTCTCCTTGCAATACCCTCTTCAACTCGCAGATTGCCATCTCCATCTTCTTCACCTCGTCAATCTCACCTATAGTGCCATTTGGCATCAGACCAATCTTTTTCTCCATAGTTGTAACTGCTTTCTCTCGCCGTTAATAGCGTCGCCCGGAATGCCGTAGTCTCGTTCAAATAGTCGGTTTCCTCTAATGCAACCTCCCACTCTTCCGACATCAGTTCAATAATATCCAAACCCTTAGATATATGCAACCATCGACGTTCGTCAAGGCCGGGGAAATGTACGAGTAGGTTGCGCCCTTTGCCGTAACCTTTGCAGATACACGAGTATATTGAAGTTGAAAGCTATTTCAAGCGATGAGTTGTCTAATAAAGTACTCATCAATTGTGAGGATTTCTACCATGCTAGAATGATGTGGTCTGACAACCGGATATGACAGTCGTGTTGCCGATGGGTCTAGCACAGCTTCCAATACTGGAGCGAGATTTTGTAAGATTAAATCAACTGCTTAAGCAATTGTACCGAAAGATTAATAGGGTCCCGACTAAACTGAAGTTATCCGCGTTGTCAGATCATATTCCGACAGCTTCAGATAAATCAATGTCGGACGCTTCTCGGCATGGGTTCTGCATTACTTGAGATACGTCCAGGTTCGTATCTGAACGTCATCCCACGCTGTTGCGCGCTGGAATAGCCGCGATTCCTTCTTGGAACAGGCACTAGCCAAGAGCAATTGGAATTACCATTTTGGATACCTGGACTACTTGAACTTAACCCCAAGCTCGATATGAATGACTAGAGATTTTCTGTTGAACCATTCATGTACCTCGATCACTACAACGCGTGAGATACAACGTTTATGGACTTGGAGACTGAAGCTCTAGAGATTAGTAGACCACGAGCCAGGAAAACACTTCAGAGAAGGCACTGGCGCAAACAGTCCATCTGCTAGGCTAGGAAGAGTGCCACTGGTGGCTTGGTAGTGCACATTGCCTGTGCATCGCTCCAATACAGAGGTATTTGACGTCGTACAACCTTGGTTTTGCGATACTCAATCAAACTGTTCAGCACTCTGGTGGCTGGTGAAACACCGTCGGTAGCTGTAGCCCTCTAATAACGGGGTTGAAGCCTTGTAGACTGTACGGTATGCTGTCATACCCTGCACACCTACATTAATATCACATGTAATTCTGCTTCTTGTTGCAACACATTGAGATGGGACTTGATGATTCCCGAGTGTTGCAAAGCTCCTGCGAGCAAGTACGCCGAGCCAAGATCATTGCTGTCCCTGATATGGTAGTTGTCGGGGCACTGGTCAGTGCCCTTGTGAAAACAGCAGTACAGTGGTAGAATCCATGCAGATTGGCAACTGCATTTTTCTGGGATGACAGTGTGTCAAAAGTTTAATAGTGCCGGAGACAGATCACAGTAGCACAAAAGTTGTCCATATCGACATGTCGGCACGGAATGTTCGATTAACAATGTCCTAAGTCAACATGATCCACGGTGATAATGCGGCAGACGCTATATATTAGCATCATGTAACAATGCGGAAACAAATGAAGAAGTGGCCAGATAGGAGATATCACTTCCCAGATCCCTGGCTCCTTTCTACAAATTGCTCGCCGTGACCTGTGATGTAGGAACGCCACTTATATGAAACTCAGAGCATTGCGGAAGTGGTTCTGCGATCAAATATGCCCCGCGGCACAATTGCTTCCAGTCTCTTCGACTAGACCCTATCACAACATTTGTGGACAGGTGGCAGATTGGTCATCTCTATAGTGAGTATGTAGGGGTGTATGGTATAGTGATTAAACTAGCATCCTACCGCGGCATTCAGCTCTGCAAACCTATCTGTATATTGTCACAATCCCAGTGTGAATGAATACGTCTGATACTGGATCCAGTTACTGGTATGTCTGTCATATGAGCATGTCAAGTTGGACTGAGCATATGTCATGCAGGACTCTCTACTGCGAAATATTTTTTGTGACACCACTCGATGGAACGGTAGTAGCTAGCAGACTCTCGGAATTATCGACGTTGAATTGCCTCATGGCTGCAGACTTGCTTTGTTAACCGAGGTCTCTGGAGGGGTATCCAGATTCTACCTATATAATTACGCTTCATCTCGCAACAATTCCATTCAACCGCCTATTCAAAACTCAGAGGACACTCTCACTGAACATCGCCAGTGGAATCCAACATGAGGATCTTTACGATTCTCAGTGTCCCGCTTCTTTCTGCTGCTGTCCTCGCAGGACCAGTGGCAGTCTCGCCCAATCCCCTGGAAGTCAATCCCCTGCCCTTTCCAAATCCAGTTGCTCTTTACTTCCAACTCATGGGAGCGCTGACTTGTTCGGTACGCTATCTCCAGCCCGACTACATAACTACAAACGGACTAATGTAGGTCTACCAGTTCGGATGCATCAATCGCGCCATAGCAGCAACTCCCGACTGTACCGGAGGCGTGGTGGACATTGGATGCTTTTGCGGATCCTCTGATTTCATGACCGGAGCTTGCTCATGCGCTGCCGATGATGCCTGCAGTGCGGAGGATTGTACCAGACTCACATCAGCTTTTCAACTAGGGTGCGGTTTGGCCCGTTCTCCCATTGGAGGTGGTGGAGCTAGTATTTAAAGTCGGTGAAACGTGGGGTGTCTAAGATGCTTCAAGTCTTAGTTCTACACTTCGCCCGCAGCAATGACTCTTTTGGCACCGGTGTTCGAGTCCTATAACTGCAGATAAATAGACGTCGAGTCCTTCTTTTCAAGGACAGCGGGTTGCTGTATTGGTGAAACCTTGTCCATTCCGGTATTGAAGTAACAGCAATTATATATGAGATACAGATTCACTGGCATTTCAAGTCATTATTTATAGTTGCAGATGCGATCATCGTTTCCCTTCATTGTGGCCGTAGATTGTTGCGGAATGCTTCACAATCTATCAAATGTCAGCATGATTCCTTAAAAAGCTTGCAAAGAACCAACATACCTTTTTCATCATGAAAGACGATTGCCAGCTGTCTGATGTGGCGACCTGAACTCGACATTGACATGGTTGAGTGGCGTGAATCGTTCGACATCATGCTGCCAATGCTTCCCATCGAGTTCCGTCTCGTTATGGCCTCTCCCTGCAGTTGAAGCCTGGTTGATAGCTTAGAGTACTTGAGCTCAACGAATCCGTCCACTGCGGTATTCAGTAAGTATATTGCAGGTCCGATCAGAACTTAAAAGGAATAGTACCTACAAGGCCATTCCAAAAAGCCCATCTTTGCATTGGAGCCGTGCTTGAGTTTCCCAAAATAGAGTAAACTCCGTGCTGATGTGAGCGGATCCTGGAGGACACGGATGGTCTCCAGCGAACAATGTTCCTCTACACCGTCGGCGTTGATATATTTGACATCTCCGCAGTAGAGGATGTTTCGTCCTAGGAGTATGCTCTGGAAAGTGACAAAGTCTGGACCCCCGATTAGAAGCTGTAGTTCTGAATGAGATAGTATGGCTCACCAGCCTGCTTCCGGCAGATATATACTGGCGAGATGGCATATCGTTCGATAGCGCCATTTGACTCGATCTTAACACGGTGAGAGCCCTGAAAGCATATCCTGAACGGACTGCTCGGATCGTTGACAACATGCGCACTTTCGATATATGGAATCATGGAGCTCTGGGCTCCTCGAAATGCTGCTTCATGGATTCGATGAGTTATTTTTACCGTGCCAGTCACATCCGTTGCCTCGATGAAGCCGACATCGCGAGAACGGTGATGCAGGTAGACGCTTATTGTGCATTTAAGCGGTTTGTGCAATTCGTGGTTTTTGAGATTCGGATCGGGAAAATGTCTGTGTCAATATAAGCAAGGCACAAATAAATCTATATCTCCTGATCAGAAACATACATCGTTACAGGACATTGCGTCTCTACTCTGGTACACCGGTAGCGAGTACTGATCGGCTCAGTCAGTGGAGGCGTGGGCGGCGGTTCCCCCGGAGGGTCATTATCGGACGGCGAGTGTTCCCTTGTAGCTGGGGTGATAGCTCGTTCTTGGTGCAGGAGCTGAAATTTGACCCAGTCGCTGAATTTCTCCCACTCATCAATCTCCTTGTTCAAGATTCGCGCGGGCTCCTTGGGTTTGGTTGGTGCGTTCAACGCCAGTTGACCAGGAACGGTGACATGCTTGAACCCAGCCTGATTCAAGGCGCCACGAATATCCGTTCGAATCTGGTCTAGAAAGCCGACGACGGGCATGTCACGGCGCATTATAAGGTGCTCTAGCTTCTGGGAGACATCTTGGATGCGAAGAAGGGGTTTTGACTCCCGCTCGTCGGATCTTGACCCGTGGAATTCGAGCAAGGGACGCTGCTGTTCTGTGTCTCGTAACCGTGGCAAAGCTCGCTGACCAAGTTCGGATAAGAGTCGACTTTCCAGAGTGTTGTCTCCATTGTTAGAACTATGTCCCGGCATGCATTGACGAAGGATGAACGATATCTGTAGACTCATGATTCTGCAAGGTCAGTCAGTAACAGTTCGGGAATTAAGACGGAATGGTCTGCAGTATACTTGATTGCACGCAGGATTTCCAAATTCTCCTGCCTGTTTTCCTGTCTATTCTGTTTCTGCATATCAATCACGGTATTGGTTGCCATCAAGTTCGCTAGCTGGACATTCCGCTCAAGCGCACGGCGCAGTCGTTCGGCCTCTTTGCGCTCTATCGGCCACGAAACTTGGTGGAAAAGCGTCTTGACCCTGTCCGAGACTTTGTGCCATTGTAAAGGTTCTTTCGATCCGCCTGAATGTATATTGTTCGCTAGCCGTTGGTGCTTCTTGACGAATTCGGTGCATTCGATGATCGTCTGCTGATATGACCGACCGAGGGCAACCCTCTTGGAGACAGGGACATCTTTTTCTGCCTCTTGTAGCTCTTCAATGGTCGCTCTCATCAACTCGAACTCTGCTTTGAACTGTGCAAAATCGACCTTTGCATTTTGAGTCCCGTCAGCGATACACTTGTAGACATCCCAGGCGATCTTGGCGGCTTGTAACACATCTCCGACGCTCCAGCCGAAGCTCATCCCGTATAACGTCAATAGTTAAACAATAGCTCTGAATTTCACAAGGTAGTAATACCGAAGAGGATCAGGATGCATCCATGGATCAGCAAAAGTGGAACTCGAAGAAGGAGCATGGGCCATGGGGGGAGAAACGACATGCGAACTGTCCCCACCCGTTGTGATAGCCTGGCCCGGGCACTGACAAGCTAGCGGCTCAAAATACGCCTGCCTCCCACGCGCGGAGGAAGAATACATGTCCCGTCAGCAGCATGTCAATGGACGCTTTGTGGCAGTGAAGGGCATTCATCATATACATGGTCATCCACCACACGTGGTGGCGCCAAGGGGACTAGGCTACGGAGTAGCACCGATGGCTTCGTACCCCCGGTCCAATAGCCGCCGTCGTCTACACAACGTGCATCAATCCAACTGCGTCTTTGGCGAGGAACTTCGGAAATTTCGATTCAGTCGTTAATATGTAGCCTATCGTCTCGAGTTGCAGTCTGACAGATGTCTCGGGTATGTGCAGGGCTGCCGGCCTCGTGGTCCACAGGACATGTTCAAGTCGATCGACTCCGCCCCTGAATTTTGATATGGGAGATTGTGTGGCTGTTGCCCGTCGTTCGTATTTTTGCCTGGGCGAACTCCTTCCAGAAGTAATGAGGCTCCCTGAGTCTTGAGAAGGGTCGTCAGCCTCGTGATCGATAATGATTTAGGGGCGGGGAATGGCTGCCAGTAGGCAGCGGGAGAAGACATCGCGTCTTTGCAACTTCCTGCTAGGATCTGATAAAGATCGTACATCGAATCAATACATCAAGAGATATGCGATATCCTCGCTTAGCCGCTCTGGGACTGCGAATCTACCCATGGAAGGAATATCAGGACTTCCGGCACCATACAGTGAGGATCCATGGATGCAAAAGCTTAGCCGTACATGAGTTGCTAACCGTAAGAACAGCCCGCTCAAAGACATGCCTACATCATCGGTAGACTCGAAAGCGCTCGACGACGGGAGTGGATGTGGATCGTCGCCGTCGCAGGTATCGGTTTTTTCACCGATGCATATGGTGTACGTGACGGCACCCATCGGACAGGATTCATCAACTGACTTTGCAGATCTTCTCTGTCAACATGGTTCTACCCATGATGAATATTGTCTATTGGAATCATTCGAACTGGATCGAGCCGAATGCAGTCCGGCATGACTATGAGGTGGCTCTCAGTATAGTCACTTTAGGCGGTGTTATGCTTGGCCAGATCGCCTTTGGCGTCGCTGCAGATGTCTGGGGACGAAGCAAGATGTACGGCATGGAGTTGGTTATTTTGATCTTCGCCACCCTGGGACTGGCATTATCTTCCTCAGGGGCTGAAAACTCCATGTCCGCTATCGCCCTTTTCTTATTTTGGCGTGGCCTGCTCGGGATTGGTTTGGGTGGGGATTATCCTCTGTCGGCAGTTATTTGTTCAGAGTAAGAGCCTATTCGGCATCCCGTAACCGCAGCTGACAATCTCAGGTTTGCGCCGAGCCGACTACGAGGGCGACTGCTTGCAACAGTCTTCTTTTGCCAGTCTCTCGGACAACTCGCCGCGCAATTGGTTGCTCTCATCGCGGTGGCGGGCTTCCAACGCCATCTCCCCACCAACCCTGATACGACCACATGTACAGGAAACTGTATTCGAAGCCTTGACACCATTTGGCGCCTGCTTGTCGGATTAGGAGCTGTGCCTGCCTTTATCGCATTGTGGTTCCGACTGACGATTATCGAGTCCCCTCGCTATACAGCAGAAGTAACCAAAGACAGTCTGCAGGCCGTCAATGACGTCTCTCAATTCTATCAACGTGTTAGTATTGACAGTGCATCAGTGAACAGTGTAGAACCTCCCTCTCCAGAATCAGGTTCATTCCGACTATCGCCGACCCAATCAGCCGAGCAACAGCCAGATCGGCCTGCTTCTGCTGCCCCGTTTGCGGAACAAGATGCCACCTCCCCATTGGCAATCTGGAAAGACTTCAAACTCTTCCTCAGGCAGAAGGACAACTTCAGAAAACTGGCTGCCACATCCCTCTGCTGGTTCTGTCTCGACCTCCCCTTCTATGGGCTAGGGCTCATCAGTCCGCGGATTACGCGAACCATCTGGTTCGGAAGCAAGCTGCCCCGGACTAGTTTGTATCAGCTACTCTTTCAAACAGCATATCAGAGTATTGTTGTTGTCTCCTCTGGCGCTATCGTTGGTAGCCTGTTATCAATCCTGACGATCGACAAATTGGGTCGGCGCAATATCCAACTGAACGGATTTTTCTGGCTATTCTTGCTCAATGTGGTTATCGGCGCTTCGTTCCAGCATCTGGTGAAACATGATGATCCGTCAGCGTTGGTGGTGTTGTATATTCTCTGCCAGATATTTTTCAACTTTGGTGAGTATATCCTTACGCCATGTGCCTGACGTTGCTAACCCGCTTCCTAGGACCCAACACAACAACATATATGGTAAGTCTCCCTATTCTCGATTCAGGAATATAGCTGACCACCAGCTCCCTGCTGAACTCTTTCCGACTCGGTTCCGGTGCACCTGCCACGGTATTGCGGCCGCCTTTGGCAAACTCGGTTCGGTCCTTGCGCAGTGTTTCCTGGCATATGTGGATTTCGGCAACGGAGCAGACTATACCAACGTACCGGATTGGTTGGGATATGCACTTCTTTGGTAGGCTCTCATTCAGAGAAGCGTGTGATAACTTCAAACTAACAAGTGGCTAGCCTATCTTTCTTCATGCTCATGGGTCTAATCATCACATATTTCTTCATTCCTGACGTCCGAGACAAGGATGGACGCATCAAGTCGTTGGAGGAACTTACAGATGGGATGATGCCAGATGCGGAGTTTTCCCAGGCTGTGGTGAATGGATATCCTGCACGAGGGGCAAGCCCTCAGATGACCCAGGTTGATGGGGATAGTATCAGGGTATAATGTTGGATAGTTGCGGTGTTATTGTGCGACAGTGATAGGCCCGGTCGCAATGGAGCATATGTTTCCGTTTTCACCAGTTGCTATCAATTAGGAGCATATGCTGTCTGCGCAGTAGTAGAAGGTAAATTCCAGGCCAAGATTGTGTTCTCCTTGCGGTCAAATGAAAGGTAGGATCGGCGAGGTGACAGTTAACAATTATCATCCCATACCATCCGTCAGAGGGACTAGGACGCTTAAAATAGTAATAGATAGATCGCATTGGAAATAAATGTTTGGGGGTCCCAATTGCCAATCTAAGTGGAGCCAATGCGATGCCTCTGACCCACCAGATCAGCAACTATAATAGGCCCTCGTATTCGTAATGTTCACCTTCTTGGGTTTGTTGGCCCATACCATCGGTGGGTAGACTGAAAATCGCAGTTGAGTGCTGCGAGTTTCAGCCATAGGGGCTGCTGTTGGGGACTTCCGGTACCGTATACACATTAATAAGGATCAGTCTATGATCCTGCGATGTACAGCAGGAGACCAAGCATTATATTGCCCAAGCGCTGTCGGATTACTGAGAAAGCAACATCCTTCTGTATATTTACCCTCTATAAGCTGATGTTGGCCCAACTACTGCTGGAAGTCTGATATCTTCTTCCCTTCTAATTTATCCTTTTGCGCTTTCCAATTGGACTGATGAGAGTGGAATCTCTGGGGACCCACCTTCTTGAGGCACGGAGGCAAGAGCCTTTCGGATCCACAACCGCCCTTGCAAGTATGAAATATTGATAGCCTCTGCGGCAATCTGCGGAAGTCCATAGTTGCGTTAGCCCAATTGAGGTGCAAGGCTGAGATCCACTGCTCGTAGTTCGTATCAAAGACCGATTCGGGTTACCTATCTACCTACGCTCTATGACAAAGTGATGTTTCACGTGGCGCTAAAGAGGTTCAAACCGGCAAATTGTACGAAGTAGCTTGATGCATTTTGTTTATTACGACATTCAGCCCAGATGAGCCAGTGCCAAGGTTCCAGGCATCTACAATCAATGAGATATACGTAGTATCTGGAGTGGAGCAGCAGAAGTGGTAACCGACTGTTGCTGATTTATATTTGTCTGCATTGTCCACCATTTCTCTCTTTGACGGTCAAATTCAAATTTTCAAGATAGCAGTAAGCTGTTTGCCCCATTATTTGAGTGCAAACTCCTCCTGATCCGTGTTCTAACTACAGCAGCCACGTTGACATTTTCGTTTGCATACCCGGATCATGGCATTCAAGCTTTACCACTACGACCCTTCCGCAGGAGCGGCTGTTGCGTTTGCCGCAGTTTTCGGCTTAACCACAGTTGTCCATATTTGGCAGATGGCAAAGGCAAGGGCTTGGTTCATGACTGCTTTCATTATCGGTGGCTTTTGTGTGTAATATTCCCTTCATGCGTGGTTTGGATTGAGGGACTAGCCACGAAGCTAGTGGCCGCTATAACTTGCACGGGCTGACGCCATTGTTGATTATAGTCGAGGCTATTGGCTATCTCTGCAGATACATCAGCGCAAAGCAGACCCCAAACTGGACGACAAAGCCGTATATAGGGCAGAGTTTGCTCCTTCTCCTTGCTCCAGCGCTGTTCGCCGCGTCTGTGTACATGATACTGGGCCGGATTATCCGGCTACTGAACGCGGGTTCCCTCTCGCTGGTCCGTCCAAATTGGCTGACTAAGGTCTTTGTGACGGGTGATGTTATTTCCTTTTTGATGCAGTGCGGAGGTATGCGGTCCTTTCAAATGTTTACGAAACATAAACCGGACATCATGGCTAATATATTCGCGGCCAGGTGGTGGCTTACTGGCGGGCGCCAAAACACAAGACAAAGTCAACATGGGAGAACATATGATCATCGGTGGTCTGTTTGTTCAAATCCTGTTCTTCGGCTTCTTCATGATCGTCTCGGTGATTTTCCATCGCCGTATGCTTGCAACGCCTATGCACCACATGATGTCCACGCAGCTGCCGTGGAACCACTACATGAAGATTCTGTACACAGTCAGTCTTCTGATCATGGTCCGGTCCGTCTATCGTGTGGCCGAATATGTGCAAGGAAGCGACGGGTATCTTCAAAGCAAGGAGGTCTTCATCTATGTTTTTGATGCGGCACTAATGTTCACATGCTGCATTATCCTTAATGTATCCCACCCGAGCAAGCTCTTGTCGCATAGTCAGGCGGGCCACAAAGTGGATTCTGATCTGGAGATGCTGAACCCGGAACGGTAATAGGCGGATGCTTTGACCAGATCTGAAAGGTGTATTCCTTGCCTGTGTCACAAGGACAGACCTTGTACAAGCATCTCAATGTGAGTTGGCGCCGCTTTCAGGATGATAATAAATAGATATTTAACGATACAGAAGCAGTTAGAATATATACATATATTATCCTAGGCCTATACAGGACGGCTATCATCCTGTTAATGCCTTGTGAACCATCAGTATGGCCAACATGAGATTTGCCCATTTTGAAGGTGCAAGCAGACAAAACGTACAGGCTGCATGCTGCACATGTCATTTGCAGTCCTGTTCATCTTATTCGCAAACTCCAATACTCTTCAATATCCAATGCTACTTAGGGGCTGTCGACCTCTGAACGCGTCCGGTGGACTACGAGCAAGTCGACCTAGTCGTCTGTGCTTCCCAGATGCAAAACGGCGGCCATCCTCGCTGTCAATGGGTATTGTGTATGTGGAGCTGGCGTTCCGATAAACCCATCTACCTGCAACTTGAAATTTTATGGGTGTTCTTCTGCACCTTGATGCTACTGGACCAACAGAAGCCCCTGAAATTGAAGCAATATCATTGCTTACACTGTAGCATTCTCTCCGATGTCCAAGCGTAACGCTGCATTGTCGCCACCATGAATTCTGTAGGTATATATAACGTTATTGCCTTCGGAAGCAGAGACGTCGGCACCTGCAGAGACGAACAGTGTGCTGCCTGGAGCAGTGCAGCAGACACCTATCCCCTCCACGTTATTGCATTCGGCCTCAAGTGAACCGATATGACAATCGACCACTTTGAACAAGTCTATGAAGCATTTAGTGATAACTTCTCTTTATGTGCACCGGAAGTCAATCTATTTGAGGCCGAACACGAGGCGATGTCCTACTTCTTAAAATGGTTGGGTTCCTGTTCCCAGATATGTCAATGGATTGAACAGCACCTGCTGTTTTACATATGGTAATCGCTGTAAGTCTCATAAGGATTGTAAGTATCATAAACGCTTACCCGCTGTAAGCATCATAGTCATGATAAGCACTGTAAGCTTATATGCACTGTAAGCTTATATAAGGACTGTAAGCATTGTAATCATCATATGATTAGCCTATGTTTAAGCTTGACGCTTCCAGTTCAATAGCCCTAATAAACATGGGGTTTGGTTTATTGGCTTTGCCGACTCAACAGTCTGTTGTGGCTTGTGCTGAGGACTACAGTATATCGAATTATCAACTAAAGACTGTGTAAAAATGGCCCACTGCCACGTAAAATGTTTGGCCACACATTGTTGACTGTCATATTTGTGCACTTTCTCCGTTTTAGAATTCTCCTGTTTGCAACAACATGACATTTTAGGAAGATAACGACAAGGGTCGGGGCAGATACGTGACAGATGTATCGCAGTTGAAGAGCTTAGAACGAGGCGGGCCGCCCGGAGAAATAGGCCTACGTATACATTTACGAGGATGATCGAGAAGACATTTAATAATGTGTCATTAATGCTTGTAGGAAAGGTACAACTCAACAGTGTAGGGCAAATAACTCCAGGCAGGGGGGCACAAGTAGGTCATTTTCATAGCTGGGGAACATGTATTACCTTGCGCAGGCACTGGAAAAGAGCAACCCCTTATCCTTCCCTGAGGGCTATTGGGCAGATTAGCCCTTGTTCAAGGTTCGAGATCCTCTCGCCCCAGAACTTCATACAATTTGCACCCCGAAGAGCAAGGGCTGCCGTCTCTTCATGGTCGGAGCTGCTCAGCTCATCCAAGCGTCTTTTCCAGAAGTGCCAGCGCGAGATGCTGAATCCGGTTGCTGGGTGAACACCATGGTCCTTTGCAAGGCTACCAATGGTCGAATCATCAAAATCATGATTTGTAAGACAAAGACTTTCAATCTTGTGGCCACATAGCTCAAACCACACCACGGCTGCTGGTACCATGTCTGCAATTGGTGGTTGGTGGTTCTGTGAGTCTGCAGCCGTTGAAGCCAATGGTCTCGGGGTCTCCAGCGCATCTCGTAAGATCCAAATAGCACACAAGCACAAGGCAGGATCCCGGGCGCCCCAGGACGCGAGGCGAGCTATAAAAGCGCTAAGATTCCTGCGTTGGCGTACCGGTAGTTCCAGGGCCTTTCTCCAATGCTCGTATATTTGTTCGACGAAAAAGGGCAGATCACTCCAAATCTTGCCGTCAGATGTCAACGCTTCTTCCTCAATCCATTGGCTTGCCCCTTCTTCGTGTGACTCTATGACTGAGGCCACAATCCTGCGAGTCAGCGTACCCATTTCACGGGCGTGTAAAACTTCGGCTGCCAGCCGGTCTTGAGCGGGGTGTTTGGCATCCGTGATTTTTGCACCCTGGATCAACTTATACCACAGTTCCCGCAAGTCATACTCATAGAAAGCTATTGGAAGACCGGACCTGGAGTATCGACGTGATATGTTTTGGACAGATAGTCGTATTTGGTGCCAGAACCTGTTATCATCGTTGTAGCCTTCTTTCACAACTTCCGCATCGATTGCCGCGATGTGGTGAACACGGAGAGTTTCGCGGCTGTGAAGTGCTTCTTCTAAAGTAGGCAACATCGGTAAAGTTTTGTTCTTTTTGAGAGGCAAGGCGAAACTTGACATGAAGTGGGAAAGGAGTTGTTATAGACGTGAGGCGGGGCATTTTGTTTTATGTATGCATTGACTGGCGCCTGTGGTCACGGTCCCCCGGACGAGCAGAAAGATGAGAATTAGGCAGGGCATATTTTGCGCGTAATCAACACTTGGTAATTCCATGGATAATCTTTACCTTAAGAGTCTTTCAGTACGGACAGAGAATATTCGGAGACGTCGAGTTATCAATTCTTTACTATCTTCCAATACCAATCATCTGAGCTGATGAAGAAGCTGAGTACCGAGTAATTTTCTGAAATACGCCTAAGAGCATACACAAGGATACCTAACACCTGGTTCATCCTGGTAGACGCAGTAGCCATTATTTGCGAGACACTATAGGTATTAGAAATCACCCGTTAGTTTCTGACCCTTTAATCTATCCACTAAATCTTACCGGTCTCCCAGCACTACAACGACAGGTATCCACAAAGCCTTCATCAACGTCGAATGAGCATAACTGAGTCGCAGGGGAACAAGACTTGGTAGGTTGGTTAGTTATAACAGTTATGGAAATCTCTTCAAATATGAAAGGTGACGTACCCCCTCCCATGCTGTCTCTTTTGCAGTAGTGGCAGCCGATCCAAACTGGAAAATACAAATGAAAAGCACTGCCTTAGTGATTGCGCGCATGATATTCTGGAAGACTTGTATGATATAGCTAGCAGTATTAAACAGTGACACACACCGGAAACATAAAGGTGCGAGACGAAGGTTTGGGTTCTTATACTTAGTGAGGTGAATCCAGCAGACATAGTGTTGCTCTGGTTCATCAGTCTCCCTAAGCAGAGAAAGACCCTTCACCCTGTGGTAACGACGGTTTATTACGGAGGCCTACTAGCTGACATTACACGGCCGAGGTTTCCAGTAAGCATTTGCTAGGTCTGTGTCAGCTCACCAGCTTCAACCTTCTCACACTGTATACCCATGCTGACACCGAGAAAGCCGTCAAAACCAGGCCTGCTAGTTAAGCAACAGAAACATTATTTTTAGCATCATGCCCGGTTACACTAGGACCCACAGCGCAGGTTAATACAGGTCAGCCCAGTTGAAAGTATTTAATTACAGAACTCGCTCTCATACCTTCTCGACTGCTTTGGAACTTGAACCAAGGCGCCATCATCCTAATATATCGTTTCAAATTCAATTGACCCTACTTTCTGAATATGCAATTTGCGGTGTCTATCTTCATCACGGCCCTGAGTCTATGTGGCTTCGTACTAGGCCAGAAAGGACCTTGTTACAACCAGTATCAAGCCTCAGTCCCATTTCGATAGATATACTGACCGTCACGCAAAGGGCTGACCCGGATCGTGGTCTTGGCAACTACTGTTACTGTAGTGGAGATGGTATGAAGCTCATCTACTGTCTAGCCTGGTGTTCAGTTACTGACTTGACACCCTCAGGAAGGTGTTATTTCGCCTCGTCGAATGATTGTGACCCTCCAACAAGTGATACTTTCCCTTGCCCTTAGGTAGAACGGGGATCAGTGAGTCTTCAAATACATTCTCTCATTGCAATGGGACCTGTGCTAATCAATCTAGCAGATTTATGTCATTACTCCCCCTCGGCGGATAACCAGGACCATTCGTCTACAACAGCCTGATTGGGACCTAGCTTATTATTCATTTATGAAGGAGGAAATGGCATGAATGAGCCTATAAGACATGGTGCTGTTGTTCGGCGAATGCTATCCGCCATGTGGGATAAACTAGGTGCTCAGCAAAGGAATACAAATCGACTATTTTACCGTATCTGAAAGCAGTGGTCATGGTTATGCTCATCTCTCATCTCCTTTAAGGGCCTCAGCTTAGGATACTACCAGGGTAATCGAGCTGTCCCTGATCTTCAAATAGCTTGGCCTCTCCTATTCCACAACAGCAGCTTCGATCATTATGCAAACAGTGAGAAAATGATAAGCCGAGGTCCATACATAGGACTTAGATGAGTACCTTTAAATTGCCCGTGTGATGGTCAACGCACCTCCAGTACCGCTGCTTGCAAGCGTAGCGCACCTTGTTCTAGCCCGGACCCTTGTAGTTTTCCTGTTATTTTATCCAGTTCATTCTGGGACTGCTTCTCATGTGTCATTTCAAGTTTATGCTGATGTCAAAGCATGCGCCACTATTTCCTCTACTCCAGGCCTGCGTTTGTCCCAAATCAGGAATGGCCGGACGCAAGTTCGCTGTCTTGTGACTCTGTACAGATTAAGAAGACTAACTACACAATACTAAAGGAGCCATAAGAACAGTGAAACAAAATAGGGTGAGACGGCCCGCGAGGGCGCTCATGCACCAGGTAAGTGCCCCAACCGCCCCCGCTCCCTCCCACTTCCCTCGCCGGCCGGCCAGTCATGCTGTGTCTCCGGCTTGTATTCTGGGAATTTGATGCAGACTCATATGTTACCTCGTGCTAAACAGGTGCACCATGCATGCTAAGGCGGGCATGATCTTGTAGAATTCTTTGGGAGATAATGCTGAATCGCTCATTTGATAAGATATAGTATCTCATTTGAGGCAGTAGGCACGGCTCGCAGCGTGGGACTACAATCTGTCAGTTCATTCGTCCATGTCTTATAGGGTTCACTATGTGTGAAAACGATGCGTCATGAACAATCAGTACGCCAATGGGTTTATCAGATAGTAATTGAGGTTTATAAGGCAGCAGGCGAGTGGATTTAGTATTCCTAGGGGGGGTAGCTGAATTCCTCCGTAGTGTCCCTGGTGATGGCATTTACGTGGAATTTCTGTTAGCCTCTAATTAGGATTCTCTTATGGGACAGGGCGAGGAAAGCGCGCCTTGGCAGGTGTTCTGGCCCGTAACTGAGCTATATGAATATCCCTGTGCGTTGAGGGTGATATTTATGGTCTATATAGCGCGATGTAACATAGAGCATGGTTGTTCGCACTTTGTCGGGCCATTCAGCCCCGCATCCATGCGCGAAGGGATCGGGGGTTCCATACAGGAAAGACCATATTAATTTGTACGACGGAGTAGTTCAGTGCTGGTAACAGGCGTTCAAGATTAACACACCGCAAATTATCTAGGGGAGTATTTCTCGCATTAGTGCCGCTTTGGATATCTGATATGATGGGCCATACCATACCACTCAAACTTTACAGCCTAAGTCTAGGTAGAGTGCCCGTCTAAATTGCTTTATTACTTCCCTAATTGTAAGAAATCGAGCCTGTTTCTCTCAGAAGTTACGCAGAAGGTAAGCCTCTGTGTTAATGACAAGGCTTCTTGGCTGCGCCAAATGTGGAGTGAGCTTGGTGTGCTTGTATCGGAAGAAAGTCCGGGTCTAAGGTAAGGGACAGGTCCCTTCTCCTAGGGATGCCCATTCAGAGTAATTTGTTAAGCGCTGGCATACAAATCGATATATTACTGAGGGGTCTCGGGTAGCGGCTTGCAACTGACTGCCCACTGTCCACTGACTCTCTTCTTCGAATTTATCCGATTGGCCCTCGCCTACGAACTAAGTCTACGAAGGGAGTAAGTAGTGCGAAGTATGATTTGGGCTGCACCGCTGCACCCGATCAAGCCAATGTGTGATCCAGTCATGTAAAAGCAAAGGCGCAGCACTTCTCTATCAGATACCAGGTAGACTTTAGAAGAATTTATTGCGTGCTACTATGGAAAGCTTTCTAGTGAACTCTCAGAGCAGAATGTAAAAGGGACAATTAAATGAAGGGCTTTAGAAAACGCATGAAAGCATACTAATCCTTGCTTGACATGGTGGTCATTCCATTCGGCTATCCACCCCTAGGCGGCTACTTCCCCGTTATCTGAAATCCGAGAAGTCCTACCGAAAGCCGGTGACTGCGCCGCATCTTTCTGCTAATTGGTTTCCAACGCAATGGCATGGAAGGCAATTGGACTGTTCATATCAATCCTAGGTAGTCGGTAGTTGGGGTTATTATTTACCTGAGAGAACAGCATTCATAGACTGATTCCATGTCCCTGTCCGGACCATTCAATCACTATATATGCCCTCCACCCGGTGTGACCATATTTTAGGGAACTGCTTGTGCAGCAGACTTCCACGAGATCGCCCCTACCGTACTACTGAGGTCCCATGATCCTCTTACTTATTGAATATTACCTCATGGATCCATTTGAAAGTTCGAATGAGAATTTGCTCGGGGATGCACCCAATTATATTCACAGGAGGAGACTGCAAAACCGCCTCGCGCAACGCAGATATCGTGAGTCAATAAAATGACTTCCCAAGTTATTCCTAACCTGGTGTCAGGCGAAAAGGCCCGATCACAAAAACTAGCTATGCCTAGGTCCGGAGGAGATAGGGATGGAATATTAGCCGGCGGACAAAACAGAGGGAACCAATCTGGGCACGCATCGGCTTCAACAGAACGCGCAATACCTGAGGAAGAGCCCACTGGTCTGGTCAGTCAGAATATGGTCGATAGCCAGTTCACTTTTCATGGTGACGTACAGGCAACAACGCACCGTGGTAACTTGCCTAAGGACGCCTCGACGCGAAACCCTATCACTTCGTTACTCTGCGACCCAACGACGCAAGATCCTTTCTGCGCTGAACAAAGCGAAGATGCATTTCTGTGGGTCAGTGTTATGCGCGGCCCTTTTGGACACATGCTTAACAGCCCTCGCAGGACACATGTTTCCCTATGCGTGGCACAGCATACCCATCAAAGCGCCCAGTGGATCAAACCGCTGCGGAGGAGGATATTGTCCTTTTTAGACCTGAAATAGAAGGTTGTCCAAAACATAACACAAGCATTGGCGAGCGTGTAGGATCACCAATACCAGCGATGTTGGACACAGCTGACAATGCAAGATGCAGATGAATCTTGACGACTTCGAGTCAGCCGGCACTGTTATCCAAAGTCAAAGGCTGAAGCTCTGTAGTAAAGCAGAGGAGCTCGTCGGAAAATCAATATCATTGTATGAGTGTGGAGTTCTGCTAGGAGTCATTCCTTCAAACCCACGCCTTCGGTATCAGCTCGCGAGTGCACTTGAGATATTTCGCTTTCAATTGGCTACCGAGATGTCATCCAGAGATGGGAGTTCATCAAGCACAGCATCAACAACCTGAACCACATCAGCATCTCTGTTTTTGGAAATGTTTGTTATGAAATGTATGTGCAGCAGATGACGTTAGTACTTGCAAGATCAATGATCCGGCCCACCAAGCGTATGAAACTTTGGTTTCGATGTGTTAAATGCATATAGCCGTTGAATATAATTGCTGGGTGGACTGGATAGGCGGCGGAGTATCTCACACTGTATATCCCCATTCCTAGGGCGTAGAGTCATTCCAAGTTTATTTAGCAAGCCGACTTTCTGGAGACTCGAAAGAATATCGAGGTTAAGGCTAGGTGACGACCAGGACAGCAAATTTCGATCCATGTATCTTAGCTTTGATCGAGAACGGTTACTTTGGTTTCGTTTCCATTAGCTCGCTTACAGCCCACTGTGCAACTGTAATCATTGGCTTTCAAGTCAGGGCTACAGCTCAGCTTACTGCGCAGAATATCCCTGTCTGACTGTTAAGAGAATGGGCATTACCCAGTAACCACTACAGATTTTGCACTACCCAATAAGCACTATGGCGTAAGCACCATGCAGTAAGCACTATGTAACAAACACCGTCCACTCCGGACCCAACAAGCACTATGTACACAGTAAGCAAACTGCGTGGAGAAAATGAGATCCAGTGTTGCACTGTAAAGACGGAGATGGTACAACCCTATACACCTGCTAATTACTCTACTCATCCTGTCAAGTGCACTATTCACTTTACTAGTCATGCATAAGGAGATACCCTAGGAGCAAGTCCCTAGGTTGCTCTGTGGTAACTACCCCTTAAACTAGCAGTAACCGAGTGCTCGCTAAGATGATTGCAGTAGATAATGTAAGAGGTGCTTCAAATTCGGCTAACGAAGTCATCTTAGTATTTGAGGTATAATAATGTCGAGGCTTCGACCTCATAACACACAGGAATCTATCATTTTCAAGGTGTAAAGGTGATTAAGATCCATCTACTCATTTACTCTTGGATCATCAAGTTTATTGTTATTCACTATTTCTCTATCACATTCCCACTTTTTCTTTGTTATTCCCCTTAACTGGCTCTATCCATATCATCTTATCATGTTGTTTCTGTTTCTTTTGATATACCTTCTTGGCTTGGGCCAGGTGCAAGCCAAGGCTGTCTTTGCCCATTTCATGGTATGGTGATCATGAGGTTATTTCCATTCTACTGCCACCTCTAACTGCCGGATCAGGTGGGCAACACGGCTTCTTTTGGTGTTGCTGACTGGATTAGAAATATGAATCTGGCCATGGAAGCTCATATTGACGCTTTTGCACTCAATATCGCAGCAGGATGGGTGGACAACGATGCGCAGATTGCTAATGCTTTTACTGCAGCCAACTCTTTGGGCTTCAAGTTGTTTTTCTCCTTTGACTACGCAGGAAACGGACCGTGGGCTGAGTCCAATGTTTATAACCTTATTCGAACATATGGGTCGAACGCCGCCTACTATCATTATAATGGTGCCCCTTTTGTGTCAACTTTTGAAGGCACAGATAACGCAAATGACTGGATCACCATCAAAGCAGAGACAGGTTGCTTCTTCATGCCAGACTGGTCCTCCCGAGGCGCTGAAGTGGCGCTCAAGCTTGGAGGGGGTGTTGCAGACGGACTTTTCAGTGAGTACTGGTAGACAGTAGAAGGCCCTGAGGTGTCGTGCCATTGCAGGCCCAATCAAACTAACTCAATCCGCTACTATCTCCTAGGCTGGGCGGCATGGGCGTGGGGGTCTTGGAATATGACCACCTACGTGGACGCATCGTATAACCAGACCCTGAACGGCAAGCCCTACATGATGCCGGTCTCCCCATGGTTTTTCACAAACCTGCCAGGATATAAAAAGAACTGGTTGTGGCGCAGCGATGATCTATGGTATGATCGCTGGCAGCAGGTCTGGTATTTCCAGCCGGAGTTCGTGGAGATCATTTCGTGGAACGACTTTGGAGAATCTCACTATATCGGGCCACTAGATGATACTCAATACAGTGCCTTCAAGATTGGGAACGCACCATATAACTATGTCGAAAACATGCCACATGATGGCTGGCGCCAACTCCTTCCCTATGTGATTGACACCTATAGAAACGGGCATGCAACGTTTGATACAGAAGTTCTTGTGACCTGGTATCGCCCGACATTGGCAAGTGCATGTGGTGATGGCGGAACGACAGCAAACACTGCAAGCCAACTCCAGATCGAATACCGACCAGTGGATATTGTGGACGATCGTATATTCATTTCTGCCTTGCTCAGTGAACCGGCCTACCTGACGATCAACTATGGCGTAGGTGAATACGGTGTCGACTGGGATTACACTCCAGAAGGTGGAGTGGGTATCTACCACGCAAGTATGGCCTTGAATGGACAAACCGGGTCCGCCACGATCCAGCTTCTGCGGGACTCTGGTGTTTTCATTTCGTATAACCCGTCGCAGGGTATCTCTACGACCTGTACAAACGACATTACCAATTGGAACGTCTGGGTAGGCTCTGCGACGTACACACTGACCAGCACCATTCCCCCTCCCCTCTCACTGAGCAAACAAGTCTGCGTACAAGGCTGGGGTGTAGGTAACTTTGAGGGGCTCTGTGAGTTTACTTGTCGATATGGATATGTATGCTATGACTCTGTCTCCCTTTATCACTGCTCAATTTCGTGCTGACTTCTGCAACGTATTAAGTGTCCGGTTGGGGCATGTGTCTGTACGAATATGGGACGGCAGTTGACACTACCCAAAGCGACAGGAGTGGTGGGCTATCCAGCAAATGGTGACGCTAACTATGCGGGCCTCTGCAGCTTCGCCTGCAATTATGGCTACTGTCCCTCCAGTGCCTGCAGCACCACCAAAGTCCCCCCTTATATCCCCACAACATCGCCATTCAATCCGCCCGCCTGTACTGGGGGTCATGGTGATGGTGGTTTTGCAGGCCTTTGCAGCTTTGCTTGCAACTATGGATACTGCCCTATTCATATTTGTACTTGCACCTCCACCGGGGCCTTAGTAGAGTCACCGCCCACTACTGATGTGGTTGGCTCTTCGATTATCGGCCCAGACAATGGATTATGCGCATGGGCGTGCAGCCACGGATACTGCCCCTCAGGTGCTTGCTCTAGTGGATCGACAGGATCCTCGGGTAGTCTGGTGCCCACCGGGTGGTATGGCTTTTACTCCCACCATACCTGCGAAATGCTGATATCGGACAGGGTTTCGTTTGGGGATTCTTTTAGTGCCGGACCTGGAGCGGGACATTATCTCGACAGCATTACCAGCGGTTGCCTCAGATCCAATAACTCATATCCCATGCAGCTCAATAAAAAGTTGCAGGGACTTGTGCCGAACAGTCAGTGTCAGCGTTTCTGGTCCGGAGATCCCGTCTAACAATGGACCTCTTCTAGATTACGATTTTCAGTTCCTAGCATGTTCAGGGTCTCTAACTAATGATAAGAAAATGGCACACCAGCTCGAGTCATGGAACAATGTTACATCCAATTTTGCGACGATTACTATTGGTGGCAATGATGCTGGATTCTCCAAGGTTCTCATTCAGTGCATCCTCCGTAAGTTATCTCACACTGGGGTTAGTCGAGTCTACTGTATCTCTGACCTGGAGCTCAGAACCGCCCTTCTACGGAAAGGGGGGCCACTGGTGGAGCGGCGAGACGTTTGATTGCGATGGGGAAATCTCCAACGCGCAGGCTGTCATTGCCGACAAAGATTTCACAGGTCATCTATCCAGCCTTTATCAACAGATCCTAGATATTCCGCCTGCTGATCATCAATTCGCCCTCTATGTGGCTGGCTACAGTCAGTTCTTTGATACAACCAACAAGGCTGATTGTGGGACACTTGGTCTCCTTTGGTACAAACCTCCGCTCACCCTCGACTTGCGGCAGAAGATCAACTCCCTCACCCTGCAAGTCAACGAGAAGATTCAACAAGCCATTGCAAATGTGACACTTCGCTCTCACCGGAGTATCACGTATGTGGATTGGGATCCGCGGATGGATGGACACCGCTTTTGTACTCCTGGCTACAGTGACGAACCCATCACGAATAAATATGAAGCCGCTCACGAGTACTTCTTTCCGTCATACGATACCGAAGACAATTATGAGGGCGAAGAGGACCAGTGGCCCCCGTCCAGTAGCACAACATATCCAGTGGACAGTCAGACGTATTCCTTCTCTATCGATCCCAAGACATGTGCAAACAATCTAGACAACCCAGGTGACATCTTCGACCCCGATGAACTTTCCAACATCTGGTGCACGTGGGCCATTGAATCAGCCACGAACGCATCCTTTGCGGCCGCAATCGAGGCCTACATGACTCCCCAGAGTGCCAGTTCCGCGAATGGAAATATCACGGTGGCCTGGACTGGTGATGAAATGGTGGTGACCTTCTCGGGCTCCGCTTCTCTTGGTTCAACAGCACAAATCTTTCATCCTAAGAGCCTGGGACACGCCTTCATGGCCGAAGGCTTTCTGGCCGCGATCAAGAGCAACCACTAGGCTGGTGGAGGAGTAAAGATCATGGATCGAGATTGGGTGAAGAGTCAGCCCTTCATTCTTCCTTCTGGTCCATCAATTTTCCATATAAGTGACTATATCATTGGGCTTTGCTTAGATGGAGAAATTTTCGTAAGAAATTGCTATCCAAGATGCTGCTTGATGGGTGCAGATGTCAGGTGGCATTCATAAAAATAAACCACCATGGTACCACCCACCATCCCGATCTGCCGGTAAGCAATAATAAGCACGAGTGATGCAGTTAAAATAATCATTTGATGACATGGGGTAAGCATGGCTCAAAGTCCGTCCAATTAAATGATATGTCACCTGAGAGATGTCGTTCGTGTATAAGCTTCGTATGATACACAGAAGGGGAGAGGCGGGGTTGGTCTAGTAACCAGTTAGCGCGGCGCCTTAACAGGACGGTTATTTGCATTTAAGGAAGTCTCCCCGCCTGCGAAGGTGCAGGCTGCAGCTTCACTCTTCCACCTTCCACTTTCAATGTGCGTCCGTCTATCATGGCACCAACTTGGAGATTCCAGCCCACTCCTACATTTATACTCGTCACCTCACTTTTATTCTTCCTGGTCCTGGGCACCCATTTCCGTCTATGGTCTAAAAATGAGGCCAACCACGGTGAGCCCAATCCCCCAGCGTCGACAGAGGTGGCGGGAATCGGGATAGACTTGACGGGATTCTATGGGTATTCATTCCTTCCCTTTGTAGTGAGTGTAAATGAAAGATTCTAACTGAGTATGACGCCTTCCAGGACAGCCGCTGTAAGCTTTCCCAACGGGACGGTGGTTAATATCGGAAGGGTAGAAGGGTCATCCCACTACGAGGAGACTATCCGTCGATTATCATTGCACTCATCCACGCACCTCCAGTCTGTCTATCTCTGCTCCGGGTGACATAGTACCATACCGACTAATCAGACTGACCTAGCCCCCCATATGTCAAACCGCCTGAGCAGTTTCAGGACCTTCCTCGCCGAAAACTTCGCTCCTTTCGCAAATGGCTTGGACTCCCCGCGTCAGGGGACGTCGGGGCCCTGGCCGCTATGATTCGAGAGCTTAAAGTCCAAGTGGAAGACGCCCTCTCCGTACCCCTCGCAACACTACCCATCGTCATCTCTACCCCTCATCTTATTGCGCTCTACGAGGAAGACATCCACGACGCATTTGAGTACCTCAACCTCCCATTCCCCGAAGACATCCACCACAGGCGCTCCTGGGCATGGGTGCGGGACACTGGAGCAGCATTAGCGGGCTATGGCCATTTTCTCTGCTCTGATTATCGAGACTATGAAGCGTGTGACTCAGAGATTGATGCCATGCCCCTGGCTAGCGTCATCTCCATCCTATATACAACGAGTGCAGTTAAGGTGCTTCGGACCACAGTCAAGTCCGCTCACATCGTGATTGGGTTCTGGGATGATGAGGACCAGTGGACGTTGGGTTATGCATCGCGAGAGGAGGAGGCCTATTGGGATCGGCTGGCCTTGAGACTGATGGATTGGAAACGAAAGTATCCCGGCTCCGGAATGCCTGATCGGGTTGTGCTCTTTGGTGAGAGTGCCACCGATAGGACATTCAGATCAGTTGTAGAGAAGGTCTTTATCCAGGAATTTGGTAGTGTTCCACAGGTCCTGGGTGGGGCTGACGAGTATGTCGCGGCCCGGGGGGCTGCGGAGTTTGCCAGACTTTCAGTCTTTGGCATACATCGGTGATGGTTCCAGTGGGCCAGCTGCATAGTACATATATTCTACCTATTGTCTTAACTGGGAACTTTTCAGATTCTGATGATTCACTGATCAAGTAGTTGCAACTGGCTTGTTTAATTCCTTAGTGGCCAGTACATGTGTATATCAATGTAGAAAGGTAAATTCTAGCAAAAAAGAGAAATAAGCAGATTTCCATTATGAAAAGAAATCTTACTAGCTATTAGGGCTATAATGATAATCGTCATTTCCCCATAGTCATCTCTGTCATCCATGTCTCTTGTTCCATCACCAGAGTGCATCATAAGTACGGCATCTGCAGTTTGCAAATACATCAGACCTCCCTTCCCCAGCCCCCGCTGAGGTCCAGAAGTGCTCCTTCTACGTACTAAAGGAGTATCTGGTTTGTAGCGGTATGTTTCTGTTGACAGGCAACATGGGTGATGTACTGCATATCAGTGGAGATTGATGAAAGTCTTATTCTGATTGCATAAAGATATGATAATGGAATCTGAGAGTAGTTAGTTCAATGGGTTGAAACACGAAATTAATTTACACTTTCCAGTTCTATAATGAGAGCATGCAGACACTGGTACTTTAATAGTAGACAAACATATTACTCAGGTAATGTCAAACTACCATGGATACCAGTCCTTGTATGAAATGTTTATGAAATCCTTACAGTATCAGTGATGTGCCTTTCTACATGATTTGGGGGGTGTGGGATCTACCTATCAGGGTAGATAAGTCTGTTAACTAGGTAAGTATTGGTAACCAATGGCAATAAGTACAGGTAATATATAGTAGATCACTGAAATAAGAGCAGGGTACATAGCCAAGGAGGCTGGAATTGGAGACAATTTTTAGAACGGCGATATCCATCCATATTCTGCACCAGAAATCACGTCATATTCAACCATGGAACATCACTCTGCTCGCTTCCCAATTTCTTGAATCAAAGCTCCGATCAATAGGATGGTAAAGATATACATAAGAAGGATCAATGACCGGAATCACCAAGGCCTGACAGAAGTATCAACGAACTTTTGTCTATATCATGCATTCATTTTTCGCGACAGCAATCTGCAGATGCCAAGTAGCGTGCAAAGCACCATCAGCGAGCAGAGTGATGTTCCATGGTTGAATATGACGAATCATAAATCCTGCTTGCAGGCAGAAAAGCAGCTGTCAAAGGTCAAGGTGGGACCACAGTAAGCCTGTTCATCGAATGCATTGGTAGAACCCAGTTTCAACCATCCATCCCAGCTCCCACCCTCGTCCATACGAAGACACTGCGTAGCACACGTGTTGCTATGCTCATGGCTGTTATGAAGATAATCCTTGATGGCCCTGATGACAATGACATTATCATACTGCCCAGAAGTACCACAGTTGGGCCTGGACGGGTAATATGTCCACTTCAGACCCTCAAAGGTCCCGTGCATGGTATGGCAATCGCCCTTGTTCCATCCCCCAATCGAAAGGGCCATATTTCGGGCAAATTTGCGGACAAACTTGGTAACTGTTTTGTAGTTCCCAGCAGCTACAGTTGTGGTGTCCCAAATAGTTGCTTGAACTATGTTTCCAGCTTTCAGTTCCCCATTGGTGCTAGAGGACGAGCTGGATGCCAGCGATAAAGTCGCGATGCAAGTGACTGCGACAAGCACATTCTTAGTCAATAACATAGTTTAGACTTGAATAATACGATGTACAAAGGCAGAGAAAATGGCTGATTTACAGCAGTATAAAGAAACTTATAGAAGTTCAACTCCTTTGATTTTTTAATTCCTTGGCCTTATATATCACTTATTTGGCTCGGGGAATTTCCGGTCCCTTTGTACCCACATTCGTGGTTTTCCCAGGTTAGCCATATCCACTAGGACATTGCAGGTGGGCCATTGGTTTCGCCCTTTGAGGCTATGTATCTTATCACAATACCCCATATACAACATTAGACCAGCATAACATCCGCTTTGGTAGTCAAATAAGACGGCATAATATATTCAGCTATGGGTCATTGGCACCAGTTAACTTTCGCCTATTTACTTAACTAAATGCGAAAGCATCACTCCTATGAGCTCTTAAAAACTGGTTTCTCTTGTGATTGGGTCTGCGGCCTGGGCGGGGGCAATAGTGGGCTGTGCTAGACCAAGCGGGTGCCTAGGGCTGAAATAGACAGCATTGGATGACCATGGATATTGGCCAAGGCTAATCTCTTAGCTGGCTTACAGTAAACTATAAGATCACGAGTACTATTCACACAAGCCAGGTTTTCGCAACAGCTAGTAGAAGGGGAATACAGCCATACGAGGTGTGTGGGAGAATAGGTTGACCGTCAATCGGATCGTTGGCTGGTGAAAAGCCTCGTGAGCTTCGGATTCGGCTATTTTATCCCGTTTGTAGCGCCATATGCAGCCACGGCTGACTCCGCCCCCAGCCTCGCATTAGGTAGGCAATTATAAGTCGTGTGGCCCCTCTGATTAGCATCGTCTTCCACCACAGATATGTAGCGATTTCATGGCATATTGTAATTTTTACCTTCTTGTGCTGCTACTGCAGTCGCTCCCCGTGTCGGCACAATATGTCGTCTCCTCCACCGCCGCCTGGTCCTCCCAGATCATTGCCTTCTGGGGGGCGATCATCATAGCAGCGCATGTCGGCAAGGTCGCCAGTGCGGGAACGGCTCTATTCTCCAGTGTCCGTATGGCCCTTCGCATCCGGTCCATGACCAACGCGCTGGCCCGCGGCAATTGGTTTCTACACGCGGGTTGGGTCACCAACAAAGTCCGGACGGATGTTGCTGTGGTGTGCTGGCGCACCCCCGAGGATTTGCAGGGTTTAGTCCGCCGGGTGGCTATGCAGATAGAGAGCTTCGCCGCCGGCGGTGACTGGCAGGTTCTCGTGGTGGGCTGCCAGCTGAAAGAGCAACCCTCCCGTGAGAGCACGGTACATTGGATCAAATGTCCTCGGAGTGAGAGCCTCTGCGGCGCAAAGGTCAAAGAAACAAACGAGAATCTGTTTCCGCTGCAGGAAGCAGACCTTGCTTTTGCGCTGGACATGCTGGAGCAGTCGCCGCCAGCGACGACAGAGGAAGTCGTGCGAGAGTTGGAGGCGAGGATGGATGTGCGCGCGTCGCGGTGTACATATATTAAGGAGCAGCAACAAGAACTGCAGGTTACGGAGGCAACACTCTCGTGGGGTTGGATATTCACCTCCGTAGACCATAACCTCACGCCATTCTTGAAGCTGAGGAAGTGGACGAGTCCCTACGGCAGTGAGCGTGGGGCGCGAATGGCCTGCGCTACGCGAATGTATCTCCTTGTACATCTACTTGTTGCCTGTGCTGTTGGACTCATGGCTGCCGCGACGGGCCGTGGTCTTGCAGTCTGGTTCATGACGGTGCGGCCCACCCTTGCGACAATGGGAGGCAAGAATGTCAATGGGAACGATATCTTGCAATCGTTGCTGTGCATGGACGAGGCTGTTTTTCAGTACGAGACGGCAGATGGATCGCCTTTGTTGGCGGGCGACGTTCTAGCTTCTTCCCTCCCGTGGTGGGCTACTACATTAGCCTTTGCCATGCCTGCTCTGGAAATGGCCCTTATCATCGCAGGATGGCTGTACGGCGGGCTGAATGCGAAGAGACTGGCTCCCTCGGGGGTTGTTGGTCACGGAATGCTCTGGCTGTCTGTCATCGTGGGACTTTCGCTGTGTATCCGTGCCCTCTTCACGCTGCGCAATCAGGGGAAAGGCCGTCTAGTAGGGATTTGGCATAAGCACGAGTTTGCGCAGTACACAATTGGCGCTGAGTCGCTGGAGATCTCCGCTTCCGATCTCGCCCGTATGGCAGGTGAGCCATCTCCGATCGGTTTGCTAGTCCGTCTCATTCGCGAGAACAACCCGGATAATATTCCCGTCATTGAAAGTTTCCTCCGCTTACCTATTTTGGCGGTGCTGGTGGAGTACCTTCTGGCCACGCGAGTCCTGCAATACCAATACCAGGGCGATGAGATTGTGGCGAGAGGAAGCAGAGCTATCTCCCCAAAGTCCGAGTCCCCCTGGCGTCAATCCTACTGCTGTGTGGCTGTGACTATGGCTTGCGCATGTTTGTCCGCTGTTTACGCATACTACCCACTGCCAAAATGGGTGAAGCTGGTCACGGAGATGCTTCTTGCATTGAGTGCAGTCTGGTTCAACTCAATTGATCTGGTGGGTAGTTTCATGCATGAGAAGGAAACTTCTGTCTGCTTTATGGTAGCAACTCTGGTTGTGTCGTCCGTTTGGTATGTGGGATTGGATAATGTAGGTTGACGAGTGGTTAGGGTTAGTCTCCTCGTATTTCAGATCTGTGGTATCAAAATACATTCGTTTTTCCATGGCATCGTTCCAGGCATTTTCTAGACATATTTATTGTGACGACAACGACTAAATTTTGATACATCGACAACACCTTGGCCAGTGAATGGAGGGCAAGCCTTTCCAACTTAGGGATCAGAAGAGAGAAGATTGGTCGTGGTGAACTTTTTTGAGTGAGCGTCCTCTTGACGGAAACTGTAGCTAAATGTAGTCCAGTTACTGATTCAGAGACAGATCCAAGATAATCTTTCCTCTAGCGTGTCCCTCATCCAGTCGCTTAAAGGCGTCCTCGAACTGCTCCAGCGGCCAAACACTGTCCACGACACCCCGACACTTGCCCTCCTCCACCAGCTTCGTGACCTTCTCCAGGTCTGCTCGATTCGCCGACACAATGAAGAAGAAATTCCGGGCATTCTTCCCCTTGCACTGCTCAGGCTGCACCTGGTCTGGAGGCTGGCAGATGCTGATCAGAATCCCACCCTCCCTGACACACCACCACGCATCTTCCAACGACTTCTTGCCAACACAATCAACCACTAGATCAACCTGGTTCTCCGGCGTCTGCCCCCACTCTTTCAGGTCCGTCTCCCGGTAGTTGATCACCTCGTTTGCTCCGAATGACTTCACAGACTCGACATTCCGCGGCCCACACGTCCCAATCACCGTTGCACCCGCAAGCCGCGCCAACTGCACCACCCAGATCCCCACACCGCCAGACGCAGCCGTAACAAGCACCCTCTTCCCCTGCCATGCGTCATCGCCCAGCTCTCCAATCCCAGACTGCACAAATAGCGCCTGTAGCGCCGTCTGCGCACTCAGCGGGATGGCGGTGCTCTGCACCCAGCTTAGGTTCTGCGGGCGGCGCGCGAGATCTGCGCCAGATATAACGGCGTAATCGCGTGCGCAGCCGGGACGCAGATAGTTTGACCGTGCGTAGACTTCTGTACCCGGCTGGAAGTCGGAGGATGGCGGTGCGGTTACTACTGTTCCCGCGACGTCGTAGCAGGGGATCTGCTCGCGTCCTTGGAGGTCAGGGAAAAACTTGGCCCAGTTGAGTTCGTTGGCGCACGGGCTAACGCAGTGCACGCGGATGAGATGCTCGTCTGTTCCTTCTGTGGCTGTTGGGACAGGGTGGTCGGGGGTGAGGACCAAACGGGGTTCCTCAATGGAGGGCTGGAGGAGGGCGCGCATTGTTTTGGGGAGGGCCATCTTGATACTAGTTGTGTTTTTTGATGCTATTTTTCGAGGTGCTGCTGTGAATCGTTTATGGTGGTCTGGCGAGAGGACTACGAGGACACTTATATAACCTCTGTGAGCCTGTTATCAGCTGTCTCTATAACCGGATTGCCGATCAAATACGAGCTGAGATAATACCAAGCCTGCCAAGCAGTCAATGACTCACGAACAATTAAATTCATACAGAAGGGAGAGCGTAAATGGAGTGACGTTGAGATCTCGTGTAGGCCCAGCCGGGTATTTGGGTGGTTCCTTGGATTCCCGGATACCCGATCTCCCGCAATAGGATAATGGCCTGTCAGCACTTCGGACGAAACGTATTTACTACGTCCGACACCGAACTTTTGCACAGATAATTCTGGTTCAGTCTAGATCCAAGTCAATACTGGGCTCCAATAGCGCGCTTTTTTTTTTACATGTCCTATGGTTTGTTTTGGGTCTCGTACTTGGGGCTACAACTATCTGATCACTAATCAGGGCGAACAAAAAGGTATAGCTTGCAACGCTGTTTGGATGTGAATAAGCCCTTCGCTAACCACTTTTGAGCAGTTTCATATACAGCACTCAGCCACCCCCAGATCATGAGACAGGGCATCGCGAATAGTCGCCTCATGATAGTCAATGTCAAACAAATCGCAAAAGTCCAAAGACTCAACAGCTATGTCCGGTGCAAAGACAGACGCAGGAATGTCGGTCATTACTTCAGGCACACCTGTTATGGCATGCTGTGGTCCTTGCGACGCGGACGGAGAGGGCAGTGGCCGGTCCAGTGATAATATCTCCCGCGCAATCACGCTGATTTCCTGGTACGTCCGTTTGCCAAGTGCCCAGTGTTCACCCATGGCCTTGAGAGTCCCCATGGTCACTCTGATCCGCTCTCGATTGAGTCGCAAGTCCTGTCCCTTCAAGACATAGCGGCAGGCGGAGAGGTGGGTGACGGCCACAACGGCAATCATGCAGATAATGAACGGAGTGTGACTGACCATGTTCGTTGGGAGGGTCAGCAGGGATTCGAACTGCTCGATTGAGTGCAGAACTCTCCTGGTGTGTAAATCACTTTCAGGGGAGTTACTTTGGAGGAGACTCTCTGGTGGTGCCTGCGGGCAACACTTTGACACACCCTCGATGGCGCTATACGCTAGTGTTGACAGTTGCCGGTGGAGGTCGACAATCCATCTACACATGATTAGTAAGACTCTCAAGGAAATGAAGATGGACCCACGTATGAATAATGGCATGTGCCTTGAACAGAATCTCATCCAGGGAGCCGTTGGGTCTAAAGACAGTCCTCTTTGAAGCTGGCAAAAGTGACGTCCATGAGACGTGGATCGCATCAACGTTAGCACAGACAGTGGTGATGTTCTTCATGTCAAGGTCTTTTCTTGCGGCAAGTGCCAAGTCCAAACTTCGAGTCAAGCCTACCATCTCAGCCAACGAAGAGAACTCGCGTTCATCACCAGCAAACTCTCGCATATCGTACTCTTCCAGAGTTCGCGGGTTTGGAATATCCTATGATCTCAGTCACAATAACGTACTCGAAGGAGGACCGCCTACCCCAGACTCAAACTCGTCCTCCTCGCAGGGCAAATGAACATCCATATGGATCCCATTCGTCCGGAAGGGATAACTGTGCGTACTTCCAGCGATATGCGCGTCGGTAATATAGATTTGCCACCAAGTCCGTCGCCAGCTTTCCTCGAGGATCGGATCGTTCCTCCCGTGCTCGGTGGCAAAGTCACTCCAATTCATTCCAAGGCCAAGCGCCATCCGAATAGCTTCCTCAAGCAGGTCTAGGCCTTTTCTCGTTTCGTCACACCAATAGACTGCAATGGAGTAGAGGAGCACGGCCTGGACTGCGAACGGTGAGACTACATGGTTGGTACTCCGAACGACAGCCAATTCCGCCTCAACATGATCTTTCAACTGCGATGACGGGATTAATGCGTTATGCAGAGAGCCAATGTACTTCATCACCGCATAAAGTGGCTGTATTGCCTGGCGGTCGCTGACGGCATAACGCTGGATTGCAAATCGAGGTACTGCGCATGGATGCGCACTATGAAAGTAACGATAATACAATGAGAGGAGCTGGTCGTCCACAGGGTCGCTCGGATCAGCTGATTTGGTAGTCAAAGTGACGCCTGAATTCATTTCCCTGGTCACTGTTTGTGATAGGATTGGCAGTATCGATGTAAACGATCCGTAATCTAATTTCGTCCCGTTCATTGGCGAAGTCAGTGTGCTCAAGACCCGGCGACGACCTCCCCGTCGCGACTTGACATACACACATTCTTTGTCCTCTTCGAGGCACCGAGTGCACCGTGGTAGAGCCGCGTCGCATCGTACATGTTTGGCGCGACAGCCCGTGCAAGCGCGGGATGAGCGATGTTTGGATGTACCCAGGTCTGGCATCTAGATAGATAAGGGGCAACAACAGATTTGATGCAGAACTGGATATATTTGGTTTATAGAAGGTTTTATGCTGGAGATGGAAAAAGTCACGAATATCAAGCAGTGTGTCAGCGCCGGAGTACCCCGCTAAAATACTCTATTTTAAGACCGATAACCTTGATTTTATGGCCGGGTGTGATTGGTTCATGACGCAGTAAGCAGACCATATTCCGTTCTGGGCAACTCAATAATCACGTTGTTTATGCACTCTTATCAAAATGGAATCTCAAACCAGGTGTTTACTTTTGCTCTCCTCAATGTCTGTTTGCAGACTGTGCAATATTGAAATTCTAGAATTCTCCTTCTGGGCAGAGGAGATCTACTCTCCGGCAGTTCAGATTTATGCTGATCTCCTGACCAATATATATATACAACCATCCCAAAACCTCGGCTTGTGCATATTTCCCTCCAATACCAAGCAGATAATTGGTAACTTGCGGCGGGATAACAGTCAATTAGTAGTCCCCCCCCCCCCTTTTTTTTTTTTTTTTTTTTTTTTTGGATCTCAATATATTCAAATTGCTGCAAAATCTTCTATATCCATGTGCATGTGCATCTGGGCAAATGAGTATGAGAGTGGCTCTTCAGATCTAAAAGCTGCAGAGTTCCAACAGCCAATCAAATAGCTCAATTGGTAGCATCATTGGTCTAGTGGTAGAATTCGTCGTTGCCATCGACGAGGCCCGTGTTCGATTCACGGATGATGCACTACTTTTTATCATTCTTATATTCTTATCTACAGTGTGTGTCTGTCTTTTTGTACTTCATTTTCCTTCTTTAACTGGCATCACTCCATACCCTGTGACATTTTCACAGCGTGTGAACTTCCTTCCACCTCTCGATATAATCGAGAAGACCGCTTTGATAGAAGCCTGAAACGTTTGGTACTATAAAACAGGGATGACGCGCCCAGGAGAAAGGTGGTTTGATCAGAAATAGCAGTATTGCGAGTCTCGCATCACCTGGATGGACCGCACATAAAGGGCTGGCTTTAAGAACACACTGTACCCTTTCATTACCTATGACCGAGTCCAGATCGCAAACACTCATAGACAATCGTAAACCTACGAGTAATGTTGCATTACAGGCATGACTTGTGCTTAGCAATATGCAGAGTGGATAGAGAGCTGCATGATGGGTCAAACCTGGGTATGCGTTGCACAGTGAGACATTGACTTCGATGCTCTGCCAATGGAGAGCAACGACCCTCAAGCCTACAGCTGCTTTCAGCTCAATGGCTTAACCTCTGGAAAGTTCCAGCCTGGTCTAGTCAACCCTTGAGGTGAAGCAGGCGCGGCACCCAAGTCTTACCAGAAGGGTCAATTACGCGAAGACCTCGACCTCTTTCACTCAATTGCGTAGATCATGATTCGGGGACAGCTTCACTGACCGGAAACAGAATAGAGGATACTGTGAGTGTGTCCATGAAGAGATACTGTCCAGTTAAATCACGATGTAGTCCTGATCCATGATGCCCTCTGGGGCTCATGCAACGTTAGAGGGAATAGAAATGTCATCGACGTCTGCACTGAACGATGAGATCGAGGACCAGAGGCCTCTGATAGGATATTTCCATGAGGTCTCGATCTCTAATCTTCAACATCACTTCCGTTTTCGACAGGAGTGTCTGGAATTATCTCGTAATGCAGTCGGCCTTGTCCGGATTTCAGCCTGCCATGATCTTCTACACTTCCGAGTGCAACCCTAAGGACACCTTCAACTGGTACTGCAGCTCATATGTATCATTATGGTGGTAATTGACTCTACCATTGCCACAGTGCTCTTCTGAAAGCGTCAAGCGCTTCTATCATTGCCACATTGAGCCAGTAACCTCATCCTGAGTGCTGACTTCATAGACTGTGATCATAGGAGATTGAGTCTCCTAATGCACTGACTGGGGACTGGGAGTCCATTGCATCAGTGATGCGTTCAAGATCTTTCAAGCCCCGAGGCATCCCTATCCAAGTAGGAAGAAGCAAAGCTATAAGTACGAGGTAAAGCTCGTTGAAATGAGGCTGCAATGATCTGCCATCAAAGACATATCTACAAATCACAATAACAAGGATTCCATTCTTCCATTATCGAAACTTTAATCAAAATGCCTGCCCTTATCAGCCGTCAAATCTCCACCACGGAATCTATCAACTCCGTTAAGAACGGCACCAAGGTGCCGTCCACCAGTTCCTGTGGCCTTCTCGTGAACGCAGCCCGCAAGGGTAACGTCGATATCATCAGATTCCTAATCTATCTCGGTGCCGACGTCAATGAATACTACGACGGTGTCACCCCGCTCCTCGCGGCAGCCATAGCCGGCCAGGAAGCCGCCATGTTCGAGCTCCTTCGGAATGGCGCGAGCCCCACAGACCGTGATAAGGAAGGCTGCACCATCTTCAAGCTCCTCCTTGACAACGGTCACGACGACATCGCGGAGATGCTGATTAAAGAGTACCCCGACCTCACCGTGACGGACCCGCGTCTGCCCAAAGGTGAAAAATGGCTCCGGGAGCAGTTCAAGGAGATCTCAGACAATGTCAAAGACCCGAAGAGCAAGCCTAGCGAGGAGGTCCTGGAGTATCTCATTTCAGGTCAGCTCCCTCGTGAGGAGGGCCGTTCCGTCTCGGACGTCTACTGGGAGCATATCTTGCTGCGTTATATCGGGGATGTTCCGCTGGATATCAAGCGGAACTACTCCCCCTCCCTGCGTCTGTCGCTGATGGGCACTTTCGACAGATTCTTCCTTGGACATGAGGGGATCAAGGAGTCGGCTAGGCTGCTTAATAGCAAGTTGCCTACTACTGCTTACACCATCGAGGGCACCGTGGTGGATGGAGAGGGGGGATGGGTGACGGAGCGTTGGAGCTACCATGATGCCTATGGCATCGACGTGAGAGATGGTATAGATTCGTTCTTGATCGATAGTGAGAAGGGAAAGATCATGGTGAAGATGATTAACTATAACGTTGGTAAGAAGACAAAGTGTTGGTAAGTCCTGGCTGACATGTGTCTTCTGTCCGATTGCGTGAAAAACCAAGAAAAGTATCCTTTCGTTTTCGAACTTTTAGTTTAGTGTTACCTCAGTACTAATGAGTTGAATTTGTTATAAAAATATGAATTAATTTGGTTGTGGCTTCCTCACTGCAGTCTTGTCGGTTATCCAGCTGAATATGGATAGAGTTACCACGGAATCAGAGTTATAAAGGCTGCATAAAGGCTGCTTGACAGAGCAATGGTCCATTCTCTCTCTCTATTTAAGCTCAAGAAATCTAACCTAGAGAAGAAAGTCATGTTGACTTCACAAAATCTATCAACGAAGAAATATCGTCACCACCATGACCAGCCACCACTGCCTTCTCCATGAATTCCTTCATCGGCCGAATAAAATCCGCAGAGACTTGCTGTGCCGCACTGGCGTCGATAATATTCTGAATAGCAACCAATTGCATACCGAGATTTGATCCTTCGCTGGCGTAATTTCCCTCGTCAATCTGCTTCGCCATCCCCTTAGTGTATTCGGTCATTGCCCCCAGCCAGGGAACCAGGAGGTCCACGAACTTGACCGCGGGCGTACTTGACCTCACGAGCGCGGTTGCATGCAGGAAGCCCGAGAAGAGACCGTACATGCCACTGAGCAGAGCCAGGTCATGCAGAGACGCGGAGCCCGCATCCTCGCCTAGGAATATGCACTTGGCTAGAACCGACAGATCGGCCTCGGCGGTCTTGAATGCATCCGGTGAACCGCTGTACAGGACAAGGGCATGAGGCGAACCGATCATGGACGGGGTGGCCATGATTCCGCCGTGGACATATTGAGCGCCGTGACTGACGATCAGGTCTGACAGTTTCCGAGCTTGGTCGGGTGTTCCGTTTGTGAGGTTGATGATTGTCTTGCCGCGGAGGTGCTCAAGAGCGCTGTTGAGGGTTGCTTGAACAGCGGCGTTATCGAGGAGACAGATGACGATCAGATCGCTTGCGTTGATGCCATCCAATGCCGTGTGGGAAAGAGTTGCACCCTTCTCGAGCAAAGGGCTTGCTTTTTCTGGAGATCGATTCCATACGGCGACTTTGTACTTCTCTTCGAGGAACCGAGAGGCTAGGGCTGTGCCCATGGCTCCGAGACCGAAAATGCTAACGGATGACATTGTGACTAGGACTTGAGGAGAAAGATAGATCTGTGTGTTGATTGATGCATGTATTCAGCGAATGTCCACTGGATTTATATACCACCTCCCTTCCATGTCGTTCCTTCTTGATATCTGTATGCTTGGCAGCCAAGGGTTGCTTTGAAATCACTGTGGGGATATCTCGTATTTGACAAATCAACCATAGATTGCCAAGAGAATTGACTCATTTCGTAGTATTTGCATGTGTAACCAATATAGAGATGTTCAGGACAGAAGTTGGAGGTATGACTTTGCAGTAGGACGTGAGGAAATATCACCGAGATGCCCGAATCCGGACCAATATAGTGGCGCACAGGATACATCCCGAACAGACGGAGGCTAAAAAGCCATCTAATACCTCAAGTGTAGATTACGGAGTTGGATTTTTATTAAATTCCAAATACCTCTCTCAGTAACAGAAAAAGTTTATGCGAAGTATACCAGGTTCAAATTAGACAAGGACGATATGCTGGTTGGTCTTGGCGCGTACTGCTGAGTCAAATGTTGGATTAAGTACAGACCAATAATGAACTTCAAATGACTTTTGTGCATCTTTCATCCTTCTACGGCAGCCGAGAAAGACACAGGGAGCAACTGTACCGGTCTCAATGAGCAAAAACAATGGTCTGGCCGTCAGGTTTTGCCTGTCCGGCGCTGTAGCTGACGCCGTCCACTTTGAGTCCGTATTCATTGACAAGAGTGATAGTGTCGCCATGAGTGGAAAGATGACAATGGGGGATGTCGAAGACTTTTGTCGCCATAGCGTCCAATGCTGCATTAGGAGGTAAAACCTGGACTTGGCCAGCTGAGTTGTGGATCTGCCACGTCCCGAGGGAGAGAGGTTTGCTCGTGAGGTTGGCGAGAGTAACGGATTCCCGGCGTTCCTTTGAACCACCCCGTCCAGAAGCTTTAATGTTTGCCTCTTTGATGGCCACGGAATTCTCAGTAAGATCCGGCTGCCCTCTTTGGTCGATTAGGTAGTCACTCCACGTTTCGGATGATATGGCATGTCCAGTCCGATCATCGGTATGGGCTGCTTGGGATGCAAAGCCGAGGAAAACGCCGACCCATCGGTCAGGATTTGTGAAATGAATTAAGAGAGCCCCGTCTTGGAAGATGCCATCATCCTTCTTCCAGCTTCCGCTGTTGCCCTGGTTCATATGGACATCGTGGATCCCATCTCCTGTGTTGAAACGCGAACCAAACACATAGACTTCAGCTTGGTGTTCAATGGCCTGACGGACTTCGGGTTCCAACACGTCAATAATATCGTTATCAGGTCCCTCAACGTCATGTGGAAGAACCCGGCCGCTGTTGACGCTGAACAAGTTACTGCGGATAAAATCAATCCTTGGACCATCAGGGCTTGGCTTCGTATCTTCGAGTAGATGGAATCCCGGCTCCAGAACACTGAGCCTGTCGATGATGGGATGTTTGCTGAAATCGCGATCTACCCAATACACGAGGCGAGAGTCCTTCTTGTCTCCAGATTTGATATTGATTGCAGCTCGGAAGAGCCCAGGAATTTCCTTTCCTGTCCGGCCAAGGTTGCGTTGAAAGCCCTCCTTGCGATGTTGCCCGCTGTCGTCATAATACAATGAGAGATGGGGTGACCGTGGGTCATCTTCATGATGTTCAACTATGTAGTGCACAGGGTATGCCTTCCAGACACCGTAATCTTGGATAGGCATACTGAAAGGTAGATTCACAGTTTATCAGCGGGTTAATAGTGATATTATGCAGTGTTAGAACTAAGTATTCATTATGTTTCAGGCTCTAAGAGGAGTTTAAGGATTTTTATAAAGCACGATAGCCAGTCCATTATGCCAGTATGTGAGTCTGATGACGCATGATGATGCATAACATGATTACAAAAAAGTTATATAAATTTCCACATACCCTCTCTTTTAAGAATCAGAGTGCAGATATCAGGTGAGCTCAGGTCTAGAATAGTCGACAAGAGTCAAGCCATTTCACTTGGCGAACTGTTAGGATTCCTTGAATGCTAATGGACCTATGCATGTTCTTCTGTTTTAGCTTATATGGCCTTTGGTGGCTCCGCGGTTTAGACTTCCACAGTCCTCAGCTGAATGACGGTTGCGGTATCCTTGCGTCAAGCTCACGAGATATTTGGAAAGCGTGCAATGGTTCGTAGCTTGGCATTCAACGAGGAACGCAAGGCAGACTGGGTCAGCTGAATGCTGTCAAAGGTAGTCGAGAACAGGAGTATGCTCCCATAGGTGCGGAATTCCCGGCTTTATAATAAGTGACTTGAAAGATATAATAAGAGTGCCATCCATAAATATCATTCCTGCTTTAATCCAATTTTGAGCTAGAACATGCTAATTCTAACTACCGAACATGCTACAGTCCACCAATATTTCACGCTCATTAAATGACAGGACCGAGATTCTCTTTTACACCGATTGTTTCGCGCATGACCATCTATGGCTGAATAACCCCAATCTCCAACCTTAGTAGACTATTTCCAACGAGACCAGTCTCCGGATTGACATAAGGTATGTTAGTCATTCCGAGTTAGAGCTTATCTTTCCCCTATTCGGGACTTGAACTCCTCCTACAATGCGAGTCCTTGTTGGCATCTTCAGCAACGTTACCAGAGCTAGGGACGGGAGCATAGGGATGTGGAATGCTCTCTCGCAACGGATGCGCCGTTCCAGGTTCGATAGTCCCTTCATCCGTCGCTTTATGAGCTGCAGCAAGAGCATAGTCACCAGAGTCGAAGTAGGTCCGATGCTTTGACCGTTAGATCTTCTCTTTGTATGGTCGTTGCCCAAGAAGTAGCAAGTACCTTGGCCGCTGCGCCTAGCAGCCCTTTGTGAGGTAACTTCCCATAAATGCTGAGGAGGTGCTTTTCGCGCTCTGAGAGCGGCTAAAGGAGACAAAGAGATGAATTAAGGGTGCAGATGTGGGACTGGTCAAACTTACTTCTGTAGAAGGCTTTTGGCTCTGTTTCGGATTCATTTCATTGTTGAACCTGAGTGGAGTCCATGATCAAAGAGCGTGAGGGGTGATAATTCCAAATATGCTTCGAGTCGCCACAAGGATCAGTGACATCACCCGAATGTGGGCTGACACTATATATGGGCTATACTCTATACATACTAGCGCAGGAGCATATCAAGATACTGCCCCACAAAATATTGGCAGATCTCCTGACCCTCAAAGTTAAGCTGGATTAAGTTTTTATGCAGTAGAAAACTGACATACTCTATGTACACAGAGTAGATTAACAATAACAACAGCTTCTATACCTATTATCTAACCAAAATAATAATGCATCAAAGAGATAAGCAGTTGGTATTCTTTCCTGTTGAGGCTCATCTCCATGTAAGTAGCCATGGAACAACCTTATCATCTCTGTACCAGGTGCACATACATCATCAACTGGCAATGTCTCGACTAAGGTCCGCTAATCCTAATTTGGCAATCGAGACTATTCAACATCATAACACATCGAAGAAGGCAATTATATGATCAAGCATCTTCAGACCTGCTCCAACACATGTTATGAGGATTTCAACCAAGGAGAAAAAAATGGCAGCACTAATACGGAAACGGAATGACCCATCTCTACATACACCCCACCTCACGAGACCTTCCAACTTCGCTGACTGCGTCGAACTCGATCTGGAGCAAGACGGCCATGTACATGGGGCTTTGCGATGTACGGTTGCACGTACGAAAGCGACTCGGATTGGGATGAATATATAAGACGTCTACATATCCACACCGAGAAGACCATGAAATCTTACAATGATCTAGACATGCGGGGTCGTCTTACTCTTACCGTCTTCGACGACAAGACCATCTTTAATTGCGCAACCACATCCTAAGGAATCAGCTGCTACAGCTCCTCAGGAAGAACAAGGTACCGGTCCAGGGAACGCCCAATGCTATAGGTACTGTATCCAGGTCACCGATGAGAGTTAAATTCCATTATTCGAAAAGCGCCGCCTTCAGAGGAACTAACGATCAACACAGAGGGCTTTTTCAACATTATCGATGCGAGGGAACCATATTCGCAGTGGGATGGTGACGAAAGAATTGAAGACGACGAGGAGCCACTTGAAGGCTGTACTCTGCTGGATGTGGGCTGGACACGAGAGAATTATGATCGAGTCATGACGGGTTCTGATTATTGTTTACGCAACAGCTACGCCTTGGATTACGAGTATCATAGACCACCACAAATCGTTCAGCAATGGGGATTTCAAAAGTGTTTACGGCTGCGTGTCGCAAAGTTGCCCGGTGTTGCTGCAGGATAGAAGCCTTTCTGATAAAGACACTGTAAGTCAATTCTTATGATACTTTCCTTGTCAGGTATCGGCGGGGCGGATTTCGTGAAGGAACTCGGTCTACACGCCCTCCATGTAGAAATATACCACGCATCACATTTAACGTTCAAGCCATGATTGAAATTAAAGCCTTCTAGACAAATTGACCTCGAGAATATACCTTATGTCCCTGTATTCCATTCTGATTTACCCATAAGACGCCCGTTCCATTAAAACCAAGTCTATATCCTACCGCATCGGCATCCACGGCTCACACAACTCCTGCGGCAGACTCTTCACCAAGACCGACTCGGATAGCTTCACCCGCTCTGCCTTGTTGTCTTTCCCAACCTGCACCAAGGCCATATCAACCTTTAGATAGATATCATCACCCACAGCCGTGAGCTGGAGTTCCCCTTTCGCACACTCCAAATCAACCTCGACAATGAACGAAAGCTGCGGGTTTCCCGTGAACGCTCCGACGCAGAGACCCGCGACGCTCACTTCCATGACGGTATCGAAGCTGAGGTGGTTGATTGTCCCGGTGACCTGGTGTTTCTTAGCTGGATAGTTCGACTATAGCCAAGGGGATCAGAAAATACATTGATGGTTCCGATAGTGGTGTTGAAGGATGCCCACTCGTTTTTCGGGGGTGTTCCGAAAAGGTTCAGCGAGGAGGATTGTTTGTTCTGGCGGACGTGGTACGTGCCGCTTTTGGATTTCGTGGTGGTGAGGATGGCGCCTATCCTGTAAGTATTGTTGTTGCGAGGGACTGGTGCGAGGAATGCGTACCTGTGAATAGGGCGGATTCTTGTGTTTCGACTGTGGAGTTGAGGGCGACCATTTTGGAGTATATTTGAGAATTCGAATGGTTGCCAGCGGATAGCGGATGGTGTGAGTGGATAGTGTGGCCTTGGGTTTGAAACTGTGGGAGTTGAGGTTGAGGGAGTGGATGTCCGGACTCTTTTAGAAGACTGGATAGTTGAAAGGGATAGTGATTGTGGCATCCCTTGCATACGGGCTCGCCTTTCTATTGGCGTCGATCAGGTACATTTAACATATTTGCTTTGTGGAATGGAACGAAATAATGTCATGGAAGAGAGATCACGCTGCAGAAGCTGCAGTAAGACAAAGCCACGTCAATCATATTGCTTCTTCGATAGGGGTTTCAATAATTGAGTACATTCTAACTCTAATGCAGCTTACTGCAGAGCAGTTGGCATGCAAATGTGATTGATCACACGTACCTTTAGGACGTCGATCATTGATGACCGCCCAGGCTCAATGAATAATAGGTTGCCTGCAGGCATAATGCTTGCATTTCACTGCGGCAGAGGTGGAGAATGCGTGTCAGTTTGCATCAGGATAACTTTACGTCCCCACTATCTACAACTCGCTTTTCAAACACTTGTCTATGACCTTTGCCATTTCCAAACATTCTTCATCTCTCATCGTGGTTGTGAAGACCTGAATCGAGCATGGTGCTCCTTCCAGCTGCGCAAAGTTGTCTAAATGATTGTCAGTGAGAAGAATCGGCCCCTAGATCAGCAAAAGTACTCACATGTTGGTCCAGCCTGACCTGGAGCAAGCTCAAAGGCCTCCTGAGCATCTGTCGCGTTGACCTGTCCGAACGGGATGATGCACGAAGGATACTAAAGGTCGTTAGATGAAGCTTTCAGGCTTTGAAAACTAGCTTACGTCAAGACAGTTTAGAAAAGTCGTGTACGGTGCGAGTCCAAACATATCATGCGGAACAGCCGTGTTTTGAGCCGGTGGTGCGAGACAAATATCCAGATCGTGGCTGTTCCACATCTTCCTCCAGGTTTCTCGAAGATCGGCTCTCTTAGCACTGAGAGCAGCGAGTTTTCCTAGCCGGTCCAAATGACTGAAATCAGGTAGATAAGTTTTCCCCGCCTGCTTCAGTATCTCTACCTGGCGCTGGATGTGGACGAGAGCAGGCACCGGTGGCTCGCCGGCCGCCTGTAAATGCTCCATTGCTCCACTGTCGAGAGTAAAGATATTCCATGCGACTTCGTTGATCTCCATTACCTTACATTCCTCGGCCGACAGCTCTATGATCTCATGGCCTTGAGCTTTCAATAACTTGGCTGCCTCCTCTAAAGTCCTTCGCACTGGTGGGTGCAGAGGGAAGATAGAATCTGGGGAAACGACGCCAATTCGCAGGGGTTGTCTAACGGTCGCCTGTCTCCAGGGCACATCGATGACCGAGGAATCGTACAGACCGGGTCTCGCATCGATGACTGTCTTCAGAAAAACCTCAATTGCATCCATATCCAGAGCTAACGGCCCTGCACAAGACAGGATGAACTTCATGCCGGGGGTGCTACAGCTACGTCCGCCACCATTCGGGATACGAGACGCACTGGGCCGGAAGCCGTACGTTCCGCAGCATAGAGCGGGAATACGGATTGAACCTGGCTTTGTTAGTTACTTCCTGTCGGCCGGGAGCTATCCTACCTCCAATATCGGTTCCGACGCCGAGGGGCGATCCTCTCATGGCGATAAGAGCACCTTCACCTCCGCTGGATCCACCGGGTCCTAAAAGAGTGTTATGAGGGTTCAATGTACGACCAAAGACATTATTATGCGAATCAGCCGTCTACAGCAGGAAAATGTTAGCTTTTTACCGATCCGAAATTAGTAGGTCGACGTACCATCATTGTTTGGGGAATATTGGTCTTGACATAGATAACAGCTCCCAGGTTTAGCAGGATATCGACCAAAGGCGAATTGTCGGTCGATTTCTCGTCTAAGAAGGAGATCATTCCAATAGACGCATGCGTTCCTTTGACGTGGAAAAGGTCCTTAATGCTGACCGGGAGGCCATGCAATGGTCCCGCAGATTTCCCTTGCGCCTTGAGGCCATCTAAATATTTGGCTCGCTCTTGGGCTTCGGGGAACATAGTCTCCGTGAGACAGTTTACCTATCCAACATGAGTATTTGCAATATAGCGACGGGAACATCCATACCAGCTGCTGCGCCACTGCAGCTCGCTTGCAAAATGCTAATGTCACCTCGAGCGAGGTCAGTCGTCCCTCTGCCAATGCTGACAGGAGGCCAGACACGGTGTATTGCTCTGTGATTTGCAGTTCTTGTTCGGTTAGGATACCAGATTTGCGGACAGCGTCTCCCCGGATAAGGTCATTTTTGTTCTCGGCAAGTGGTAGCTGTAGGGACGAGAGGAGGCTTTCGGGGATCTTCCACTCAGCGGGGATCTTCTGCAGGCATTCCTGTTGCTTTTGGGCGACTCTGTGTTGCCAGTTGCACATGGAGTTTTGAGAGTCCATTTGTATAATGCGGTAATCTTGAAATAGTTGACGAGTCTGTAGTATATATGGCGGGTTTAGAAAGCTACTAGCGAGCGCTCATGGGAAGTTCTCCTAATATATATTTATATCGCCCGCCTTGCGTAAGTTGTGAAGTCTCAACACGAGCACACAGCATAAGTCTACCTGCCATTCTCCACCAGATCAAAGATAAGTAATACCTCGGCCCCCCACTGCAGCAGATTGCTGACACGACACCAATTAGGAGAACAATCCATTATGTGAAGAACGAGGGGTAAGGATGGCGGCCAATCACACCATACTCACTCCAGCCGATATAGAAATCTGATTGGCTTGTTCGGCTACAGGAAGCATTTATGGAAAGGTGGCGTCTGGCGCATATATCTGAAGGTCCGCGGTTCGATCCAGGGGTAGTCCCCTTTCATGTCCTTTTTCACCCAGCATCATTAGTCTAATGGCAGAATTCGTTGTTGCCATCGACGAGGTCTGTTCAAGTCATGGATGATGGATTGCTTCTTTATTTTACGTCCATATGTCCAACCCAGCGTCCCTTACATCTGGCGAAGAAGTGATTTGATCATTACTGCGACTGGATCAGGAGCGACACATTCTCTCTCTATCCACTTGCCTGACTATAGCTGATCGACGGTATAAGATTCACCAATCCTAAAGCTAGGCAGAACGAAGAAGAAACAGGATGGAGCTTGCTAGTTTGCCTCAACCAAAGTGGCAGAGAACAAGACGATAGAGCTAAAGACAGCCGAAGTAACACTTGGCACAAGGTGTATGAATTAGGAAGAGAAGCGGTCGAATGTGGATGGGACTAGGATCTGAGTCTAGCAATTACAGGGCACTTCAGTGGAAATGCTCTCATGAATCCAAAACGGTCTGGGAACTACCAAGAGAATGTAGCTATACAATCAAACATCGACGTCAGCCAATCTATTCTCTATCTAACCAATTCTCTATTCCAAACCCCATATGCCCTCGAATAAGCATAATAGTCGTGGTCGTCATAATTGCCTCCAATATCTTCAGCATGTTAGGCCCGTGAGTTCTGTGCCTTGAGTTCAGTCAAGCTCAATTGACTGGATCGCTTGATGGACTTCCAGCTGGTCTGATCCCAGTAGCCACCAAAGCAGTATCCTGGGTGCAAAACAGTCAAGCAAAGAGTAGCAATAACCATCATGGCGCCCTCAAGGATCATGAATGTCACTTCGTCATTTGCCAAGGGACCGTCGAAACCCTCTCGCAGTTCCGCCACCCGGAAGACGGACCGGACAAATATCGCTAATGTCGCGACGGTGAGCCCTATAGTTGTCAGATATACATAGCGAGATGAAATGCAGGGAAGGAGAAGCCTACCGATCAGGAACGCCTTCCACTTGAGCGTCTTGCGAACATGATACATCGATTCCTCAAGTTTGTCCGGGTTCTTGTACACACGCCAGGCAAAATCGGCGCAGAGACAGAGGAAAACACCCAGAGATGCCACTTGGCTGGCAAGACCCGCTATCATAATGTTAATGCCCGTCTGACGCAGGTCTTGCTGATCGTGATCCGCAGTCGAGGTAATGGCTCCTCCGGCAGCTTGGAGCACAAGCGAGAGGAAGTCGCAAAGGACGAAGATGATGGTGTAGGTTCTTGGTTTTAGACGGGAGATACCCTCGCCGTAGACAACAACGATATGGCCGAGGCAGATGTAGATAGCGGCACTCAAGAAAGCAGGACCAATAGTGAGGCAGATTAGATATCTAGCCAATGCAAGTCAGCTCATCCTCATATACTTCTCGGGGAAAGGTTATTTAGGGAAACTCACTCAAGGAATGGATCGAATGGAAATGGGTTGTAGTGAAGCTGGACTCTTCCGACATAACCGATGACTTCAAGAGCCAGACCACCGATCATTCCTACTAGGTATCCCCAAGTACGGTAATATATCCCAAGTCCCAGGTTGGCCACCAACATCGTACCGAAAAGCACCAGGTACAGAAGGTTACCCGCCAGGTTGGGAACATAGTTGAAGTTGGCGAGACTCAATGGACAAGTATCCAGCGTACAGTAGTCTGAGGGGTCTGTACTGTTGCTCATTATGACGAAGACTTTCCAGGATATGCTTCAAGTAAATAATAAGCAAGATGGGAGGATGCGTGGGTAGAGATGAATGATCCCAGTCGCAAGTCCCTGCGTGGTTGATGCTATATAAGTAGATGCCGATTACTTCGGTGCCTACTCAACAGCTTGACTTCAGTTGCTAAGCAATTTCCCCAACGCATGTTTCTAGCTCTTAGCATCATCGGCTCTCACTGCGGTCGACACATCAACAACAATTTAGCATCCTACACCGTAAATGTGGGCGAGCACTGGGGCATTGGCCGCAGCTTCTAGTACATGATTTGCTGCACAATGCGCATCAACCCTGAAGGACTAAATTTAGACCCATATTGTCCGAATGAGAAGCAAAGCAAAGCAATCTGTTGGCTTGGGCATGTTTTGAGGCTGAAGTTAATAATTGAGCTGCCTGAGTCAGTAAGCCCTAGAGATAGAACGAGGTAGGCCCCTTGAAACAAAGCCGTGTTGTTCGGGCCCGGACACGGACAAGGACACGGGCTCAGGGTCGGGATAAGAACCCCGAGAAGACCGCGGCCATACCGACAAAACAACGCGTCATTCTGCTGAGGCGCAGCGTCAGCTTCTGTGCTGACACCCGCTGTCAAACGGATACTGACCAGTTGTACCCTCAAGGTAAACAAGGGTAGCCAAGAAAATCTCGACTTGGCGTGTCAACTGAGCCACTCTGAGATAATCAAAAAATATATATCCAGTCCCTGCTCCAGAACCAGGCACCAAGATAAAAGTCAAGTCTTGGCTCAAACTAACCTGAAGACCGGAGACCAGCCGAGCGTGGGGTTGAGGCCCTTGGCACATCTGACCGACAGCGCATATCATCAAGAAGAATGGCTACAGACACTCTCTGAAACCGCTGCTGCTGCTTGATTCCCTTGTGGATGTCTAAGACATCGCCGTATGGTCTGAGTAACGACAATATGGCCGGTGATCCTGGACATTTCACGGCGAGCAAGGGTACTATATTGTTGCCTGAGGCGGCAACTTCTCACGCCCATCAGCGCTAAACTCTTCCATCCCCTCTCAAACTCGGGCATTTAACTATCATCAAATCCATCAAATTTACATGTCGGACACATCAATGACTCCCGATACGAGCTCGGATGCAACCACACCGCAGATCCCCTTGGTAAAAACTTGCCAGAATTGTGCTCGTGGCAAGATACGTTGCCTTCGATCCGCAGATAGCGGAAGTTGCCAACGGTCAGCATAGCACAACAACTGATCCGTCATCCTCAGGGGGCTGACGATTAAAGATGTCAACGTTTAGGAAAAGAATGTGTCTTTCGTCAAGCACGCTCCAAGTCCGATGGAAGTCGGCGCGACAAGTCAGCACTCTGATGAATGTTCCCGCCGCTAGAAATTGTGCTGACTGTGGGGCGCTGCGCAGGAGAATTGACATTCTTGAAGAGAAGGTTGACCGGCTCCTGGCTAGATCAGAGACGGCTACATTCAAAAGACAGATTAATCAGGCAAGTTCCATGATGACCTACTCTCAAAGTAGTGGTGCGATTAATACATCCAAGAATCAAGCATATTCGAGCACATCGCGGAGTGAAGCGTCTGAGAACCCCAACGCAAATGAAGATGTTATTGACAAAGGCATTCTGTCCATGGAGGCAGCAAATGCTCTAATCGACACGTACAGAGCAACAATGATGCCGAATTTGCCGTTTGTTATCATTCCTTCAGAGCTGAGTACCGAGGAAATACGTCGAACGAGACCAGCAGTATTCCTTACAGTCTTGACAGCAGCCTTGTACGATAACATGCCTTTGCAGCGTGTGCTAGAAGAACAAGTAAAAGTTGCCATTAGCGACCGCATGGTATTTAAGGGAGAGATCTCCTTCGATTTACTCCAGGGTCTTCTGATATACCTTGCATGGTGTGTATGTCGGAACTGGGATTTAGACCGTACTCTAACAGGAGCAGGAGCCAATATCATTCGCGTCCTCGCCGATTCTCACAGTATCTGCATTTGGCAACCAGCATCGTTGTCGACCGTCGACTGGACAGAGCTCCTGGCATGCGGTTGTGGCAAACGAGGGTTGGCATAGCTGATAACGACTCAAACCCAGTGTGTTGGGGCCAGGATGAGCAGAGAGCCGTTATTGGATGCTATTACTTTTCGTCAAGGTACTTCCCTTTTTCTATCTATGTTTGATACTTAAAACTGACAAGGTGAAAGCATATCTCGAATCCTTCAAAAGCTATCAACCTTTCCACACACGCCATACATTGAAGATTGCTGTCAATCGCTTGCTCGAAGTCCAACCTGTCCGTCAGACGCACAATTGCCTCATATCGTACATCTTCAGCGACTTTTCGAAGATATTGATCACCTATCGCCTCAGAATGCACCAGAAATGCATGCAACAGATGCTGTCCTCGAACCCCATTTTCGCAAGATGAGGGCCGAGCTAGACCAGTTCAGAGCTGATTCCCTCGCTGCCTTTGCACACAATCGTATGTCCAGTGCTCACTTACCTGTTAAGCTCTCAGGCTGACCAAAGCAGAGTTTATCGTCATGCAGTTCCACACAGCAGAGCTATACCTTTGCCAAATCACCCTCTTTGACCGGAAAACATCGAATGACTCGATGTACTGGTCATCGCTCCGCGTCGAAGCTCTATCAATGGGACTCGTGGCAGCCAAACAGTTCTTTCAATTTTATCTCGCGCTCCCATTGCGTGCAGAGACTGTTTTCAATAATACGCAGTGGGTGCAAGGTGGACTTTGCTTGACACTAGCTGCAAAGCTCTCTGTCGCCGCGTCAGATTCCTCGATCGACCGCCAAGTAGCAAAACTCAGAGACTCATTAGACGTCTCTGTGATACTCCAGCAGGTTATCCTACGCGTCCAAGCGTTAGTCACGCCCCTGGTGGACGCACGGGGTGAAAGAGACGTATTTTATCACTATGAAAATCGCCTCAAGCGCTTACAGTGGTGGTATGAAACCCAGATGACGCAGATTCCCGTCCAGCGCCAACATCATGCTTCTCCAACAGCAATGGCATTTAACCCTGTTACCACCGCGGGGCCGTCTCCAGTTCCGGCAGAGGATTTGCATGCGCAGTGGCCTAGCATGTTGCCTGATGCAACAATTGATGATCTATTCAAGGAGTGGAATTCCGACGTAGGCATTTATTTTGGCATCGCGTAAATCCGGATGCCATGATATTGAACGTGCCTCTTCTACCGTTGATCGCTATTGGACCGAAAGTGCCGAAGCTCCTAAGCGTGTAGCACAAGCTCGCTACATGCTAGCAAAGGTTGACAAGATAGTCTGAAGAGTGTGATATTGTGCTGGGTACTCTTTCAATTAGAAGTCATTGTCTTAAACTGTAAGCGCGCTCGCATCTGCCTAATAGCAAGCCAGAGCAGAGTGCTGAAGTTTGATGTCGATAGTAACTTGAACTGTCCTCTCTGCGTCAGTTGACATTCTCTTTAGCTGACGGTGCCTGCCGGTTCTTAGCTTCGTTCCCACAAGCAACCCAAGCTGCGCATTGGAGAATCATGATCTCGATAGCTAGTATAAAATCCCGTCAGGATGGAGTTGGATTCACCGGGGAAGAGCCGTTTCATTTTCGCAACGTCGAAACTCTGACGGAGGGCAGCAAACTTTCGACCGCGGTTTGTGTATATCTGTCTCCGGATGTCAGCTTTAATCAGCCCGGCCCGTAAAGCCTGTTTGTGACACACCACTAGAGCGGGTAGGTAAGGCATCTGCGGAAGCCTCCCATAGACGAACGTGATGTACTCTCCTCCTGCACCATCGATGGCAAAATCCGGCCCCTGCTTGTCATCGCAAAGACCCAGTTTCCTGGACGTGATGGGGACGCTGTCGGTTGAGAAATGGAATTCGATGCCCCCAAATCCGCCTTGGGATCTTGTGACGGATATTCCGGTCAAGTACTGAAGGTACGACCCTCCTGGACCACCGAACCAGACCCAGAAGAGGAGATTGTGGCGAGATTTCGTGGGCGATTGGCCCACTGAAAACCCCTCTTCCATGCGTAGTTTGTCTGGGGGGAGACATGGATACCATAAGGCAGTATGAAGGAGAGACCGCCAACTTTTACGTTTTCGCTGGTTTGGCCGGCCCAGCGCCAGAGAGACGAGTTTGAAGCCCTAGTCTGCCATTAGTACAGGTGGTAAATGGGCTGCAAGGCTAGCGAGTATCCTCACATCAAAAGAAGCAGTCATTCCGACAATCTTCTCTTCCGACTTCAACATACGTGTTTGAGGGCATCTCTCGTTCGAACCGAACCATTTTGTGGCGTCGGAGTCTTCGTCGATTATCTGCAACCCATGGATTCCTGCCGTCCCCACTGCGACAATGAAACCACCAAAGGCTACTATATCGGCTGAAGGATTGTTCCGAGATCTGTAACCGAGTTGCGTGCTGGTCCCGTTGTCGAAGGAAAGTTTCAGACCTGTGATGTAGCCTGTGTCCTCAATGTCAATGCATGAGGCAGTGATTTGACGCAAATGACTAGAGAAAATCACGCGCTGTGTGTACAAGATTTGGCAGCCCTCAATGTATTTTTGAGGGTCGCCGGTATTAGGAGCCTTGATAGGCCAAGGGAGCTTCACCCAATCCATGCCCACAGGGTCCATGGGGTTGTTAACGATAGTTGTTGTGTCAGGTTCAGATAAGTCCAGGATGCCTTTCAGACACTGTCCCAGATCCCAGATCCTGGCTCTGTTGTGTAAAGCAGCAGCACGCTGAATGCATATAAAGCGATACAGCCAACTTGAGTTAACAAACTTGCTGGGTTCCAGTTCGTGCACCTCGAATGCGAAACCACACTCCTCAGACTTGATTTTTGATGTCCAAAAGTGTGAGCTCTGCATCATGGTGCTCAACTGCCTTGACAGGAACCGTAATTTCAGGCAGTCGTGCACTTTCAGGTAAGCACATATTTCAAACCAAATGTCCAACGGGAGCTGATCAAGACAGCTAACACTCTCCGGGCGCGATTTTACTCTCTTGATCGGATACGGCTTTGATGCTTTGCGATTCACGGACTTCTTGGGTCTCGTGGCTTTCTGCAACGCTAACCTCAAGGCCCGATTGCCATCAGGAAAGGGATTTTGTTCCATCGGCCGCCAAGTCTCATGTCTCCCAGTTACACTGTAATGAAGCACACCTCTGCCAGATATCTCAACCATCCCGCCATACGAATGACCCCAATTAATCCTAGTACAGGACAGGTGACACAGCGAGTTGCACACATCCAGTAGCCGAGTCAGTGGTACAGCCCTTTGGCCGTAAATACGTCTCAGGAGTGACCAGCATGCTTCGTGCAACAGGAATGCGGGCATCGAATGGACGTGGGCGAAATAGGGGGCGAAGTAAACTTCTATGTATGCAGGCTCCGGTTTATCGTTCCAACAACTGTTCGCGGCACGAGGGACTGTCCACGTCATCTCCGCCAAGCGAAATCCCAAGCCAGAGATTTGTGCGCCGTCTCCAGACTGAGAGACTGGGCCTGTGTCAGCGGTGCTGCAGCGGCCATCGGACAGGCACTTCACTCACCAAGTCGGAACATGCTTGTCCATTTCCTGTTGTCTATACATCCTGCAGGGGCATTATGACCGCAAAGAATACAGTAAGGGGATACCCTAACGGGAGGCATCGTTCGTACTTAACGTATAGACAGCTGTAGCACAAGTTGTCTCTGCCGTACGAGGAAGGATCCAAGCATTTAACTGGCATTTTGAAAATTCTTTCGACGGATATGCAGCTGGACTAGTACTGCGTCATTTTGACAGCTATATTGATATGCTACGCGGGAATCATGGCACATCATCAACAAACCATGGTAGGTTCACCCAGTCAATGAGTTCGACTCCTTAAAAGCACACTCCTTGACATAGAATGATTGAGCATCGGGGGACCTTGCATGTGAACTTGAAAAGTATCAGGTAGCATAAGATAAGTCGATGGGTTAGCGATGTATGTGAAGGGTCAACATCCAAGCCCTTCCCCACGGGTCATTTATTTCAAGGACAACATTTCGCATGTTAAAATTAGGTTCGCCGGCAAAAGGGACAAAGATGCCCAGTTTCGAATACGTCCTTATCTCTGAGAGAATTCTTTTCGGACCGAACTTAGCTTCCAATTTTGCTTGGATTGAATGCTAAATAAGGTTCCCGTCTGCTCTCAGATAGCGTAATCAGAGACAATAGACCAGATGCTGTAATGCGGTCTTCTCTTGCCTTGATTTATGAGATGTTGTTGATCTGTATGGATATGCCACTGGGTTGTTACACAATGTAACAACCTATCACCCCAGGCAGTAGTATGAGGCAACGTCGCTGTCGTCGTCGTCGTAGTAAATTAGTAATACTCTGTAGGAGTGGATGGATTCAAGAGGATCCGGAAGAATTCAGCAGTGCAGCACTGCCACATATTTGATATCACTCGTTTTATTAGGGGATGGTACGGGTCTGAAGGCCCTACAGGGAGCGGAAGGCCTAAGGGGCTACAGCCCAATGAACACACTACGTAGAGTAGGCCTTTTGATTGTGGTACATATTGCTGAGCCAGCAACAGGATCTGAACGATCTGAACTCATTTCCTTAGAGTTTCGACAAGATAGTCTCCCACTAATTCTGTGTCCCAGCCGGGGAATTATGCCACGGCAGTACTCTGCCCCTGCGCCACCATGCTGGTACTCTCGGGCACGTGCAGAGTTGAGAGAAAGGGCATAAAAATGCGATCTTCCCTTTCTAACACGGAGGTTCAATCAAGCCATGTGTGTCATGTATATCTCAATGAGAACCACAAAGTCCCTCCTGGCCAGCCTTTTGCTGGGGCAGGCCATCGCACACCCCGGCTGTCCCGCCGGTCCTGGCGGTCCCGCTCCTGATCTATCAAAATACGACAACGCCAGTACCATCGAACGCGATGTTGCTATAATCGGAGGCGGAGCTTCTGGCACCCACGCCGCTATCCAGCTCCGCAAGATGGGCCACAGCGTCGTGGTGGTCGAACGGGAACCCCTCCTAGGCGGCCACACCAATACCTACCGTGATCTAGTCAGCGGCCAGCATATCGACTACGGCGTCCAGGTCTGGCAGAATATCCCCGAGGCAAGAGACTTCCTCGCCCATTTCAACATCTCCACGACCACCGTGCAATTGGGACGCTCCAATAGTGCCCGCGTCGATCTGCGCACGGGACAAACTGTGCCCCCTCCGCAGGGCAATGTGACCGAGGCGATGATGCGGTATGCGATGCAGCTGCTCCAGTGTCCCTTTCTCGAGCAGGGATGGAACCTCCCAGATCCTGTGCCGGCGGACCTGCTGCTCCCATTCGGGGAGTTCGTGAAGAAATACGACCTCGCACCGGCGGTGGAGACCCTGACTCTGTATGCGCAAGGTCTCAATGACTGGCTGCAGTACCGGACCATATACATCATGAAGCATTTCAGTCTGGGGGTAGCGCTGGGCGCGCAGAATGGGTTCCTGGCCTCGGTGGACGGCAACAACGGGGCCTTGTATGAGGCTGCGCTCAAGGAACTGGGTGCTGATGCATTGCTCAGCAGTACCGTGGTTAGCATGGAGCGTCCAGCAGACCGACCGCATCGGATTTTGGTCCGAACTCCAAAGGGCTACCAACTCATCAACGCGAAAAAGACCGTCATCACTGCTCCGCCGAAGCTGGAAAACCTGGCGAATTTCGACCTGGACGATACCGAGCGTGGCGTCTTTGGCCAGTTCGAAAACACCTTCTACTACACCACTGTGGTCAGAGTCCCTGGTTTGCCAGCCGGACTTGACATCCTCAACCGCGCTGCCGACACGCCGTACAATATCCCTCATCTGCCGGGAGTGTACGCCATGTTGCCGTCTCGCGTCCCGGACGTCTACACGATCTACTACGGTGGCGGGGAGGCCAAGACCGAGGACGAGGTGAAGAAGAGCATCAGAGACAGTGTAATGATGCTACGTGAAGCGCAATTCAATACCTCCGAGCCTGAGATCCTGGCCATCAACAATCACAGTCCCTTCGCGTTGTTCGTTTCGGCCGACAAAATCGCCAAGGGCTTCTATAGGAATCTGTATGCATTGCAGGGACAGCGGAACACATACTATACCGGCGCTGCGTTCCATACGCATGACTCTGCTGCCGTCTGGAGGTTTACCGACAATCTGTTGAAGACTATGTTTGCTTGATGTGCTGCAGATTGTTTAAGTGGTCTGTAATCGTGTATCATAAGGGACGATCGCTTCTTTGTTTGCGCACAGCTTAGCTTAATATCAGAGTGTTATTGAGGATCCTGCTCCCGAAGTCCGTTCCGCAATAGCTGAGTAGTACTATATTGTTAGCAGTATTAGAAGATAATGGCGAGGAGTAGTAACTGTAGAAGGGAACCGCATACGCCGAAGATCCTGCAGTGGACTTCTTGGGCAACTTATGTTCGTCTCCTAGTGCAGAAACGCAAATAAGGATTTCAAGTGAGGAAGCGAGATGGATTGCCCAAAAGCTAAAGATATTAAGGGATAAAAGCACCCCTTGAATGACGATATTTTTGGCTGTTGTGAGTCGGCAACACTTCGGAGCAGCAGTCATACAGTGTGCATGGATGCGCTGTTCACGCAGTTTAGACCACCTTGACAGCTTAGCCAAGAATGAATCCTGCCAAACGATCGTTGTCTATTTGTTACACTTTCTTCATGTTCCTTCAGGGGCGATCACTGGACTTTTCATCGCTGTCTTTGAAGGAAGTCCGGAGATGGGCAGATTGAAAGGTAGCGAGCGACCGAGAATTCTTGGGAATAGCATGTGAAATATATTAGAATGATAAATTGGTCTGAGATAAGCTATCTGAATAGATTACGCTCCGGGATGATTGCAAAACCCCCCGGCTGAGATAAACATATGGGACAATCATCAGGGGCATGGATATCACCAATCAGGCTGATTGACTTGCCTTCCCCTCTTCCTCTGGCCTGTCCGAGTCCCACAAGAACAGCCGAATGTAACCATGATCAGGGATGTTGATCCGCTGCCGTCGCATATTCGTCCGGACTCCGGTCTTGGCTGCCGATCGCCAATTTGTCTTGAGCAAAGCTTGGGTCGTCTTGACGATTCTTCCACCGGAAGAATGCCTGGACTGGGAAGGTGATCTGATCGATTGATGCATGTTCGATAACAGCGTCGTATTCCGACGGCGGTAGAGGGTCATAAGGCTTGTTCCTGACGAAGCATAATTGATATGAAGCGGATATTGGTTCAGACGATGACCCCTCGTCTTGGCGTTGTTTCGCAGTTTCTGGTGTTATAAAGAGGGATCGCCCAATGGCAAGGATGTACCACTCCCGTGTATCGGTAGAATCAGGCATTCGAGGTTAACAATGTGGTATCAAAAGTGGTTGCTCCCTCTCTTGGTAGCAGGGGCCAGTGCTGCCCCGGCCAGCACGGCCAGCGCAGCCAAAGACAGCATCTCGTCTGTTGTCAAGAATGGCGTCAAGTATACTGTGTTTGAACATGCTGCGACCGGAGCCAAGATGGAGTTTGTCAAGAACTCGGGTATCTGCGAGACCACTCCCGGGGTGAATCAGTACTCTGGATATCTGTCTGTCGGGGATAACATGAACATGTGGTTCTGGTACGTACTATGCAATGACATCGATATGCAGACCTAATATGCGCAGGTTCTTCGAGGCCCGCAACAACCCGAAGCAGGCTCCCCTCGCTGCCTGGTTCAACGGTGGCCCTGGTTGCTCCTCCATGATCGGTCTGTTCCAGGAGAACGGCCCTTGCCACTTTGTCAACGGCCAAGATACCCCCTCGCTGAACAAGTACAGCTGGAACAACTATGCCAACATGCTGTATATTGATCAGCCCATCGGCGTTGGCTTCTCCTACGGTACAAACAAAGTGTCCAGCACGGAGACTGCTGCTCCGTATGTGTGGAAGTTGCTGCAGGCCTTCTACGCGCAGTTCCCGGAATACGAAAGCCGGGAATTTGGCATCTTCACCGAGGTAAGTCCCGTCTCTGAGCTTGCGATAGCAGAAAAAGCTGATCTTCCAGTCCTACGGCGGACACTATGGCCCCGAATTCGCCTCGTACATTCAGGAGCAAAACGCCGCCATCAAAGCCGGAACGGTGTCTGGCGAAAACATCAACCTGGTCGCATTGGGAGTCAACAACGGCTGGATCGACTCGGCCATCCAAGAAAAGGCGTACATCGAGTACAGCTACAACAACACCTACAACCAACTCATCGACTCTTCCGATCGCACCCGTCTGCTGAGCGTCTACAACAGCCAGTGTCTGCCAGCGATCCAGAAATGCGCCAAGACAGGCACCAACGCCGACTGTAGAAACGCCGACAGTGTCTGCTACTCCAACATTGAGGGGCCGATCAGTAATTCTGGTGACTTTGATGTGTACGATATCCGCCAGCCAAGAAACGACCCTTTTCCGCCTCAGACATACAGTACCTACCTCGCCAACGCCGACGTTGTCAAAGCCATTGGTGCGCGTACGAATTACCAGGAATGCCCGGACGGACCGTATAACAAGTTTTCGCAAACGGGAGATAGTAAGTTCCCTCTTGCTTCCTAGGAGTGCACAGCTGACGACGTAGACCCTCGCTCGTTCCTGTCCACTCTCTCCGACGTGGTCAAGTCCGGAATCAATGTTATCGTGTGGGCGGGCGACGCCGACTGGATCTGCAACTGGCTTGGTAACTACGAGGTTGCGAATGCTGTTGCTTTTCCCGGACAGGCGACGTTCAAGTCCAAGAATCTGGCGCCGTATACGGTTAATGGCGTCGAGAAGGGCTCGTTCAAATATGTGGACAACTTCTCGTTCTTGAGGGTGTATGAGGCCGGACACGAGGTTCCCTACTACCGTGAGTTTACCCTGCTGCTGCGCATGGTCAAGGGCAATGCTAATATGTCTCCGTAGAACCCGAAGCCTCGCTTCAGGTCTTCAAGCAGATACTTCAGAAGAAGCCAATCTTCTCAACTTAGAAATTCCGTGCGCTCACTTAGGACATATGATTGGATGTATATACCTGACATATGATTTAATCGCAAATTAGCATTGAAGTACGAGAAATAGTGCCATCGTATGTCTGTAGATCCTGCGGGGTTGAAGCCGGCTTATACCTGGTATACTACTGCCGATCAGCCTGGATAAATGCATTCTGGCTAAATTCCTGGTGAGGGTCAGGGATATACATGACACCTGGTGATGTCTGTCTTAGGTGCTTATATTACTGAACCCCCGCACTTCGAACTATGAAATATATTTCACACGATTATGGGCGGGGGAATAACGCATTTAGTGACCAGTTCAAAGCATTGATTGGCAAACACCAGCAAAATGTGGCTCACCTCAGCACTGGCAGCCCTGGTTACCCTCTCCCCAACCCTCGCTTCCTCATTCAATCCCTCGACATACACATGGTACACCACCCCAGCTGGGGACTTTGCCTCCGCCCTCCCAATCGGCAATGGCCGTCTCGCAGCCGCAATCTGGGGCGGCGCAGTTGACAACATCACCCTAAACGAGAACTCTATCTGGAGTGGTCCCTTCCAGGACCGCGTGAACCCAAAGGCGTACGAAGGGTTTACGGACTCACGGGCTATGCTTGAGGCGGGCAACCTCAGTGCTGCGAACGATGTTGTGCTGCAGGAAATGGTGAGTATTCCGAGTAGTCCGAGGGAGTATCACCCTCTTGCATCGTTGAGATTGGATTTTGGGCACGACGCGGCTGGTGTGCGGAATTATACGCGCTTTTTGGATCTGAACGCAGGGGTGGCGGGTGTGAGGTATCAGGTTGGGGATGTGGTTTATAGGTAAGTTGCTTTTCTCTGGGAATAGAGGAGGGCTGACGGGTTAGTCGGGAGTATGTGGCTAGTCATCCCCATGGCATATTGGCCGTTCGGCTGCGGGCGAGCAAGGGCGGTGCTTTGAATGTGGTTGCGTCATTGGAAAGAGGTAGATATGTGGAGAGCTTGATTGCTGGACGTAGTAAGGGCATGGGTACTCTGACCCTGAAGGCGAATAGTGGGCAAAGTACCGATCCTATTAGGTTTACTGCGCAGGCGAGGGTGGTGAATCGTGGAGGTATGTTCATCTTTATCCCCCTTTTATGCGTAAAGGCTAATAATGTTGTAGGTCAAATCACTACCAACGGAACCGCGGTTGTGGTCACTGATGCCTCGATTGTGGATATCTTCTTTGACACCCAGACATGCTATCGATATCCCGATGAGACTGGGCGAGATGCGGTAGTCAAGAAACAGCTAGATGCCGCGGTGAAATCAGGCTACCCAGCAGTGAAGCAAGCTGCAACCTCAGACTACCAGTCTCTTTCTGGCCGTGTCAAATTGGAGCTGGGCTCATCCGGATCCGCAGGAAACCAGCCCACGGACATCAGACTCAAGAACTACAGAACCGACCCCAACAGCGACCCCGAATTGGTGACCTTGATGTTCAACTTTGGCCGGCACTCGCTCATTGCATCCTCTCGCGCAGGATCATCCTCCGGTCTTCCCGCCAACCTTCAGGGTATCTGGAACCAGGACTACTCACCCGCCTGGGGAGGCAAGTACACCGTCGACGTCAACCTGGAGATGAACTACTGGCATGCGCAGGTTACCAATCTTGCAGACACGTTCGAGCCCGCCATTGATCTCATGGATAAAGTCGTTCCGCATGGACAGGACGTTGCCAAGAAAATGTACCACTGCGACACGGGGTATATCCTGCACCACAACACCGATCTCTGGGGAGATGCTGCCCCTGTCGATAATGGAACCAGGTGGACCATGTGGCCCATGGGCAGTGCGTGGTTGTCGATGAATCTGATGGACCAGTACCGCTTCACCCAAGACAAGACCCTCTTGCAAACGCGTATCTGGCCACTCCTCAAGAGCGCAGCCGATTTCTACTACTGTTACCTCTTTGACTTCGAAGGCTACTACACCAGCGGTCCGTCGATCTCCCCTGAGAACGCGTTCATAATCCCAAAGGACATGACTATCCCGGGTGAGACCACTGGAATCGACCTGGCACCAACAATGGACAACCTTCTACTCCACGAGCTCTTCGCAGCCGTCATCGAAACCTGCAAGGTCCTAGGTATCACAGGCGACGACCTGACCAACGCCCAAAAATACATCTCGAAGATCCGACCACCCCTTATCGGCTCCCACGGCCAGATCCTCGAGTGGCGACGCGAGTACGAAGGGACCGAACCAGGGCACAGACACATGAGCCCCATCCTAGGCCTCTACCCCGGCTCCCAGATGGCACCGCTCGTCAACAAAACCCTAGCAAACGCAGCCAAGGTCCTCCTAGACCAACGCATCACCTCAGGCAGCGGCAGCACAGGCTGGTCTCGCACATGGACAATGAGTCTCTACGCGCGTCTCTTCGATGGCAACAGCGTCTGGCACCACGCGCAGTACTTCCTGCAGAAATACCCAACCGACAACCTCTGGAACACCGACCAGGGGCCTGGCAGTGCGTTCCAGATCGATGGCAATTTTGGCTTCGCGGCGGGAATCGCGGAGATGCTGCTGCAGAGTCATGCGGTGGTGCATCTCCTCCCGGCGCTGCCGGACGCTGTTCCAAATGGTCGTGTGAGTGGTCTGGTTGCGCGGGGGAATTTCGTCGTCGATATGGAATGGAGCAATGGGGTGTTGAAGTCCGCCAAGATTGACTCGAGGAGCGGAGGAGTGCTGGCTTTGAGGGTGCAGGATGGGAAGCCGTTTACTGTGGACGGGGAAGAGTATACGGGATCGATCCGGACAGTTGCGGGAAAGGCCTATACAATCAGGTTGAAATGAAGGACGTTCCTGGAGGAGGAACGGGATGCAAAGTTAACTGGACAGCAGACATGACTGTGTGTCCGAGACAGGGAGCAGCCAGGATGCTCGGCACAGAAGACAGGCTAAATATATAACACAGCCTCGCTGCAAAGTGGCTGATCATAATGCCAAAGCGGCCAACGCGTCGATGTCTCACTTGCGTCACTTTTCCTACGGAAGGAGATCGGAGATTGTCCCTGAGACTTGAACCGGTTGCAGTTAGTTTCAGGATATCTGGGGTAAACCAAGGCCGTGATGAGGTTATGCTACACCGGAATATAGTAAGGTGAAAACCAGTAAGGTCTACTATGCAGTATCAACCATTAAGTGACAACCCCCAAGAGTACATATTGAGAATGATTGGGGAAAAGGGGTAATATATTAGAAGGAATGATTTTAGAGTGGCAGGGGGAAATTGTGAAGGATTATATGAGGTTAATAAAGTTCCTCGAATCCTTGAGGATCTGAGACCTTTGCATGCCCAGAAACTAGTCTCATATTTTCCAATGGACATCGTCTATCTGGTCCGGTACAGAAGCCCAACAGCTCTGCAGAAGATGACAGACTACGGGATTCAAAAACATGTAAACCCCGGGGCGCCCTACTCTTCATCCCATCCACCAACACTGCCTTCAGTCACACATTCAGATTGCCTTGAATCACAGAGTATCTACACAATGAAGATCACCACTGCCATTGTCTCTTCCCTCCTCACCGTCTGCGCCGCCGCGTTTGACAAGAACCAGCGTAAGTCAGACCCCATTCTCACCACCTGCCCCGAGACTCACCAGTACACGCCATAGCATGGGGAAAACGCGACTACCCCTGCATCAACGTCTTTCAAGGTCTCCCCGATAATGCCACCGTGGGTTTCGGCGACAAGATCGAGTTTCGCTGGAATCGCAACCCGACAGGCCACTGCCCTGATCCTCTGTGCGAGTATCCTGGCAGCGACTACAAGATCGTGATGTATAACAACCCTCAGCCTGGCCCCACTGGGGTCAATGCTGAACAGACAGTCATTCTCTATAGAGGGATTAAGGAGGAGGATGGAAAATTCAGGGCCCAGATCCCGAAGTCACTACCTGATGTCGAGGATGACTCGCTGTGGTATTTGCGGATCGAGACGGTTTTGGAGACGGCGCCGCAGGTATGCAGCCCTTCTGACATGGGGTTGACTAGAGTATAAGCTGACTGAGATTATAGATGCCAACCTTGTTCAATGCGGCTGGTCCTTTTACCGTCGAGAACTACTAGGGGTTGACATGATATTGTCCCTATGCGGAGTGGACTCTATATGGAGCTTGTCTCTTGTCTCTTGGCTTAGTATAGAATATTGTGGGAAATAATTTATTTGTCAGAATCATGGGAGGACATTAATGTCTATATACATCTGTACACAATAATAGATCCCGGTTCAGGCCCAATATCGGCGATCGGCCAGATCATCCTTTAAATAATAAGCGAATGATACCTAATACCCCACATTCCGACCAGCCACACTGGCGCGTAGGGACCCATGCCTGGAATTGGATTATCCCTGTGAATGATATTCCACTACCGTTCCACTGATCGTATAATTGTTCTCCAGCGAATAAGTGAATATCCATATCAAAATGACCAAGGATACCAGGACATTCAAAGTGCTCCTGGTGGGAAACTCCGGTGTGGGCAAGGTATTGTGATTCCTCATCTCCACCGTGGGCCTTGGCTAACCAACGCAGACGGCCTTCTTGCACCGATATCTCAAAAAGAGATTCGAGCATTCGTTACCGGTAACGGCTAATGTTGAGAAACATGATATCCTTCTACACACGGTAAGTTCTTCCGCCTGGCCATAATACAATTACTCATGTTCTAGACCGTCGGCCCGGTGAGGTACGAGGTCTGGGATGTCAGCGGCAATCAGAAACCAAACACCCTGGCTTCGAGTGAATTCGACGAGATCGATGCTGCGATTATCATGTTTGATCTGACTGATCGAATTTCGTATAACAATGTACCTAATTGGTACCGTATGTATAGCACCTTCCATACTGGGCCATCGCTGACGGAACCGTAAAGAAAGCCTCGTGAACAAGGACGGGATGCGTCTTGGGAAGTATATTCCCATCTGCATCTGTGGGAACAAGGATGATGCCCCGATGGATGCCAAATTGCCGCCAAAGGCAATCACCTTTCCCAAGAAGAAAGGAACGGGCTATGTGGAGATGTCTGTCATGGATCTGGGGAACATACATGAACCGTTCATTGATCTTGCAAGGCAGCTGTTGAGGAATCCTACCATGGTATGTACATCTGCCATGCTATTGGTCGACATGGCTAATACTTCCCAGTGGTATAAACCGCTGCCCCATTTTGGACCGGCAGTATTGGAATCTCAAACGGTTCGGCACCACCGGTCGCCCCGGGAAAATGGATCCCAAGATTCTAAAGATGAATTTGGACCCCGTGTTCTGGCCAAGGAGATGCCTGCTTCTGAATTACTGCCGCCAACAACATCAGATATCTCGTCTGAAAACCCCCCAACCGCCATCGGGTCGCCCAAGAAGGCGGATTCACCTAACGGGCAACTGAAGTTTATCAGTACTACTAACAAAGTACAAAATGGGATTAAACCGCTTGTCTACGGGACTGTTTCAGTGTCCAGCGAGACCAAATCGGCAGTCAATAGAACCCTCCCAGTTGCAGAAGCTGATGAGACAAAGCTGCATATTGTGCCGACGGAAGTGCACGAAGCTACGAAGAACCACGAACCAACAAGGGAGCATCACGAACCTACAAAGGAGCATCACGAACCAAGAACGGAGCATCGTGAATCCAAGAAAGCACTCGAATCCACAGAAAAGCGACCAACGTCGCTCAAAGACCAGAGCCTCTTCGTCCTGTGCATCCACTGCATCAGAATGGTGCTCATCAAGTGCATCCAGGGAACGCCCCTAGCTCAACTATCAAACGACAGCCCCTCTTTTGCCCTCATCACGACAGCATGCCGTTCCTGCTGCCACGACTCAAAAAAGCCCCAGTCCGACGAAGTGCGCATGTCTCCCGATCTAATTCGGTATACAGCCATGTATGACTGTGCGCGCAAGGTGGCCGAGGATGAGGTGGAGGTACTCGCGAACAAAAAGAGTGTTGCGCATATCTCTCTGGATAAACTGACGAATAGTATTGGCCGCGAGTGCCAGATTCAGGGGATCTCGACCAGTTCGGATACACTGCAGCGGTTAAGGCAGCTGGCGAGGAAGGATGTGTTGTTGGGGTATGTGCCGGGCGCGTTCCTCTAGATATGGCCTTGATCTACGAAGTTGTATGGCCTAAAGACAGAAATGTTGGACTTTCTTCGTTGCGTACAGAATTCACGTTCATCGAGTAGATGTAAAAAGGTGTCTGGACATGGTCCTCATCAGTCCAGGATCTCATATCCATACCTTAGTTGGTGTAATATATCTCAACAGTAGAGAACTCTGCTCCCCCTATCTACTCTCACCATAACCGCTGATTCGAGGGTGGTAACTGCTGTAATTGCAGTCCCAATTTCTTACCAGGGTAGCACCGAGGAATTTGACTCGGCTTCAATGGGATTTTAAGTGAATGGATCGATTCATAATGTACAGGGTGTGCCTGAGGCCCGCCATGACTTCATAGCGGGTGGATTTCCGTTTTCAGACTTCCGAAACCATGTGGAGTAGTACGCGATGATCCTAAAAGGGGTGACGTTCCCCCTTTCAGGATCAAGTTTTATCAACAACCTTCAATTACCTTCATATATAGAATTGTTCAGAATCCTTTATTTTTTTTATTTTTTTTTTAAACGTTCTATTTGAAAAATCACAATGTTTCAATGGTAAGATACTAGGCACGGGCAGCGAATGACACGCTCACACAATATGATATAGGTACCAGCGGAGTTTAGTCCAGCGTCCTCTGTTGACGCAAAGCTTGACGACTGCGGTTAGTTCTATCCTCAGGAGGAATTTGAATCAGTTATTCATTGCAGACAGTGTCTCTTCGCTGTCGGAGACAGCCTCGCCCAACAAGCCGTGGAGAAAAGGGGTATCGCTCAGCATGATGTGATCCGTACAGGACGAATGGCTCTTTACGGTGGTGGTAGGTTAACCTCTTCCTTATAACCGTACCCTCCTAACAGTGGTAGCTGTTTTCGGTCCCCTGGCCACAAAATGGTTCCAGGTCCTGCAGAGGCGCATCAATTTGCCCTCCGCACAACGGACTGTGCTTGGACGCGTAGCAGCCGACCAGTTACTATTTGCTCCCACCATGATCGGAGTTTTCCTGTCCAGCATGTCCGTCTTGGAGGGCGGAAGTCCCAGTGAGAAGCTGGAGAGATCGTACTGGCCAGCGCTGAAAGCGAACTGGACGGTGTGGCCCTTCCTGCAGCTGGTGAACTTTGCGCTTGTGCCGCTGCAGTACCGGGTGCTGACGGTCAATGTTTTGAATATTGGTATGATCTGATCCCTGTTTACGGTTTGGTTCTGATGCTAACTGAGCTAGGATGGAACTGCTTCTTGAGCTTGCTGAATAATGTTGGCCCGCAAGATGTGCCGCTTGTTGCTTGAGTGGAATTCGTGCTGTCTCTAGATATAGAGTGTACCATATTTGCATTATAGACTGCCATAGAGCAAGATGACATTTGCCTTGCATGAGAAGATTTTTTCAGGGGCGACCTTCCTATTGCGGTATCCCGCTTGCTTACTCACCATGGCGGTTTTCCCTTCAGTGTCCCGGCTGTCCCTTTTATTTTGTCAGGGATAATAACCAGAGCTGAATTACGAGCTATATTGCAAGTCATAAAGAACGCAAGGGGCTGGTCTATCAATTTGATTGTACGTTCGCGTGCGCCGAGCAGAGCTCGAAATGGGAAATGCCCCATCGGTAGTCTGGCCAACGCATTGAGCATTTTCATCGAACAAGTATCTGGATAAAAGCTGACGCGGTCTATTGTGGACCCAACAAGCTAGTAGATTAGACTGAACAGTTGGATACAATCCCAATGAACCCACTCATAAGTGTAAAAGCTTATCGGGTCAATTTAGCTATGGGGTTCCCGATCGGTGGAGGTGGTCCGATCTATATGGGGTCTGCTTCTCGCCTAATAAGAGAACCATTCTCCGTTAATTAATTTTGTGGTAAACAAATGTCTGGAGTAAATTCAGTTCGCCGTTGAAGTCTGCACAAGCCAGGGGGTTTTATAAGCATGGTCAAAGAATTGAGGTGGAATAAGCACTGTGCACTCGACATTGTTAACATATTGCACCATGCATTGTACCCCCCTAGAGCAATTATTTCACCCCACATGACGAAAAAACAAGCTTCCCATCAAGCCACCAGACACGATGATGAATCGAGAGACTTGGCTGCGGTCATCAGTGATAGCTAGTGAAGCTTATTGGCGGGCCATCGACCTGTCAAAAGTCGCCGTGGGCTGACCGGTTGCGGACGATGACGGCAACGACGCGCTCTTCCCCGGACTGCCCCAGGATCCGCCACCCACAACTGCTGCGTCTAGAACCGAAACTTTCTCTTGAACAGGTCGTCTAAACTCTCTGTTGGTGGGTCGGCGGAATATTCGCGATCTCATTCATCGGTTTCTTTGCGATTGTGGAGGAACAGGAATTGCTACTCTGTACCACGGAAGTTGCGGGAATTCGACCCTCCACGTGAGCAGGGACCCAAGCGGGGATCACCGACGATGACAGGATGATTGGGACTGAGGCCGTGAGGCTGCTAGGATGATGCTTCTTGTGATGGCACAAGGCGTCCCAACTGGGCGTGCTTGTGTATGACCTCATTGGGGCTTGGCGGAGAATTTGTATTATATAGGACGCTATTACTTTCTGTAAAGCTGCGAGAAGGACCCACGATCCGTCGTCCACTGCAGAGCTGACTCCCACTCTAATCAAAAGAACTCTAATTGGACTAAAATTCCGGTGATTCGTAGTGAACATGCTGTTCAAGAAACCCAAGTTGCCTCAGGCCAATCCTGACGCCTACTACCAGGATGACAATGTGGCATCCGATACGCACTCCCAGACTGCCATCGCGGGTGATGACGGTCAGTTGGTCGATACTCATATTCCCCTCTTGACTTGGCGGTCGTTCATCATGGGCGTGTTTGTCTCCATGGGCGGTTTCCTGTTCGGCTACGACACCGGTCAGATCTCGGGATTCCTGGCGATGAACAATTTCCTGCAACGGTACGGTCAACAAAAGTCGGACGGGACGTTTTACTTCTCCAACGTCCGATCCGGATTGATTGTCGCGCTGGTATGTTTACTTCAGTTTCCCCTGGAAATGTTTCTCTTCTGACCAGTGAAAGCTATCGATTGGAACGTTGATCGGAGCTTTGATCGCTGCACCTATTGCGGATCGCATCGGTCGGAAGTGGTCCATCACTGGCTGGTCACTGATGGTCTGTGTTGGAATCACCGTTCAAATCTCCTCTCCCAGCGGGAAGTGGTACCAGGTAGCGGTTGGCCGTTGGGTTGCCGGATTGGGTGTCGGTGCCCTCTCCCTTTTGGTCCCTATGTACATGGCAGAGTCCGGTCCTCGACATATTCGTGGTTCTCTGGTCAGGTAAGTCGTTGAATTCCGTGTGCTGCCAAATACAGCGCTGACGGCCACAGTACCTACCAATTGTTCATCACACTCGGTATCTTCGTAGCCAATTGCATCAATTTTGGCACTGAAGCACGAGCCGATACTGGCTCCTGGCGTATCCCAATGGGCGTCACATACCTCTGGGCCCTCATTCTTGGTACCGGCATGGCCATGTTCCCTGAGAGCCCTCGATATGACTACCGACATGGTAAAATCGATAAGGCCATTACAACGCTCTCAAAGATGTATGGCATCCCGAAGAACCATCGCGCTCTGAAGCTCGAATTCGAGGAGATCAAACAGAAATATGAGGAAGAAGTGGCTGGTGGTCAGGTCACCTGGGTTCACCTCTTCCGGGCCCCGCGTATGGCGTATCGTGTCGCGGTGGGTGTCTCCCTGCAGGCCCTCCAGCAGCTCACCGGCGCCAACTACTTCTTCTACTATGGAACGACCGTGTTCAAGGGCGCTGGTATCTCCAACAGCTACGTCACGCAAATGATTCTGGGTGGCGTGAATTTTGGAACCACCTTCCTAGGTCTGTACCTCATCGAGAACTATGGCCGTCGTCGGTCCCTCATTGCCGGTGCCCTATGGATGTTCGTATGTTTCATGGTCTTCGCCTCTGTCGGCCACTTCTCGCTTGACCGTGAGTTTCCGGAACGAACTCACACCGCCGGTGTGGTCATGGTGGTATTCGCCTGTCTCTTCATTCTTGGGTTCGCGTCCACGTGGGGTCCAATGGTCTGGACCATCATCGCGGAATTGTATCCATCCCAATACCGAGCTCGCGCCATGTCCTTGGCGACCGCGTCCAACTGGCTGTGGAACTTCCTACTCGCCTTCTTCACACCGTTCATCACCGGTGCAATTGATTTCCGATATGGTTACGTCTTTGCGGGATGCTTGTTCCTCGCTGCTGGGATGGTGTACTTCACCGTTATGGAGGGACAGGGAAGAACGCTGGAGGAGATCGACACGATGTACGTGTGGAAAATCAAGCCGTGGCACAGCTCCAAGTATGTCTTTCCTGACCAGGTGGATCCCCGCAATGAGTCCGAGAAGCGCGCCGCGGGCACAAATGAGCACATGGAGACGTCTGGTGCTCAGCCTGAACCACAGAGTGTGTAGAAGCTGGATACTGGATCTTAAAATTCTCGTCATGTCATTACAACAGAATTGTACCTACTCTAGCAGAACATTTATTCGGATATTTGTATATTAATGTATTATGTATTTTCTCTTCGCTCACGCTTCAATGACTATACCGGTACGACGGCCCCTGTCCGCTTGTCATCCAGTCACCTAGTTACTACTGCAAAGGTTGACAGCGCAACTAGGCGAAAGGATCTCTTGCACAGCTTTCGAGCCGCCTAAATATCTTTAATTGACTTGTTTCAGGGGCATATTGCGAGTATATATGCCTTGTCCATTGCAGTGTAGCTTAGTCTAGGTATACTAGACAGTTCAGTTCGTCCTATTCGAAACGTTGACGAAAGTCAGTACCACAGTAGTCGTAGCTGCTACCTTACAAAAGTTACAAAATGGTGTAGGTCTAGCGCAAAAACTCTATGATAGGGGCACTGCCACCCCGCCCATTTTATGGGCGACAAAGGAGATTGATCCTCTTGGCGAGTTATCGACGATTTAGCACTACAACCTTCCTAGGAGAGCAGTCGCCACGCCATCGTCCGGATTTGGCAGGAGATATACTCAGCATCCATGTCTTGGGAAAGGGGCTAGCCAATACATGCTCGGAGTATCCTTTCACCCGAAGTTCGACACCATGGGGAGGAAATAGTAAGTTTGCAACTGACATTAAGTTTATGAACATCAAACTAGTAAGATCAGGGAACAACAACTGCCGTGGGAGCTGCGATAGCTGGGGAGGGACATGGACAAATGACAAGCATCTTCAATACAGGCCAGATCGGCCTATCTGCATTTACACCTTTTGAGCTATCCTGCACTGCATGTTGTAGTCTTTGCGCTAGTGGCAACTTTGAGCAATAGTATGTTGACACGCAGTACACTACTATTTCAACTATGCTACATATGGTTGTCTAGCCACGTTTGATGTCGCGTGGTTGGATATAGTATTCGATAGTTGCACATCCTCTAAGCTTCTGGGGACACCGGTAGCGTCGCTAAGTCCATTTTGAAGTTTCAACTTTCAACCATGGAGTTATCGCTCTTTTGGCGGGGATTAGATTAGCTCCAACATTTTCAGTGGGTCTTGTCCAAATGAGCCATTGACCTCGGTAATATGCTACTGGAGATGTCCCCCTACAGGGGACTCCCGAGGGATGTACAAAGGTAGTGGTGTATAGAAATGATGTACAAGAGAGGATATGTGATGGAAATGTCACAATTCCCATAGATTTCAAGCACAAAGAATCAGAAGGAGACCAACCCCAGCCAGACTTCTAGATCTCTCTGTAAAGAACAAGTAGATAAGCTGTCTGCAGAGCGGGAATAAGCATAAGTGTTAATGCCGTGTCCTCGGCATTTGCTCAAATCTAAACAAGGTGCGAGGAAGCCACGCCGAAGACGACGACCCACTTGCGCTGTTTCCCCCGCGTTTCCCCGGAAAAGTCCCCAACGGGAGTATTGAGATCGCCGGGATGAGGCAGGGCGATGTATCGCATGATTAGTTGATGATGGAGCCAAGGGGAATCCATACACTAAGAGGAAAACAAGATTTCTTACAATTATAAAATGCCGTCCTTGGAATGCTTGACCGGAGGTGCTGCCCTGCTTTTCTTCACCAACCATCTAAATTGCTTCTGGCTATATCCTACCAAACATCATGTCAAACGGTGTGATCAATGAAAAGTCAGACGAGCCTCTCCGCCGCATCCAAACGGCGGAGAGCGTTTTCCTGCCTATTTCTCGAGAGGCATTCGAGAAACTCTACTTGAACCCGAAGAGTCCCACGGTGTCAGGGGATTTGCGCAAGAAGCTGGGAAATCCTACACCAATTTCTCTGCTGGGTTTCTTGCTTGCTTCTACCCCGAATGCGTGTATCGTCATGGGGTGGAGGGGAGCAGGTGGCAATGGAGCTGCTATTATGTACGTGGATCCTGTGTACAGACTTGAATGGCAATACTGACCCTATCTAGTCCTGCCTTGATTTTCTTCGGAGGAATGGTCCAAATATTCGGTGGGATTGGGGAGTGGATTATTGGCAACACGTTCTCATGCGCACTTTTCTTCACTTACGGTATGTACGCCCAATTACTTTCCATACAAGGCAGAATACTTATATCACCCACGACAGGAACCTTCTGGATTGTCCAAGGAACGACACTCATGCCATTCTTCGCTACTGGAACCCATTACTCGTCCACTGGCAACTTCCTCGAGGGACAACAGACACCCATGTATAACGCCAGCATAGGTTCGTTACGCACAATCAATTTAACGTTAATTGTGGCTGACTGGTTGAAAGGATTCTACTTTGTGGCCCTGACGGTCCTAACCTTCATATATCTGATATGCTCCCTCCGAACCAACGTCTGCCTCTTCTCCGCGCTCTTCTTGCTTAATATCACCTTTGGTTTATTCGCCGGTGCTTTCTTCTCCATTTCCGTGGGGAATCTCCATTTGGCTGAGAAATTGCAAGTGGTGAGTGCATATCCCCTCGTGTATTTTGCTTGATTGACAAGTTTGTTTATAGGTCGGCGGCGCTTTCAACTTTGCACTATGCATACCGATCTGGTGGATTTTCATCACACAAATCCTCGAGGCCGTTGATTTTCCCATCTCGCTTCCTGTTGGCGATCTCAGCACGGTCATACCAGGACGGAGCCAGCGGATGCGTTTGAAGCAAGCTGAGGTTTGAGGAGAAGCAATATAAGGTTTTTGGACTGGTGCAGAACATATAATAATCGCCAGTTAGACATATTAGGTATTCATGATGGAGGTGAGGGAGCTGCTAGATATCTTAACGTCGAGCGACGTATTTGGGGTATTGTATTGGCATGATATCCACTTGGTAGAAAGTGGAAGTGATAGGTGCCTGAACATAAATATATATATTTCTGTTCTTCTTTCATATATTCCAAGTCTAGCGCCATATCAAAGCGCAAATCATTTAGCTTGGACTTCTCTCCTCACCTAGCCAAACATGATACAGCAGCTTCCCAGCATCTACCTGTCCGACCGCCGAGTGCCTTCCCCTGAACTCATACCTCCAACCATTCTCCCAGGCCGCGCCAAGTCGGTCGATGCTCGCTCGCGTGTTCCAGCCCGTTTGTTGCTGAATCTCTCGCAGAACGCGGACGCATGCATTCCGCTCGGCGTCTACCACGAGACATTGACCCGCAAGTGTAAGGAGTTGGACGGCATTCGCCCATGCAATGGTGCATCGATTCGCCAGCGAGTTGCCGATAATCTGACGCGCGTACATCTGCGCTCGGCGACTCACATCGGGGCTGGAGAGCACAGAAAGGCGACCACTAGCCTGCGAGAAAGGCGTGCAAATTGTGAGGATGAGAAACGCAGTGTGCAGCATTTGCCATGCGGCGGACACGGGACCGTTCAAGTATCGCACGGACTGGAAGGGACTGTCCTCTCCATTTGGAGGTAGAATACTTATCGGTGAGCACGCGGCTGGAGCTTGGCACTGGAGGCGTACCAGTTCGGCTTCGAGCTCCTTCCATCGGGCATCGTGAGGTTGCTTAGCGTGTTGCTCCATGTCGTCGGGCGTGCGACTCCAGAAATCGTGAACCATTCCGAAGAGAAAAACGACTTTTTTCTGCCATGACTTGAGTGTCCACGTGGGAGGATCAGAGAATACACCCCCTGGAATCCATTCTTTCGGTTCTAATGCTGCCGGCTTGCCGGCACAAAGAGACGCCAGAATAATCATCCTGCAGTAAATCCAGAATGACTGTATATTCAAGATTCCCGGTTAGCCGACATCATCACAGCATGAAAAATAGGACATACAGCCTGTGCCAAACCACCGCTCATCCCATGCCAACCATGCATCTTGAGAAGATCCCCGGTCCCCTTGAGGTGCAAATCCCAGGCCGTAGCCTTGCTCTCAACCATCTCACAATGAGCTATAAGCAGACAGCTCGCAAATACCGCAGGGTCTGGCCCGCTATCCTGTAGCCGCTTGGACAGCAGGTGGATAGCCGCGTTGTAGTATGTCAAAGCCTGCTCGTGATTGTGTTGCTGCTGGTCATTGACGAGGGAGTACTGGCGGGCTGCAACGGCGACACAGGCTAGCAGGACAAGCGGGTCGTTTAGAGCCAGCTGCGGCACGACTGTCGAGAAATACCGCGGTGCATCGTCGAACATGTCGAAGCGCGGCCCGATGAAGTCGATGTATCGCCAGAGGAAAAAGGCGTCCGTGGCATCTGTGACGGGGCAACCGTGGCTGGATAGTACAGGCCGTGGCGTCGGGTGCTGGTCTGATGAGACGCTCGAGGCCTCGAAGCTCGCACTTGTGACCTGATATAGGTCGGCGACCTCTTCCGTTTCGTCCACAAAGGTCGCTGTTACTCGGAAGGCGTTAGAGTGTCCCATGCGGTGACCCGTGAATGCTGCTAACCTGGACCTCCTACTGTCTTTGAGACAAGGTTCAAAAAGCCAGCCGCGGGTGCTTTGAACTCCAGCGCGGTAAAAGTAACATCTTGACAAAAGGAACACTCAATCCCTCGTCGCTTGCATAAAGCGCAAGGCCGCGATTGATCACACTTGGCGTGACTCTTGCGACACTGCTCGCAGGCTTGCCATCAAATATCAGCGTCCCTGTTATGAACGACAATGACATCTCTCATGTTCCAATGCCTACCTAACTTGGATCTCGAGCTAGGCCCTCGCACTTGTTTCGAGATGGATTCCCGAAAGGGCGGCATTGCCGAGTGCCGAACTGCCGATGGCGCAGTTTCGCGAATTTGCGTGTGTTATCTATATTACGTGCGCAACTAGTGCATGTGTCCTTGAAGAGTATAAAATTAAATGCGCGGACCAGGCTGGGATCCCTGGCGAGAGAACAAAGATTGAGTTAGTCCGAAGGCATGAGAAAACCGGGACAGCGGCTTACAAATCACTGCACCATTCCCATCTTCGCACTCAACATGAAATCCAGATGATGATTTTCTCCTTGGTCTTGAGTGGCATATGTGTGTGTACATTCAAGAAATGAATGAATATAATTCATAGGCGATAGATCATTGTGCATATGCTTCATCTGTGAGTCGCTGCACCCCGGATTACAGCTATGGCGGGGTTATTCCGGGATGGGAACGGGCCAGTGACATGCAGAAGGCCAAGAGTAGGTATAGATTACTTGTATAGAAGTATTTATGCTTAAAGGTGTAAGTTTAGTTCTGAAGAGGTCTCAGTAATCATTTCTTGAGCGACTTAACTAGGTACCTAACTGTAGACATTAGTCCTTTAACCTCGTTATTTCCTCCATTCTGTGGCGAGCAGCTATGCTATGAGTTGCACAGAGAAGGGAGAAGAATCATCTCTGTTGTGCATTTCACCTCCTCCTCCGGAAAGTCTCCCCAAAACTGTCGTCGACGTCAGTATCACGTTGCTGGATAGCTGGATAGCTCTGTAATGTTCAACTTACCTGAGCAACATGCTGTCGGATTCGGTACATATTCTTGCCCGGCTGGATCTGGCCCACCACCCCTGGACGGTCCGATTCGGTCCTCTTGGGCACAATCATGGGTCGTCCGACGAAGCACTCATGCGTCAGTAGCGCAAAGCCGAGAGCTTCTTTTGCGCCGATAGGAATCCCAATCTCGGAGATGGGAACAATCCGTGTGTTGGGCATGCTTTCCTTTAGGTAGTTGATGATGTTAGAGTTATACGACCCACCGCCACCCATGTAGATCTCGTCGACGCCCCCCGGCGGACCCCAGCGTTCGTAGGCGTCGGCCAGCGACTGGGCCGTGATGCGAGTTATCGTGGCGACACAGTCCTCTGGCGTAGCGCCCCCTGCAATGCACCTTCTGTCAGCTGAAACAATATATATATATAGTATCCATTGGAGTGGTCGGACTTACGCGCCAGCATCTCATCGCAGATATCTTCCGCCATCCGATCCCCAAACGTCTCTCGGCCAGTAGTCTTGGGTATATCATGCACAAAGTACGGCCCCTGCAGCACTCGATCTACAACAGACTGGTCCACCTTGCCCTTCTGGCCCATGGCACCATCCTTGTCATATTCCTGTTGACCGTTGGTGAAGTACCGCACCGCAGCGTCGATAAACACGTTGCCAGGTCCCGTATCGAAGTCGTAACACTCTTCGACAGCGCCTCGGGGTAAGATGGAAAAGTTTGCGATGCCGCCAATGTTCTGCACAGCACGATTGAGCGTCGGGTGGCTCAGGAGGAGGGAGTCGAGCGCTGCAAATAGCGGGCAGCCTTGTCGGCCGAGTGCCATATCTGACACGCGAAAGTTCCCAAGCGAGGTGACGCCCGTGCCCGCGGCGATGACGGCAATCTCACCCATGTCGAGATGTGCTCGGCTTTGAATGCCCTCAAAGAGCTCCGGTAGGGGTAGGTGCCAGATAGTTTGGCCCTGGCCACCAATCAGATCGACATCCGTTGCCAGGCTGAAGTTATTCTCCTGCGCGAACCACTTGACGGCGTCGGTAATGACCTCCCCCAGCTGGATGTTGACGATGGCCATTTCCTCGGGCGTCGTCTTGTTCTCCTTGATGAGCTTCATGACTCTTGCCTTGAGTTTCTTAGGCATCGGGAATTCTCCATAGTGCAGGAGCTGCATCTTTAACGGCGTTCTCGGGCTGTCCTGGGTGAAGTGGACATGGACGAGGTCGACCCCATCCATGGATGTTCCTGCATTGTGCCCAATGACTTTCAGGGAACTGTTGGGAGTTGAGTCACATGTCAGCAATGTTGAGGACAAAGCGTCGAGTGCATTTGACAGGTATGAACACTTACAGTGGGATGCCGCCGGAGTAGTTCAAAGCGGAAGGCATCGTGTGGTGCAGCGTCAAGGAATGTGTAACTTAAGCCACGGATCATGGAGTGAAAGGACATGACGATGCTGCGCATACTTTATATATCTTGCCGGGAGAAACCTCGATGAAATCAGGCCCCCACCTCACACACTCACCTTGAACAACGGGCACATCGGACTTGGTTCCCTTCCGGAGACAGCGTCGTTTCTCCTACTGCCATTCCCCGCATTTAACCTTCTCGCCGCCGGTGCAGTCTTGCAGATGTCTATAGGGGTTTTCTGTTTTGAGAGTCTCGAGCCTAATCAAAGTCAGCATGGAGCTGTGGAGACAAATTGAGGTGGATCTACTCTCGGGGATGATTGCCTTCCGCGATATCCAACCTTCTCGGAGCTGCATGCCTTCCGGGGATTTTATAGTTTATACTCCCCGGACCTTGCTTGGCCTGGGGTTTGGCACTAAGGTCCATCATCAAACCCCAGATTCTGAAAATCTATAAATTCAGGTTGGTTGGAATCAAGCAGGAGGGGCAGTTGCTGCTCTGTGACATGTCCTGGGTCAAAATCCCGTCGTGTCTATCGCAATCATGGCCATCTTCCCATTGACCAGATACACCACCCACATGGGCGCGTCGGGTCTGACGCTCAATTTTCTCGTTGCAGGCATTGCGACATGTGCATTTTGGCTTTTCGGCTACGACATGAGCGTTATGGTATGCTGCCTTCCCAATGTTGACACGCGCCCGGTCTAAGAGTAAATAGGGCGGTCTCATTACCGAGGAGTCTTTCACATCTGTCTTTCCCGAGATGACCAACGCCAACATCCAGGGCATCGTGATCGCCTCTTTTGAACTTGGTGCGCTTGTCGGTGCTCTCGCCTGTTTGGACCTTGGCGATCGCCTCGGTCGTCGTCTGACCGTTTGGTTCGGCATGTTCTTTATGTTGATCGGCGGCACGCTCCAGACCAGTGCCTGGGCTCTATCTCAGCTGACACTGGGTCGCGTCCTCAGCGGCATTGGGCTCGGTTTACAGGTAGCCACGGTGCCGTCATGGCAGTCGGAGTGTGCGAAAGCGCATAGTCGCGGGCGTTGGGTCATGATTGAGGGTGGTTTACAGACATTTGGCGTTGCTTGTGGCCAGCTCGTTGGTTATGGCTTCTTCTTTGTAAAGGGTCAAGCGCAATGGCGGGCACCCGTCGGCATCCAGCTCTTTCCGGCCTTGATCGTCTTCATATTCATCAATTTTCTTCCCGAATCCCCTCGCTGGTTAATCAAACACGGTCTAGTTGAAGAGGTGTGTATCTCGTTCTTTTGCAGACGGTGGTGAAGACCTCTCGCTGACCGTACAATGATGCAGGGCACACACAACCTGTCAAAGCTTCGAAACCTGCCCGTCGACCACCCGGAGCTGGTCTTTGAACGCGGTGCAATCATTGCCTCTTTTGAAGCCCAGAGCGAACTCGCTCCATTCTCCTACCGAGAAATGCTGGCCAATGGAAAGACCAAGATGTTTCATCGAGTCGCTATTGGATTCTTCATGCAATCTGCACAACAATTATCTGGGATCAACTTGGTCTCGACGTACGCCAACAAGATTCTGCAGGAGTCGTTCGGCCTCACTGCCAGCACATCCCACCTCATCGCTGCCATGGGAGGGTTGGAGTATGCTGCATGCTCACTTCTGTCCGTTCTACTCATAGAAGGCCTTGGACGCCGTCGAGCCTTCCTGTGGACTACAGTCGGCATGTCCTGCTGCTTTGCCGTGATCGCTGGGCTTCAAAGCACGGACTCGCGCACCTGCCAACTGACCGCTGCTGGATTCCTCTTTCTCTTCAACACCTTTTTTGGCCTTGCCTGGGTGGGTGGACCATTTTTGTACAGTGCTGAGATTGCACCGCTGCGATGCCGCGCCCAGGCGAATGCCTTTGCCAGCGCTGGCAACTGGTTGTTTTGCTTTGTGGTGGTCATGATTATCCCGCCTGCTTTCCAGAATATCGGCTGGAAGACGGTAAGACCACTACTTCTCCGTTACCGATGGCCATCTAACGTGCGTCTAGTATATCATTTTTGCCATTTTGAATGCCTGCTTCGTACCCATCATCTACTTTTTCCTAGTCGAAACAAGAAAGAGGAGTCTCGAGGAGCTTGTGAGTACCACGGCCTGCCATGAAGATAAAAGAAACAAACCCAGTAGGCTAATATTTTGGTTTCCAGGATGTCATCTTCGCTGCGGGTGGTGATCCAGTCAAAAAGGAGAAGACGATGCCGTACAATATACCTATTGAGGATGCCCGGAGGATCCTTGGTCTTTCGGAGACTACTGGTATTGCTGAAGTATTATATCACGATGGGAAGCCATCAGCTTGAGAGATAACCCTCAAGTCTATTGAAGACACTACAATGATCGCTCCAATGGACCAGCTGCATTGCATGTACAGGCAGTAGTACAGCATAGGGATTAGGGAGGCGGATGAGTTATTATCAGAATAATATACCACTAGGCCAAAAGGGTGTCCGGACTATATCCCAGTCAGGATAGGGTCTCATATCTGTAATCATAGCAGTATTCTATTTTCTAACAGTTATTTATCACGGGCTGAGGAGCGCTACTGCCTCAGGCACTATAAGGTGGCCTGGGCCTAAGGTGTCTGGACGTCCAGGCTTACTAAGCTCCATGACTATGCCTTAGGCACCAATAAGTGAAGTCAGCCAAGCTGGATACCAACTGTCACGTGACTCTGCTCTTCTTACAGGTACGTACTACTAGTACTAGAGTACTCGCCTCTACTATTCCATGCCCTTACCCCTTAAAACCTAAATAGCCTGATGCAATTCCATTTTGCGGGGGCAAAAATCAAGACCCTTGTGGCAATTGATTTCTCCCTAATCTACCACCCAACTCTAGACGACTAATTAATTTCACGAATCACGCAAGTTAATCCACACTCTATGTATTATTCATTATTTCCGGCAGCGACCTAAGCTACCTTAATTCAGTCCAGCTCAATATCCAGTGACGACTCCAGTCATGCCTCCCGCTTTGGCTGTCCGCTTAACCTGCCAGGCCTGCACGCGCCGCAAAGTAAAATGCGACAAGAAGAGCCCCTGCACAAACTGTTTAAAGCATGGGATTTCATGTGTTGCTGTTGAGAGGCCGCGGTGGCCTCGCGGCCGGTCGGGAAAGCAGACAATAAGCCGAGAGCAAGACCTGAGCAATCGTGTAGCGAAGCTAGAGCAGATGATACAGGAATTTACCCACTCCAAAAGAGAAATGGAAGATGTGTCCAGCAGCCGTGGAGATACTACCATAGCTAGGAGTGGACGATCGCCAAAATTGCAGTCGGAAACGGCCAGACGAGAACGAGACACAGAGAATCACCCGGGGCTACCTTCGGAACCAGTGCGTCGGAGGATACTCGTCGACATCTTTCTTCGCCAAGTTGACCCGGTCTTGAAGATCTTGCACCGGCCATCTCTGTGCGCCTATCTCCTGCAGGGAAAGCCCTACTTGGACTATGCTCCGGGGCATCCGGTACCTGCGGCTCTGGCCTCTGCCGTGTTCTACATGGCCAGCTCGACCCTGGCCGAAGACCAATGTCTCGCTCTGCTGGCCGAGAGGAAAGAGACGGTACTGGCAAGGTACAATGATGAAACCAAGGCAGCCCTCGCAAAGGTCGACTTCCTGGTTACAAACCATCTGGCAGTATTGCAGGCATTTGTCCTGTCATTGGTCAGTGCCTTGCCGTGGCGGGGAGACTGCGAGGTTCGCTAACTGTTGGTGCAGGTGGCTGCAAGAACACACGATACCAGCCGAAAGGTCTGGACGATGCTCAGCGTAGCCCTTCGCATAGCGCAAGCACTCTCGCTGCACATGACCGACCCCCCTTTTCCAGTAACGCCGTTTGAACGCGAGATGCGCCGCCGCCTGTGGCACTTGATCGGCTGGTTGGACCTTGAGGCATCGCTAAACCGCGGATCGGAAAGCATGATGCGGTCTGCGTGGATTCAGACACATTCCCTCACGAACATCAACGATGATGATTTTGGATTCGACTCGAAGGATCCCTTACCGGCTGCGCAAAGCGGGCCCACGGAGGCTACCCTTCTCATTATGTTTGCGCATGGCCAATGCGCTCTGCGTACCTTGGACTTATCCAACTTTGCCGAACCGGGAATCACCGACGTCCATATGCGACAGCAAACGGTGGACCACTTCCGTCGTACTACGAAGGAGCTGCTGGTCGGCTGTGACCCCGAAAATGTCTCGTTCCACTGGTTCATGAGCCAGATTCAGGAGCAGATATCTGCCGTTCTGCAACTTATCGCTCTCCGGCCCCTCCAGAGGAGTCCGACCTTTGTCCCTGCGGAGCTACCAGTGCCCCAAATGCTCGCCCTCGCAGCCGACATTTTAGAACGACGTCAGAGAATGTTCAGCGATCCTCGAGCACAGCCCTGGCGCTGGTTCGAGCTGCTATACTTTCCCTGGCATGCGCTGGTTGTCGCCATGACCGAGGTTTGCGTCTGTACTGACCGATGGGTGATAGACAGATACTGGCCTACGCTTGAGCGTAGCTATGACCTCTTTCAGCAGCCGGCTGTTGGTACACACTATGACTGGCTTTTGGCGCCAATGGAGAGATTGATGGACAACGCGCGAGCTGCGCGACAAAAGCTGGTCGACTCCGACACGACAGGGCTTCTAGCGCCCAATTCCCACATCTATATAGGCATGGCGTCTCCCGAGGGCCCAGTCCTGTCGGAGTCTCTACCTCCTGTACCTGAGGCGAGTTTAACAGCGGAGGAGCTTACTCAACTACAAGACCAGGAGGCCAGCGCCTGGGCGCAGTATGGGGATTTTACCGACCGCTTCTATGAGCTGCAAGCGATCTTTGACTGTGGGCTAACCTAGCATAATATCTCACGACACTCAGCCGCTGAAATCAAGGGATCTGGCTCGGCCATGGAGTCTAGGATCTTGTACTACTGTAATTGCTCATCTATACAGAGATGGTAACGTGAACAACATGCTCTTCGTAGCTATCTCTTCTACTACCAGTCGTCATCCAAGCAACCATCACTCGGGTCTATATCCATCTCGGCTCGGAATGAAACCCGCAACACCCTCGCCGTATCCCTCCCATCCATCGAATTCAGTCACATACTTGATGGCCGCCTTGAGGTAGAAGTCATCCTTACGACCGAACGTCTCCTGGAAGACCTTCGGAGCCCGCACCACTTTGAAGAAATGGGCATCCAGAGCCCACTTGTGCGCCAATGCGGTATCAACCACCCAATTCCAGTCCCGGCCGTCTAGCTCGACGGCCTCAATCCAGTCGAGGGAGAAGCGCGGCCGCAACTGGCAGATGTAGGTCATGATTCCGAAGAGCGCATACTGTTTCAAGATCGATGCGCGGAGGTCAGGGGGGAAGTAATGCCACAACACTCGCAACGCGTGGGCAACAGTCATGATGTGGACATTGAAAAAGTCAAACGAGTCCCGCGGGTTCCCATTGCTCAGGGCCACCAGGACGGCCAGGTCGCAGCATTCTTCGAACTGGGCTAGGAGGTCGGTGACTTCCCAGGCGTTCCAGTGTTCCAGCACGACAGCAATGTTTTGCTCCTGGTAAAGGACGTCGAGGTTGCCGATGCCAGGCTCGGAGAATACGCCGTCCAGTCGTGGATCCTGCCGCACTTTCTCAAAGACCTCGGCCAGGGAAGTCGTTTTATACTTCGATGTGTCAGGAGGCGCCTTGTCAAGGACGGTATGCATAGGATTGTACTCCGTGCACGCCTGACTGAGGGCTTGCGACGCTACCTCTTTGCTGCGGGACTCGTACGCATAGGCGAGATGGATAAATGGGTGGCCCACTATTTCGCTCCCCGGTCAGCCACACTTGTGGTCCCTGGTATCAGACGAGAGTGGATCACATACAGCCTCCGGTACAGCCGTTCACCAGTGGTTCCGTGCCGGAGTAGAGATACTCCTCAAGCACCTTTCCCCAGTCTCCCTGCTTTTCCTTTATTTCTTTATCGAAGAAGTCCTGGTATGCCACAGTGTACCTAGCTGGATAGTGAGTAACTTGTTCCTCCCTGTAGGGACCAAGGCAACATACTCTTTACGAGTCCAAAAGTCCCTCCAGTTTTCCTTGGAAATGGCCTCGCCTCGTATGAACCCTCGGGCAATAGGGACCAACTCGGTGATTTCATGTTCATATGTCCTGGTCAATTGGTCGCTATTGGCACCCAGAGCATACGCAGAGCCAAGGAGCTGAGAACAGAGTCAACCGACGAACTCTCATGACCATATGTCTAGGACAAAGAACATACATGCGGCAGGTGACTGTGCAGGATCAGTTCCGGGTCACGCAGCGGCGCAACCGTAACATGACCTTGTTCAAGGAGGCTTCGCAGCTTCTGGGTTCGCGGATCGGGGAACTTGGTCACGTCGTAAACAGGGACCGGCGGGAGGTCCCTTAAGCGGGACGCGGGAGGCAGTCGGATTGACTTTTCGCTAGTGCTGGGAGTCATTGCTTGAATCTGGACGCTTGGATACGCTTTGCGTATGGTAAATTGGACTGTTGAGTTTCTAAAGATATTGCTGAATATGTCTGTTTAAATAATACGTTCTTCTACCTGTTGATGTCAGCGTTTATATACCTCTCGTTCTCCCTGATCAAGTCTCCCCGTTGTTACCAACCCACCCACATGCTGCAGCGACAATCTCAAGCAAGCATTTGGTCTTGTGCAGCAGACTCTGACGATCATCCTCTGTTGGAGGTCCGTCGGATGTCCCTATCTCGGGCTTAGGAACTCTCAAAGTCCGAGCCGGTGAGGAAGCAAGAGATCTCATGATATTCGACTTGTTCCACAAACGTGACTCTCTGCTCCAATGGGAAAATATCTCTAGTGACCTGAAGACTCATCAGAACGAATCATACGTGCTAGGCAAATGATGTTTCTGGCAAGTAATGACGTCTACTCTACAATCGGGAAAAGGAAAGGTACTATAAGTATTGAGATATTTGGCTTAAACACCATGGCAACAATGGATATACATCAGATGGACAGGCAAATTTCCTCACACTTCTAGTCTAGTGTATTCTATTCTACGCTGATCTGCAGCCCTTAGGATCATTTCGTACCACCTCTACATGCCAGGATCCACCACTTCAGACGACACTACCACCATTGGCTCTGAGAACCTGGCCAGAGATCCAAGCGCTATCCTTCCCCCACAGCAAACTAACCGCTGCGGCAATTTCATCCGGCTCGGCAATTCGGTTGAACGGGTTATGACTCGCGATCATTTTCGCATGAGCTTCGTCCTGGGCCTTGTGGAAGGACACTGTGCTCGTCGCACCTGGGGAAACGGCGTTGACGCGGATTCCCGCGCCCGCCAGGTCCCGCGCCAGGACCTTGACCATCTGGTTCATCGCTCCCTTGGTCGATACGTAAAGAAGGAAATGTGTTGGCACGGAAGACGCATCTGTAAGGTCCGTCGATATGAAAATGATCGTACTTCCCGGCTGCATGTGAGGCAAGGCTTTCTGCGAGGAGTGGTGTTAGCGTCCGTCCCTGAATCTAGGCTTACACGGGTGCACCAACCTTCGCGAGGAAACAAGGCCCCTTGACGTTGACAGCAAAGGCGCGGTCAAAGTCCTCCTCCGTGACACTCCGCACGTCGCTCTCAGGCACATAGGCCGCATTGGGGACCAAGACATCGATCCGGCCGAACCGAGCTACTGTGGCTTCGATAAGTTCGTCAATCTCCGCGGTCTTGGAGATGTCCGCCCGCACGGCAATGGCACGATCACTTCCAATCTGGGCAACCAGGGCGTTGGCCCCCTTGACATCGGTCATGTAGTTGATGACCACCCTGGCTCCCTCGGCGGCGGCACGCAGGGCGATGGCTCTGCCGATGCCCTTGGATGCGCCGGCAACGACGACAACACGGCCGGATAAAGTCATGGTGAGAGTAGGATGTCGAAGACTTTGCACGTAGGAAGGTATGTCGACTCTGCAGGAATGAAAGATAATTCCCGTCTGCCCAGCAGCAAGGCAAATATTTAGGTAGTTCGGCAACCTCGGACTCGGACATATTTCTCCTTGTTCGGGGGACTAATCACCGTGACACCGTGCCACCTCATCTGCATTGGATAGTGGATTCTGAGAGGAGCGTCCACGCCTGTCGTGCAGCACCCGCTTCTTCAGGACTACAATGGTGCGGGTCTTTTGTTCCCTATTTTTAATCCGAAAATAGGCGGCTACAGCAAAACGCGTGCTTGAGTGTCCCTGGTAGTGGGGTAAAAAGTCATACGAAACGTCAAGTGCACTTTCTACAGAGATGATTGGGACTTATACGGCAGTTCTATGCTTCTTGCACCTTTTTTCCCTTCTCACCTGGGTGGTAGTGACGTCTATCTGCAGCATATCCCGGAGCAGGAACCTATTTCTCTTGTCGAAGGATTTTTAAGACCGGACAGCGCAGTTTGAGAGTAGTGGTCCTTGTTTACTCCGTTCCACTCTCGCTATTGGGCAATCGGGTTTTGCGGCTTTTGAGTTGGGATGAACGCTATCTCACCAATCCAGAGACGAAGTGGCTAAACCAATTAGACTTAAACAGGCTTACAGCTATGCAAGGTGCTTACAGCTTGCCTATCATTGGTTCGGATGATCCCCATGCAATGTGCTTATATTTCAATCGTTATTGGCCGAACGATATTTGGTCTAGTTATTGTACATTGGATTTGTGGGGCTTCACCCTCATGAGTGGCGATATCAAAGGACTGCGGGTCATTGCAACAAATCTCTTACTTTCAAATGAGACAATCATCAACGTCTTTTATTTATGGTGCATCTATCCATATAGCCGAGTTGGCCTTAGACTCCAGCAGCTCTAATCAAGGCTTCGCCGATCACAGTAGCACTGGGTGGGTTTTGACCAGTGACCAACTTCCCGTCCTTACCGCTAGCAAGGACCTTTACGCCAAAGAGGTCGTCGGCCTTTTCGTAAAGTGCACCGTTCTTGCGTAAATCAGACTCCAACAGGAATGGCATATCCTTGGTGTATTGCATAAATTCCTCCTCAGCGTCGGAGAGCCCGGTGACCTTCTGACCAGCGACCAAGTAGCTACCATCAGACAGTTTCACGTTGACGAGAGCTGCCGGGCCATGGCAGACGGCAGAGACGACTTTTCCGTTCTCGTAAAACTCACGGATCAGGGCATGAGAAGTTGCATCATTGACTAGATCGAACATTGCTAGGAGAGGTTGGCTAGTGAGCCGTTGCCTAGGCGCAGGAGTAGAGAATAGATGTCGACTTACGACCATGGCCACCCACGAAAAAGATCCCGGCAAACTCTGAGGTCTTGCCCAGAAGGGACTCAAGCTTCAGGGTATTCTTCCAAACATCCGATTTCTCCTTGAGAAAAGCCACGCACTCAGGATCCTCTTTGGTGGCTTCAATTGAGTAAGGATCGAGCGGCGCTTCACCACCGCGGGGAGATGCAACGACGATCTCAAACAGTGGAGCGAGCTTATTGTAGGGATGAACAAATTCTGGAAGGTACCATCCCGTCGGCGTGCCACGAGTGGGGAGATTGCTCTGAGAAGAGAGGACAAAGAGAAACTTTGGCTTAGCAGACATTGTTGAATCGATTGATGGTAGAGGCTGCCCAAGCTTCGTGTATGAAAAGACGCAAGAGTATCTATCGCAATCAAAATGTCGCAGGAAAGGTCGGTGACGAAATCTTATATCTACAGAACTTATCGGTTACATCATCATATGTATAGTTTGGTCCTCTCTTCCACGTTCTAAGTAGATACGCCATCACGTAGATGGCTGAGCACGTTGTCCGCTCCGCCGCGAGAATTGGCAAGCAATGATCACGCCTATTGATGTTTCTGCTGCTGACCGGAGTTAAAACACGGTAATAGTCAAGGTCCGCACCTATAGGACCAGCCAAGTACTGTAATCTCTGTTTCCTGGTCCTTTCACAGTCAATGCATTCCACAGAGGATGTCTCCATGGCTCGGTAACCTTGTTTTGGATGGAAGATTGTGGCTTGCAGAACCAGCGGAAAGTCCCCGAATATGGGCTGACCATTGGGGCATGGACTTTGACGGCGATAGAATGTCTAAACACCAGGCCCCGGCCTGCGGGTAAATAAGATTCATACATAATTGTGGTTCCCCAGATCACCCAGTCGAGATTTTAAGTCTGTAAACACTGTTCAGTTACTCTCTATTTAGCGTTCCTCATTCCTGCCTGTTCTCTACCTTTCAGCTATCTGAACTGATATCCATCGAGTCTTTAACATGGCTTTCAGCATTACCGTCGTTTTCCCCAACGATGCCGACGCCGAGTACGACATCGACTACTACACAACGAATCACATGCCGCTCATTGAGAAGCACTGGTCCAAGTTTGGTCTCAAGGGTTGGTCCGTCACCCGGTTCGTTCCAGGCCTGGATGGTACCAAGCCCCTGTATGCCTTTGGCAGTGAAGTCTTCTGGGAAAGCGAGGAGGGCATAAAGAATGCATTTGCGAGCCCCGAGACTGCAGAAATCATGGGCGATGTTCCTCGCTTCAGCAACAAGTCACCTATTTTCCTGATTGGGGAGATCGTGAAGCCTGCCTTCAACTTCTGAGTATTGTGAGTTTAACCTTTCACCTTTCTCTAGTACAGAGTGTGACTTATTTGTGTGTAGAGAAACATATGGCCTAATGTCCCTGATGGATTATCTTATCTGTCGCTTGACCAATCGTTGCTATTATAGTGGTGTGGATTCTCTTCAAGGGTATAGATCTCCAGTTTAGAGAGAAAACTATGGGGTTTGCAGGATGAAGTTCTCCGCTTCGCCTTTCCATTCCTTTTTTTATGTTCTTTAACTAGAGATCTATATCCTAAAACTACTGGCTTCGGGAGTACTGGTGCAGGTAGATAATTTGATCATTAAGATAGCAGCAGAGCACAGCGGAGTTAGCACAGTATCGGCTGGTAACGACCCAGGTCCTGTTACTGAAGGCCATGTCTCGAACCTCTTTGATTCGCCCCGAGCGACAGACTGGCGTGTACCTCCCTGATCTCTGCGAGCATAGTCGATCGTTGCGGTAGAAGGTATGTCTCTAGGCAGAGAGCTCAGCTGAGGATCACGGAGATGGTCCATTTGGGAAAGCCGACAATGTTGAATGGTGATACAAAAAAAATTCAGGTAAGAGAAAGAAGACAGTGGGGAAGCGAACGAGTCGATACAGTGGAATCAAACGGGACTCAAATTATTGTAAGGGTCAACTTGAACGAGGGGACAGCGAGATCTTCTCCCAGGGTAGGGACCCTGCTGGACCCCTACCAGGTAGGCAGCAACATGGATTCTGACAGGCAGACAGCCCAATATGTGAATTCAGAGATCATACCACCCAACAAGTTGAGTTTTTCTGGATATATGAGGCATATATTTTCTCGAATAGCTTGGATGATCTTTCGACGGCGGTCCCAATGATGCCTGCACCGAATTTGAGGTGGTATTTGGCAAATAATATCGCAGGGAGTGTCTGGCATTGTCTATATAAGACATCTCTACGGCGCTCTAATTTGTAAAGAACAGAAGCGAAGCACTCTGGCACCTTTAGTGATTTCGGTCTCAGTGGATTTTCAACTGCAGGATAATGAAGTCTTTTAAATAAAGCCTCTCTAGTGACTTCTCTCTAACCACTACTCCTGTTTCTCCTCTCCTCTAAGCATCAATCTAAAAAGAATGAATAATGTATTAGAGCATTACATAAAAGATATAAAAATAGTAACCTATAGTTTAGATCTGAAAACCAGTTAAGGTAAAAGTCTATAATGAATACAAGTTTAACTGGCACGTATTAGTATCAGAATCATGTCTTTCCTCATGTGCTCTCCTGTTCATCTTCTCTGTCAGTACATATATCCCCTCAACAACATGTTTAGGACCATCGTTCGGCCGTTCAGTCGCTCAGCCCGAGAGCAGATTCCCACCAGTCTCTATCCTCCTCGGAATACTCTAACATTTCATCTAAACCCGACAAGACAGCCTGTTTCTGCGAGTCATCAAGGGTAATGGTCCCCTGCGAAGACAGGATGTTGACTAGCTCTTGCGCGTCCTCTGCATCTTGCTTTTGCTTTTCAGGTGTGGCCGCATGCCACAGCTGTTGATTTTGTAGACAAGGAGGTCCACCAGGGGAAGAAAAGGAAGATGGTTCGGGTCTACCTCCCCCAGGGTTGCCGCGTCAGCCGGAAGGTATGGCGGCTATTAGTGTGTTGATCAGCCTTTGTTATCTATAATGGGAGAGAAAAGATTGACTGAAGATTCAAGCGAGCTTACCAACTCCTGTGGGATGAAGTCCACTTTGATCGTGTCCGGGATATTGAGGCAGGAGGATACTGGCTCTGGTACGTCCTCGAACTCGTTCGGGAAGCGGGAGGCTAATCTAGCCCGGACATCCAGAGTACAGATGGGATGGTCCCGATCAAAAATTAGGATATCAACATCCTGGAGGGTGAGCTTGGAGCAGGGTTGGTGAACGAAACCAAGGATACCAACTTACCTTTGTTGGCCGGTAGCCTGGAGCGTGGTGTTGAAGTGCGAGACCCCCTATTATGGCAATGTTAGCTCGTTGTAGCTCTGGAGCCTCTGGTAGAGCTTGTAGTGCGGTAATAACAGTGCGGGCTGCTTCTGAGAGATGCTCCATGATGAATTAGACCTTTCGCAGTTCAACGCTTGCTTGTGAATCCCATAAACCTAGACGATCCCATCTGCTCTTTATTACAGGAGATCATGCCTTCTTGATGTGTCTCTTACCGCGTTGCTATTCATCCTATCTACAATGTGGTAGTATGGAGGTGAGACGCCTGTACAACCAAGCTCATTGTGAATAGAAAGCGAAACCAGTCTGGCACCTCTGGTCTGAGTGGATTTTCAGCAGGAGGATAAAGAAGTGTTTCACTCAAACAAAGCCTCTCCGGCGTCTTCTCTTTATTCGCCACTCCTGTTTCGCTAAACATCAATCTGAATAGAATCAACAATGTATTGGGGCGCGATGTAACAGACATAAAAATAGTAACCTTTAGTTCAAAGCTGAGAATAAGTCAAGGCAAAGGACTACAATGAATAGGAAAGTCTAACCAACATGCACCAGCATCAGAATCATGTCTTCCCACTGGCGCTCTCCTGTACTTCTCCTTCTTCCTCCTCCTGGGGGAAGAAATTTGCAGTCCTCAATTCCGCCGCCAGTGCGGTGCTATAACGAAACAGTGGGTGATAACCGTCGGGGTGGTACCGAAGCGCCCAGAAGCGTTGAATGCGAGGTTCAAGATCAGCCGGCTCCAGCTTGGAGTACAGACCAATGTAGGTCATCTCACGCAGAAAAAACCTTGCTCGACGGTTGCGCTGGTCACCCCCAGGACTCCGCTCGCGAAGATAGCCATAGGCTAACGACTCGGCGTAGCGCGGAAGCGTGGGCATTTTGACGGGGTAGTGAGTATGTGGCACTCGGCCTGTCCTTGATATTGGATTATACTCGTCGAGCCGATCATCGGTGACCAGCATGTAGTTGGGATCATCCGGGGCTGGCGCGCCTAGTGGGATGTCCGGCAACGCCCACAGCAGTCGAGACTTTTTGTGCAGCTCCAGGCGAAACGGATGCCAAAACCCGGTTTTGCCGTTGTGGTCGTGGGGTTCTGGGCCCCTGGCGTCAAGGATGAAGTGCGCGTAGGAATGCGGGAGTCTGCAAATTGGCTGGACGAGGTGACAGTCGTCCCCTTCGGGGCAGGGAGGGAAGTTGGCTGCGAGGAGGATCTCGCGCGCTCTGTCGATGTGTGGGTCAGGGATAACAAAAGTAAGGTCCTGTAATGGATTCACGGGTTATTAGTGTCTCAGCCCCGGATATCTAGACTGTGCTGGGACAGAACTCACCTGGATCCAAAGATCCGCTCCATACCGTTCCAAAACGTAAGGGCCCCACATGACATTGGGAATTCCGTTGGCATCCAACATTTTGGTGATGGATGCAATGAGATCCACGTCGATCTTGTGGCCGTCGAATTTGAAGTCGCTCATCTTGATTGGGTTCTGTCGGTTCGTCCAAGAGCCTCGGGGGGCGATTGTCTTCGGGGCTGGGTTGCCTGGTCATTTATATACCGTGTTGGCAGAATCACCGGATGAATGACAACAGGTAATCGATCCCTAGTTGAAAGGAGACGACATACAAGCTCCCTCAATTGAGCAGCCCTTGACCAGTGTCGTCCTCGAGAACAAAGGAAGTTTAACTCGAGTCTCCGTTGCCACGGAACTAAGAACCTACTATGATACCGGATCAGACAAAGAGACACTAGATTAGTCTTTCATTATCCAAAGACTCATACATGCCGTCCTCGTCGGTGAAAGAGAGACAAAGGAGGACAACGTAATTTCTCTATGAAAGACTTGACCCGGCTTGTGGTCGTCAAGTGGTCCATGATATCACCTCAATCCCTAATGTTGAAGGATTCTCACAGGGAGAATTGGTGGTTGCCAAGATTAGTGAATAGTCGCTTTCTGCAACTTGACACCACATTGGAGACTATTTTTGGTCCGGAAATCAGGATTAAGCTCCAGGAGTAAATTCCAGTTAAAAAGTATGCAGTCTTTGTTTCTTGCACAAAAAGCCGATACCATGGCCTCACCGGCAGTCCCGGGATAGTTGCACGGGCTCGATACCTTCACTAGAGAGACATGGTTTATTCATGTAGAGTAGGCTTTTGCCTTGTCGATGCGACTTCCAGTCCTGTACAATCTAGGTTTGAGCACAGAACTTGCAATCCAGCACCCTCCGCAGCATTCACCGTGGACATCAACATCCACGGTATTCTCAACACTATCATTAAAAGCATCGGCATCAGCGCGGACTGCCACCAAATCCTGCGACTTGCTCGGAGCCTATTGTTTTCGATACAGCTGATGCCTTCATATGAAAACTCGGGCTCTAATCTCTCTGTGGTCGCCCTTGAATCTGCCTATTGTGGCAATGGTATTGTGTGGCTGGTGGTGGGCTATGCTCGTATTGATGTGGCTTGTCTGGTGACTTTGAGCTATATAAGGCCAGACCTAAAACTCTTACGATTTGCTCAGGGAAGTGAACGATGTTGCGCCCGGATACGAAGGGTCTCAAAGCACTTAAATCTACCAGATGTCTCGATGACTTTCCATCTGCACTCATCATCGTTGCGCCCCGGTCTGGATGATAGAACCAGACAACTTCATGGGACCAGCAATATGGGTGAAACGACATGAGGGAGGAAGCGATGGAAACGTCCACTACTCAACAAAAGACATCGTGGGACTGGTGCTTTTTGGAGTCGGATGTCTATGGTGCATTGCATTCGGAATTTTCTGGTACAGAAACAAGTCGCGCGAGTTCAAACATTTCAGCATGTTCGGCTTTTCAAGGGCAGTGCCATTGTCACCACCGCTCCTGAGAATCATGATAGAATCATTACCACCGAATATACAGCGGCACGATTGTTCAACGCAAAACACTCAAAATGATGATGCCAGCATGCCAGCACCCCCAAATCCAGCATATCCACGACCTTCTCGTGTTCGACCGCGTGTGCAACGGCCGGATTCACCTCGGCCTTCAATGATTCTGATGAACAACGAGACCCAGAACGAGGCCAGTCAGTTCCATCATCAAACCGTCGAAACACTCCCAGACGGACGATTACCGGATCAGGATGAGCCAGAGCAGCTTCCGCCGTACGAACCGGCTCCTCCCCCTTATTCTCCTCATCTGTAGCGAAGATGATGGAGAGCAACTGGCCTAACTTCTGTGACTTGACCTTTCCCATTTCTAATGTACCATAAAGGCGCAATCGGGCATAGTTCAAAGACTTCATGTTAAGAGGGTAACGAACGATTTCAATAAGCTTGTGATATCGGATCGTCTATGCGCCGTCAATGGAACTTGTTATATACATTAAGATGGCTCTCTAGTCATCCACTACCACTGACCTAAGATGAAATGGCGTTGTAGTATTCTCGTGGGGAAACCTTGGTTTAGCACGGCGGGAGAGATCCAACTGTTCGGGTCATTGATTGTGCAGCAGGCTAGGTAATATTATACTGGTAGGGTACGTTCTCATAACCTTATATCGGCGATCTTCTGCTTCTTGAAGCGTGTCTTCCTAAGCTAAGGTGGTTCCTGAGACCGCCCATAGACCCTGTTAATGGGTATTCCGTGCTTCCAGTCCTTAGACGATGGCATCCATGAGAGTGCTTTAGATATCGTAGCATTCAAATGTCAAATCCTCGTTCTATCCACCATTAATTACATATTAGCATAGCTTCAAGCAATGTATGGAATTGAAAGGGATATGCTTACCAGCTGAACATCCGGCTGGCGTGGGTCACAGCACTGGAGTGTGTGGTCCACAGACTTACAGATATCAGCATCGAACTGATCCTCGACCATAGTGCCTACGAGTATCCATCATGAGTTAATGCTCAATTTAGACGCGATTAAGCCGTAATTACCATTTCCACAGATATTGGCTTTAGGATTAGGGCGCACTCCATATTCGGCGAGAATGTCTTCTGGCAATGCCGAGTATGGCGTTACTCCCGCGCAGCATTTCACGTTGCCAGAGCATGAGTCAAGGTTTTGGGCCACGGCGAGCGTGATAATAGGGAGAAGGACAAGAATGGACTTCATTGTGGTAATTGGGATAGATAAGTTGACTTTGTAGGACTCCGCTGGTACAGTAGTGTAAGAGTGCGCTATTAGCAAGGCATTCGTCGCATTTAAATGGTATTCCTGTCTTCCAGCCACAGGGGATCTACATATGGCTCATGTTTATCACATTGCTGCGTGGGCTAAAGGGAAGCAAGGGGATATACTACACGTTACACAGCAGAGGCGCTATTGCAGCCATCCCCTTCCCAGGGCAAAGCAAGCATTCAAGCTGCTCACGTTCTGCTGCATAAGTGGTCGATGTTAAATGGCAAACATTGATATCACTGGCTGATTAATCTTAGCTAAGACAATTCTAAGGCCCCCGTGCCAAATAGTCTGTGGGGCTGCATGACCTAACACCTACAAGCTGATTCCCAATCCTAGAGAAGTAAAGTAAGTCATACTCTAAACAAGACCACTGACCGCTGGCCTGCATGGAGAGCTGAATCTAAGGGATCACCAACAACTAATGAAACTTTTAATTATATAGTGTTATGTTTCTTATTTACAGGAGCGCCCGTCCATGTCTGAATTCCAGAGTTAAGCATGGGGATGCGTCCCATAGCTTGTCCAGCTGGGTGAAGACATATAATGCGGAATAGAGGGAAGCAAGATACCCCTTCTGGTGGCATTGTTATATTCGTAGGGTTTTCTCGCACGAGAAAAAGGGGGAAGATGCACTCAGGCAGGGCCTCGAGTCCAGCATTATATTCGCCTTGCCATCCTTCCTTGATTGGCTAAATTCACGATGCTGGTGTTGAATCTCTGGTGTAAACTCTCCTTCCTAACACCGAAATTTGATTGCGACAGAAAGCTATCAAACAGTGGGGTTGCTGACACTTTTTAGGCTGTCTTTTCGCCGCCACCTTTTTTATCGATACTGAGTCATCGGCGTAGAGGACTCCATGGGACTTCGATAACTTTCTTAGCATCCACAGGCACTTTGCCTGTAACTAGGTCGGGGACGTTGAGCCAAAGGGCAATCAATGACAGGTCAACTTGTCAGGCTCATAGCCCTCTTACAATACCTGCAAGAAGCCGTAACAGCAATATTGACATACAAAAGCTAAACGACCATAAGTTTCGATATGAGCTTTGCTAAGTGCTTCCTCCTCGTTACCTCTGAGATGCGGACTCAGCAATGAGACTCGAAATGACACCGTAAAGCGAATGTGCTGAACAGATGCGGTACATCAAGCATCAGGCCTCGAGGAGTCAAGAGGTTACAGGCAGTTTGGGAGTCGCTTGCCTCCAGCCTAACAACCTCCGGATTCATTGCAACATATTTCTTTAGAGGCGGGTGGAGTCAGCGACCATTCAAGTCTCTACGACTCTTCGTAGGGTCCTAGCATGAGCATATGGATATAGGCGATGACCTACAGCAAAGCGGCTGTTCGAGGTGCGCGGGTGCAACTGTCCCTGTCAGGACAAAGAGCGATTCTGGCTCGAATTGTTGCCAACTAATGTCTTCTTGCTGCCGGCGTTTCCATCAGCCCTGGTGGTCGATCATCTGATCTGACTCATCCCGTGATACCAGAAGATGCTCTCTTGTCAGATTGACCACACCAATAAACCTTTCCAGGTTCAATTACGGAATCGTGGCTGATGTATATAAAGCTGACAAATGGAAGTATGCAGTCCGCCACCGAGATACGAATCTTGTCACCGAGAGAGTGCTGACTCACAGTCACATATCCCGAATACGACCATGCCACAACGATTAAACGCACTCCGCACATCGTGATTGACGGCGCAATTTAGTACATGCCCTCCAATGACGTCGATGAAACTATCGGCACTGTATATCCGGGGTATCGCCCCTAGCGACAAACAAGGGAAGCTAACTACGTCTATGAAGTGGCAAGAGGCCTAGAAGAAGAAGTCGGTGTGCGGATATAATGATTTCGTTGGATATTAGTCAGATGGGAAACTTCCAGTGAATTAAATTATGGTCAATTTGTCCATTACAGCTCAATGATTGGTGAAACAGCATCGTTGGCAATGGCGATTTCATTCTATCCTGGATGTCGACTTTGCGGGCTCACCGAACTACCCTATTTGTTAGGAGCTGATGCTCTACAACGTTCTGTCACCTTTAGACCATATTCATAATAATAGTATGCATTGTAGAGTACGTCACCTGATAGCTGAACAATGATATAAAATGATCGCAGCTACACCACTACATGAAGCCCCAAAACTCAGCAAGGTTCATCACTCCTGTTCATTCAACAACTCAACTGAGGATGACTGTGAAAGTTGGCATCAACGGCTTCGGCCGGATCGGTCGCATTGTCTTTCGCAACTCTTTCTCCCATGACGATGTCGAGGTCGTTGCTGTCAACGACCCGTTTATCGATCCCAAGTATGCGGTATGTCGGATTCATCCTAACCAAGTCTCTACAGCGCGATCCATTAACAAGGGAATGTGCGACATAGCAATACATGCTCAAATATGATTCCACCCACGGCCGCTTCGAGCACGAGATCTCCCAAGACGAGGGCTCCCTCACCATCCAAGGACGCAAGGTGAAGTTCTACGCGGAGAAAGATCCCGCCAGCATCCCCTGGCACGAAACCGGAGCCGAGTACATCATCGAGTCCACCGGCGTCTTCACGACAGTCGACAAAGCCAAAGCGCATCTTCGCGGCGGAGCCAAGAAAGTCATCATCTCCGCCCCGTCCGCTGATGCCCCGATGTACGTGATGGGGGTCAACGAGGAGAAATACGACGGCACGGCGGATGTGGTGTCTAACGCATCGTGCACCACGAACGCCATCGCCCCGTTGGTCAAGGTTATCAATGAGAAGTTCGGGTTCGTGGAGGGCCTGATGACTGCTATCCATGCGTACACTGCGACGCAGAAGCTGGTTGATGGGCCTTCGTCCAAGGACTGGCGGGGTGGGCGTGCAGCCGCGGAGAATATCATCCCTAGCAGCACTGGTGCGGCGAAGGCGGTTGGTAAGGTGATCCCTGAGCTGCAGGGTAAGGTCACTGGCATGTCTTTGCGGGTGCCAACCTCGGATGTCTCCGTCATCGATTTGACGTGCCGGATTGAGAAGAGTGCGACTTATGAGGAGATTGTAGCTGCGATCACGGAGGCCGCTCATGGGTCTCTTAAGGGTAGGACCCGTCTTCCATTCGTGCCGAAGCATATCTAACTGCTGTCCAGGTGTTCTGACCTATACCGAGGATGATATCGTGTCCAAGGACATAATCGGAAACCCACACTCGTCCATCTTCGATATCAAGGCCGGTATTTCGCTGAATTCCAATTTCGTGAAGCTGGTGAGCTGGTATGACAATGAGTGGGGATACAGTCGTCGAGTGCTGGATCTGGTGGCCCATATCGCCAGTGTGGATGCTCGGAAGTGACCTCGACCTGGAGAGGAGTATTGGCAATCGGCTTGCTTCGTCTTTATTGATTGTTTTCTTGCGTTGGTGGTTTCAAAGTATAAATGAATGGCGATCAAGTGTAGCTCGCTTGTTTGATGTTCGCTCGTGCCTCTAGCTGAGTTGCGTTTATTTTATCCAAAGCATTCTGACACATCACCCTGACCTGCTCCCACCTCCTTCGAAGTAAGGCTACCTTGTTCTTGTGACCATCTTGCTCTTCGCTTTGGGCTCCTAGTGATTCAAGACCCTCTATTGTCGTATTGCTCTCTTGGAGGTAGATTTCAATCCACTCGCGGATAATATTCCAGGTTTTCCGCGTGTCGAATGCCTTAGTTTCTCGACCTTGTACGTAATTTTGAAAATCCTTGCACGGCATGTACTTAACACACGCCGCGTTAATCGTGCGAGGGCAAACGCCAGAAGGCGTGAGTTGGTAGTCTCTGCCGTTTTTGATCAGCAGGCTGGCGCAGATGATATGGCGACCACTTACTCTAGTCCTTGCTGGGAGGCAAGCTCTTCCCTTTCCGCTTCAGAAAGGTTACTCGAGATGATATCATCCAGGAATATAACGTCGGACTCGTTCTGATCGAGGAAAAATCCATCTTCTTCAGGTCAGCTTTGCGGGTCCCGTAGAGACAAGTGTACTTACACTCGACAAAAAGAAAGTCGTTGGAATGAGCTCCGTAACTCATGAAGATCTCCTCTCCTTTCTCTAATCTACCGGGTCAGATGTACACTTTGACGGTATCGGCATAGTCCTACCGTATCGACGAGAAGCTGTAAAGGTGTACTTGGCTCCATCAAAGACAACCTCGCAATCCTGCTCATGGCATTAGCTTCACCGGTTGCGACACCTTAGCGTAAGATGCACTGACAGCATCATCCGAATGATTGAAATAATCTGCAAATGGCACAAGGCCTATGGCGTCATTCCAGTCTTCAGGAGGCTCTTGCCCGGGCTTGACGTAGTAGAAGCTCCTTGTATTCAGAACTAACCAGTGGAAGGAGAATTTATCCCAATCCATGTTAGGGAACACGGTGAGTATGTTCCGCCATGCGTCCTGGAGTCTTTTCTCCTGCTGCGCGAGCAGGTTCTGGCTTTTGGACTCAAATTTTCTATCTTTCAGGTTGCTTTCAAATGAGTTCCAGATGCCAGAAGCTGAAGGAGGTAGCAGAAAGGGCCCCTCGCAGGGAATCTGCTGAAACTCGGAGTTCGACCTCCGTAAATTCTCCGGCCACAGGATGGGCATACTGTCTTCAAAGTCCTTGCGCGATGGCCAGACTTTGCGCCATAAATCCCATCTCTTCAGGAATCCATGATCTCCCTCTGTCAGAAATGCGGCAAGGATTCCATGAATCGACGCCCCAGTAGGAAACTGTTTGATGAAGGAGGCCGGGATGGAATCGATTGTGATCATCAGATCCAAAGGGACTGTGATCATGACCTCACCCTCCTGACGTATGGATTATGACGGTCAGCCATCAATGCTATAGGTTTAGTGCCGCGTCTCTACGCACCTCTATATTTCTCGTCGCGATCATCCCCGACCCACGGCCGGGTATGTGCGCGGGCGTGACGCCATTGATCTTGACCCCTTGGGATTTGGCCCATCGCATGAAGTCAGTATGGTGTTTACCTAGCTTTGTGTGTGCCATTGTTTGAGTATTATGTCCTACGGGGTTGTTGTCCATATACTTGCTGCTTTGTTTGTGGCAGTTGCTTTCGACAGCAGAACATGTCGCGCGACGCGTCAAGTCACGTGATTTTTGCCTTACAATTACGGCGTGCATTAGTCTACTCCTGAACCCAATTTGTTGTCCATTGATATCAGCAAGGCTTCTAAGATTCGTTCCTCAGTCAAAATGGATCAATGAGTCTTAATAGCCTTAATTCGTAAGTAGTTTCCGGCGCCTTTCTCACACGATGCGAGCTTCCGCAGTTGGCCATGCGGAACGTGGATCATTCCGATTATGTGTGAGTGGATGGTACTCTGTATCACAATCATGACAGAAGATTGGTCTTTGAGTACCATCAACAATATGTTGATCAACCTCGTTAAAGATAGTCCGGGTATGGTAGGTGCCTACTGGCCGGATTGACCAGGAACAACCTCGGAAGTCGTACAACCCGGTCGTAGTCTCATTTCCACCGCATGCAAGACTGAACCGTGTTACCTGAGTTTGAGTTCGAAGCGATCCTCCACCGGACGTCCCATGTTGCGAGCAAGTGGAAAGGGCAAGCTTTACCGGCAGCGTGATTGACGTTGAGATGATTTGACTGAAGAGCTCAGCTATTGGGTCGTAACGCGTAAGATCTGACCGGTAACAGCCTAAAGTTCTTCGGGAATCCCGTCTGAATCTCCGAGAGGAAGACGGTCATTCCAGCCTCCTTGAAGATCTTCTTGAACTTCTCATCGGTCCTGGTGACGCTGCTGTCCACCTCATCGAACATGTCCTCGCCGTTGATATCCGTAGATTGGTTCTCCTTGACCACCATAATGCCAGTCTCTGTCAAGGCAGCCCGGCACCGTTTGACATATTCAAGCAATTGCGCATCCGTCAGATGTCCCACGCACCACTGCGTCCAGATCAAATCGTATTTCTTCTCCGGATTCCAGTCCTCAAGCCCAACAGTGTAGATATCCCCGACGGTACCATCTTTCTTCAGAGAGCAGTTGCGCACGACCTCGGTGAATTTCGCGACCGGTTCCACCACATCCACAACCTCGCAGACCTGGCTGAGGAACCCATCCGTTATCCGTCCCACTCCTGCACCACAGTCCACCCCAAGTTTGAGTTTGCCTTCTGTGCTGCAGGACGGTAAAAGCCGACGCACTTTGGCCAAGAAGGCCCTCGATCCTCGTAGGTCGATGCGGGAATACCACGGATAATCGCCGAGCATGGCCAGCATGCCGTTGGAGGTAGCAGGGACATCGTTCCAATACTTCAGTGACGCTGCGTGATCGATCTTCGAATCCGGAGTCGATTCGGGCTGCTCCTTCGAGCCTTCCTGCTTTGCTGCTGCCATAGAGGACGACATGATTGGTCAATTGGTGAAGTTGTTCGAATGTCCTTTGGCCGTTCCTAAGAAGCAAAAATGGTGGTGGGGAGCTATCAATCACGTGATTGTTATCACCACGTATTTCTGGAGTGACAGCAACCAACCTGTGCGGTCGACCTCGGTGCTCGGTCGAAATACCTGTTGGCATTCTAGGTAGATACTTGCTTGTATGATTCTTGTCCGAGTACGTGAGAGGTGTTCTCCCCGTGTCCTAACACTAATGCTATGTATGGGCCGAGTTGCGGACAATGTGCTACAGTATATATTCCTCCGACTGCTTTGTAGATCACCGAATAGAACGCTTGTTTAAAGCATATGTGATCTTACTTCACGTAACTTCCAAAACGACAGTGAGAGTGCAGAGGATTGTCACTATATAGAATCTGGCGGTATCTTATATCACTTCAAAAAATGCGATGGAGCCTTCTCAAAAACAGAAATGGCCTCCTCTAATCGCTTCTCATACGCCTTCAGCTCCTCACTATCCTGATCTTCCACATTCTGGGCCGATTCGTCATGGGCCTGCTTCTCATTCTCCAATTGTAATTCCACTTCGTCGGTTCCTTCGCCTCTAACAGTGTTTACGGACAAGACATCACGATACAACCCCATTGAAAGTGGTAGCTTCACGCTCTCCGCACCTCCCTTGCCCACCTTGACAAAATGAGCATCTAGTAAGCGGTACTGAGCAGCCCAAACATGCTGCTCAGCCAGTTCCATAGTCATCTCCCAGGAGTTACCCTCGCCGAGACTCAGAAACCCGCCCACCGGTACGCTTGAGAGCGCACCGACAATGGAAGCGGAAACCCCTGCGGATATCTTACTGGAATTATGGCGAGAGACCATTGTACGCGTCTCTTCAAGGAGATAAAGTCCAGTCAGCATCCACACCTTTGGACGACGTGCGAACTTGAAGTTCAGGACGTAGGCACTCCGAGCGGCTGAAAGCCATAGTTTGAGCTTCTCCTGCGCCTTGGGATTGCTGAGGACTGATGTTGCCAAGAATCCTTCGGGACTGTGCCATGTGAGGATGCATAGTGGATGCCGTGGAGGGGTCAGGAAACGTACTCCTTCAGGATTATTCGCGCTCCCTTTTTTGCTACTACGACGCGCTCAGAGTCCTTATTCCAAGCGAGAGTGAGATCGATGATGTCCCCGCCGCTGAGGCTGACGCCCGGTGTCAAGCGAGAGCGCCCATGGAAGACCACGTTGGACAGATTGCTGACGTAGGCATGCTCCTGGAGTGCTTGCTGGCTATCGAGGAAGTTAGACGATGACTGTACCAGAGAGTAGGGGCACAGACCTTAGTAATTCGTGGGTATAATGTCTTGCAACCAGTGGTTCCCAGTATCTTTCTAGAACCAACGACCCGAGGGTAAGGGCCTCGGGCCTTTCACCCATACCGTACAGATAGAACGAGGAGTCATCACTAGCATCCATCCTGACATACAATATCGTTGTTGAACTGATTGAAATTACAAATAGATTTTAAATAAATAGTCCCCCAGTAGCACTGCTAACCGATCTCAGATACGTTAAGCGCTGAGAGGTCACAGAGTCGACGCGGGACGGATGGGGACATCTGAGCCAGACGAATTTCTGTCGAATCTTGTCGCCTGATGGGCGCGGGGGTTGATTATCATCTACTGGCTGGGATAGCTGCGGTGGCTGAGACGGCGTCTCGCCTTGATCCCGATGTAGTAGCGCTTGACGGAATGGGCACTTATGAGCACCGGAGCCGTCCGGCGCCTGTGCGCTGACAATGCCATTGTGATGTATGTGTTTCTATAATGAATTTCAATCAATTTTTGGATATATGTGGAGGATCGTTCTTCCCAGATGAGTACCGGGGCGACCTGAATGCTGCCTGGCAGGAACTGCAGCGATGTCGTCCCAAGTATTTCGCGACCAAACCCCAGGATAAGGCAGAGTACCTGCGTCGTTCCGCGATTTATTTCATCATCGCCGGTAATCTAGCAGAAGCATATCGAGCGTTAGAAAAATTGCATGCTCAGCTCGGCACTCTGCCGGCAGAATGGGGCTTGCGATATACCATCTACATGCTGTTGGCGGATTATACGCGCCAATACCCGCCAGCCCTTCGATTCTACCACGAGCGAGGAAAGCCGGTGAACATCGCCATGCTCAGTGATATCTCCGGTCCTAAAGAAATGAGCGCTAGGTTCATGGACAGAGTTCGGATGTATTTCGAAACCGGCTCGATTCACGATAAGGTCTTATGTCAGATCCTGTGCGCGGTCATGTGGTTCCCCATGCTGGCGAGAAAACTGAATGCTGAGCTTGATCCTCTATTTCCCGGTGGCTTGTTCCATAATACAAGCAGAGACCCCCATGCGATAATCGCGCAACATGCTGCCAGCTTGATCAAACGCCGTGAAAGCGCTGAACAAGCCGGCGAGATGCGGATCGCAGCTTTCCTCGCTCGGTTGCTTGTGGAATTGCGTATCGCGTCTCAATCATCAGACCGGATGACTACGTTGAACGACTTATATAAAATATATCACCGTCAAGAAGATTTTGCGGGAATGGCCAATTGTCAAATGATGAAAGGAGACGGTCTCCTAGGTCCATCCTTCACCAGTCCCGTGGCATTGAATCTGGTGCTTGTTGACGCCACCTCGGCCATCGGGGAGGACAGTTTATGGGATCCTGTTGAACGTGAGCTGAAGGATCGGTATTCCCCTGAAGTCAAGGAATGTTATGAAACCGCTTTGAAGTTGTTCGGGAGAGCCAACTGTAGGAGAGGTCAAGCAGCGGTTCGGCTGCGGCAAGCGTGTTGCCTTCATATCGGGGCGCAGCGACTTAAACCAACTGATTCGCGTCGGACTACCCTTATTCAAGATGCCCGTGCCAAATTAAAGCAGTCAAAACAACTCTTCGGGAAAGACGAAGTCAATTGCCACATTGTAACCGCCCACCAGATCCTCCTCGACATTACCAGCGGGGATAACCGCAGTGTCAAAAGGACCGCAAGGGGCATCGGAACATGGGCAGCGCAAGCAATGAACCAGTCTGTGGGCCACTTCCTTGGTCTTCTCATATTCCGCTTCGCTCGCCAGGAATGGTGCACGTTCGCTCGAATGGACAATGCCCTCGTGGCATGGGAATGTGCTTATGAAATCTTTGAGAGTATTGAAGATGTCCTGCCCATGTTTCAGTCGGTCGTCTCCCGCGCCTGGGTACAAGGCGAAATGTTCAACCAGGCCGCGCTCAAAATCCTGGTGGACAAGGCCGTAGGCATGGTTGATAGAGTTCGTCAATATTACGACACCGTGGCCAAGAGCATCCCGGACACCAAGGTGGAAGAGGCAGATCGACTCATCGTCCAGACCAGCAAATTCAATACCCTTTCAACCTTTGGGTCAAAGGCAAGCACGATGTACTTGCGTCTAGAAGATCCCAAGCTGGCGCGCGAGTGGCAGTCGAAGTTTGCAGGGATAATGGAGAATGATGAAAGCTTTCGAGAAATGAGGGAGCGAATGGAAAAACGTTTGGATTTCCAGAGCGTCTCCCCTGCATTATCCTGCTCTAAAACGAGGCTTAAAGGTTTGTGGCAAAGAAGGGTTGTAGAAGATGCCATGGCTGCCAAGTTTCGCGACGCCAAGTTCGCGTTCCAAGAATGGCTCGACAGAGGCGATATCGGAAGGGCCGAGGCAGTATATCGTCGGTTCATGGATGAGACAAAGAACACGGACTCATCTTATGCCCGGAATGCCTATCGGCTCCTATTCTGCAGGAGCGTTGGAGATCAGACATCAGCAAGGACGATCCTTGACAGCATGGACGATAATGCACTCTTTCAAGGTAACCTGAAAGATTATCAGCAGGGCGTCGGAGTCAAATCTACCTTTGCCGGAGTGGCGGACAACGCGCTTATGTTCTGTCTGCTGTCCCGGGACGAGGCGAGGGCCTATCGCGTTGTTCAAATCATCCAGAAAATCGCACCAGCCTTCTATGACACCATGGATGATAATGTCATTGACCTTTCCTTTCGTCTGAGCTACTATGGCGCGACCATGCTGTATAATGGTCACTCGCAGGTCGCTCTCCGCCGTTTGCTCGAAGCCCGCCAACTGATTGAACTTCGGCGTCAACAGACTACGGATGTCGACGCTCGAGTTGGCACGTTCAGCCCGGGATGGATCGTGGAGGTATATCTCAATCTTGCTCGAGCTTGTCTCAAGTGCACCGATGCAAGGGTTCCATTACATATGCTGCAAAGGCTTGATCACGGTCATCCGGGTGACGTGTCATGGGAGGAACATGCCCTGCTGTTCTTAGAAGAAAGCAGAGCCCGTGCCGTGCTTGAGGCGCTAAAGACGCAGTTTGCTCATAACCAAGATAAACACAATTCCTCGGCTCCGCTGTTAGAACTGATGCATAAACGCAGGCTACTTAGGACGCTACTCGCTTTGAGGCACCGAACACCTGAGCAAGAACAGGAGATCGGCGAGCTTCGCATCCAGATTAGCCACATGGAAGCTAGTGAAGTTTGTGCAACAGCCAGCTCTTTCATTGATATGGCGAATTCGATTGTAGCACCTAAATTGCTGTACCAGAGTATCGACCAAGATGCAGTGGTGATAGAAGCAACGTTCGGCTACCAGGGCATGGTTGCCTTTGCCGTGACCAGCGATGGAATTCAGAACATATACCAAGATCGCACTTGCAGCGTCGACATCCGGAAGCCTGTCATGCAGATGATGAGGGTTCTAACGGAAATGACTGGATATTTAGGGGATGAAGAGGAGCAAAGGAAAAAGATGTTCAATGAATATGCCCAGCAAATCTCCAGACACCTGGTCGAACCGTTCAAGAAAACAATCAGGCAGAAGAAGCATGTCATCTTCTCTACCTCTGATCCGTTGACCGCGTTCCCCTTCTCAGCACTTCTCTTGGAGGGTCAGCCTCTCATGACACGCTTCGCAGTGTCACAGGTCCCTAGTCTCGCAGTCCTGCATCATGTTTCTCAACGCCAGTCTCGATCGGCTGCTCCAACCGTGTCGGTTTTTGCCCGGTCTCCCTCCGCGTTCAGTACCACGAGAGACAGACAAGAGGCTAACTTGCACTTGGCGGGAATTGAAGCGGTGAACATTGCGAAAACTTTCTCAACGTGGCCAGTTGATGCAAGGAATGTGACGAGAGCCGAATTCAGCAAGTATGTCGAGGGCAGTTCCTCCATCCTTCACATTGGCACTCATGGCGACGTTGACTATCGCAACCCTCTTCTCTCGTCTATTTCAATTGGAGAAGACTTTCGCGTCCTTGACATGTCCACAGTAAAATGCAACGTCAATCTTCTCGTCTTCGCGGCCTGCCTAAGCGGTCTAGGTCGAGCGACCACTGGCAGCGAGGTACTGGGATTCTCCCACGTCATCCTTAGTAGCGGTTGCCAGGCGTATATCGGGACCCTCCGTAACGTCAGCGATTTTGCCTCGATGCTTCTCATGACATCGTTTTATCGAATATTGAAAAAGGCACCTTGGATGCCGCTTGCATATGCCCTTCGACAGGCACAGACAGAAATAGGCCACTTTGACAGCGTGCACGCAGCCCGTTACCTCGATCAGTTGATACAGACCCCGCCTTCAGGCGACGGTGACTCTCGCGACCCAAAGGACTTTGTGCCAGATGCGGACTATCTGATCTCGATGACAAAGATGTTCTTGAAACAGCTGGATTGGTCTAGTCCATTCTTTTGGGCACCTTTTGTGCTTATGGGATATGGCAGCTTGCGATTTGTGACGCAATAAGCTTGATAATGGGCGACGATTATCGCGTTCTTGATCTTTGAAGGTTTAATGTCGACCGAATATAGAACTCTCCAGGAGTGCATGCTGAATACGTGCAACACACGCATGGTGTTGCTGCATGTATTGGACACGAGCACCGGGGTTCTGATGCTTCTTGTTTTCCCGACGCTGTCGGGCCTTAGGTTTACGATGATCTGAGCTCATGACCTTACAACGTGCACTGTTTATGACACTCTATGCCCCAACGACCATGACTATGATATTATACATTAGCAGTAGATAGGCCTTATACATATTGCGCAACTTCTATGACAAATAACATAGTACCTTGACCTAGCAAACCAATATCGCTGATCAAGCCACTGCCTGTGCCTTGGCCCGCTCAGCAACCGAATAGATGCCCACACGCCCATACACGTCCTTGTACTTCTGTCGCACGTAATTATCCACCGAGATAGGCGCATACTTTTCATCCTCCGGCCTCGCGCGACATGACTCGATGCACCGGATCACAAAGTCCGGATTCCCATTGTAGTTGAACGGGATGGAGTACCGGTCTACATCCGACCGGTTGATCACCCGGTGCACGTTGGACAGGTACTCGTCGTTCGTCCACTGCTGGAACAGATCCCCCAGGTTCACCACATACGCCCCCTCGATCGGTGGCGCAGGGTAATACGACTGCGTCTCCTCATCCCACACCTCCAGCCCGGGGACATCCCCCTGTAGGAGCAGCGTGATGACGCCCAAGTCGCGGTGGGCGCCGATACCGCGTTGCAGCGGGTCGGCGTCGGGCGGCTGGGGCGGATAATGCAGCAGCTTGTAGAAGGCCATGGGCTCCGTGCAGAACTCGTCAAAGTAGGACTCGTCATAGCCCAGGGACACCCCGATGGCTTGCAGGACTTTCTCGGTGAGGGCGGTTACTTGGTTGAGGTAGTCCATGCAGGTGTCGCGGAAGTGCGGGGCCAGCGACTCGGCCCAGAGGTTCGGTCCGTGGGCGAACTTCTTGGATAGGACTTGCGGGTGGTCCGGGGGCAGGTCCTGGGCGACGTAGTAGCCTTCTTTCAGGTCGGGCTTGGTGTCCTTTTCAATCATCTGACCGTACATGACTTCGTAGCCGCGGTTGTGGTCATTTTGGGCTGGGGATATTAGTTAAGTTTATACGTTTGAGAGGCAAGGAGAGGGGATACATTTGTCCAGTTTCATCTTTTCGTCGAGGGGAAGGGCGAAGAACTCCTTGGACAGTTTGAACATCTCCTTCTGCAGGCTCAGTGGGATCGGATGGTTGATGATCTGAAAGAACCCCACGGTGCGGCAGCGTGTCCAATGGCCTCGGTGCACTTCTTCTTGCGCTCTGGGTCACCACAGAGGAAATCACTAAAGTCAGCGATTGGAGGAGAGGGCATTATATCGGGTAAACCATTGATCTTTTGAGGCTACGCAGTGATGGATTGATACGAGTGATTGAGGAGAACGTCTCGCAGCTTATATAGCTATCTACTCGTCATACTCCCTCGTCTTCAGATGATACTTGCTCCGCGAGCGGATTCGCGGCCCGAATCGATAAAACACCCAAGGTAATGGCGCCATCGCCAGAGCCACGAATCCCAACAGACTCGTTGCCCACGATGTCCCTAGGGAATGATACAAAGACGTCGAGAAGAGGGGAAACACGGCCCCAAACAGGGAACGCAGCACCGCATTGGCTGCCAGAGCACTCGCACCAAACGAGCCGTAGCAGTCCGTCAGATATGACGTGATCCCTAGGAAGAGCAGGATGAGGCCAAAACCAAAGGGCACACCGGCGACGATACCTGAGATCCAATGGGTAGGCGGCGATGCCGTCCAGGCAAACCAGAACAGGCTGACGGGGATTAGCCAGGAGATGACGATCAAATGCGGGAGGCGAGCCTCCGGCTGGGGACCACCCAGGCGTCGCACGTAGATGCCATGGATTTGATTGACATATGGCGAGATCAGGGTGGCGATGGCCATGCCGACACAGATACCCAAAAAGGAAAGTCCTGCAATGCCCGCGGACCAGCCTCGTGTTTCGCGGTAGACGACAGGATAGGCCGTGAAATCCAGATAGAGGATACCGTAGACAAGAGCCATATACAGGGACAGCAAAAACAGGATTGGCTCCGTGAAGAGCATCAGCCAGGGCCGCGTGAGTGTCGTGTACAGCATCTCCTTGATGGGGGGTTGATTGGCTGGGGAATAGCCCGGCATGGATCGTCGTTTGTCCATCAGCAGCTTGGGGGGATATGTCTCGGGAAGAAACACCGTCATGGCAACGTAGCAGACACCACTGAGGATCAGCACCACCCAGAAATTCCACCTCCACGACGTATACTGACAGATGAAACCGCCCACTGTGGGTGCGATGACGGGGCCCAGGAAGCTGGCCGCGGAGAAGAGGGCCAGGGGCACAGACCGATTATCCTGGGGCCAAATATCCGTGATGGACCCGCCAGAGTTAGTGACAGTGGGAGATCCAAAAAAGCCCGAAAAGAAACGAAAAACGATCATCGACGCCACGTTGGGAGCTAGAGCACATCCAATCTGGAACAGGACGAACAACCCCAGAACGAGCCGGAAGATTGTATTGCGACCCCTGACCGGTTGCGTCAGCGGATTCCCCTTGTAGTAAATGAACGAATGCCATGCCTGTACGTACCAGACCTCAGACAGCGGTGCAAATAACAGGGGTCCGGACGCGAAACCCAATAGGAACGTGGTAATGCCCAGCGTTGCGACCGTTGACGAGCAGCCGTACGCATGTGAAATGGACGGAATGGCGGCTGTGTAGATGCTAGAGCAGAAGGCGATCGTCGCAGTCATCAACACCAGAATCCCAGTACAAATCCCTGTCTCGGCGTCAGTATAGGTCCAGAAAGACGTTAAATTCTTACTTGCATTTCTTCCGCGCAGACCAGCATCTAGGGTTTTCTTGTTCCTCGAGCAGGACAGGTTCGTCCGTGGGAATGGGGACTTTTGCTTCGATGTCCGCTTGTGGCGGGAGACAACTTGCCGGGTTCATGGCTGCGAGGAATGAACGAGCAAACTGCTGGTCAAGAAGTGCGGGTTGAGACGTGTTTAATGTCTGTTCTGCTGATACTGACGCAGGGTTTAATGACGCGATCTGCCCTCCGCCGAGGGGTCCATGAGATCCGTCCCCTGGAAGTGGATATAGCGGCCTTGATTAATCAAACTATGGATCAGGGACGGTGATGCTTCAGTGGTACGACTTCACCATCACTTGGCCTGTGTGAGGCAGGGATTTGTGTGTTTCCCTTTCCAAGTAATTAATACATGCCCTGCACAAGGCCAAGGCGGCTATATAAGACATGGAGCAATTCTTGGTCTTCAAAAGCTTACCCATTATGTGATTATTAATGGTGCTACTTCACCGTAGATTCACGCCACCCGTAACCATGTTTGGATAGCCTTAGAAAGAGAATCCCTGTCATGAGCAAATAATAGTACCCTATGGATCTACATGCGGTGAACCTAGATTGGCTAGGTTTCTTTCATGGTCAAGAGGAAAACGCAAGCTTTCGGCTGAGTCTTGAATGCGTTTCTGTACTTTTGATAAACCATAATAACCAAACTAATGCATATCTACGCCATTCATATTAAAGAACAGACTTTCGACTCTTACCCGTGGAGCACTTCACGGAGTGGCCGAGCGATATCCAGAACAAGTAATAGCCATACTGGATCAGGGAGTATCTGCTTACAATGGAAGTGAAGTGACTGGTGCTACACCTCAAGGGCATCAATGTGATCTCTCTCCTCCATCTTCCTACACTCCCCTCATCTTCTCCAGAATGGAAATAGGTATCGTCGGCGCCGGTGTAAGCGGTCTATATACCGCACTTCTTCTCCAACGAGAAGGCCACCGAGTCACTCTCTATGAAGCCGGTTCCCGCATTGGCGGACGCATCTACACTCATCGCTTCCAAGCCCTTAACTCCGATGAAGATATCTACTTCGAAGCCGGGGCGATGCGTATCCCCCGTTCGAGTCTGCATTCGCGTGTGTACCAGTTCATCCGCTACCTCAACACCCACGGGCGCCACGAAGACAAGATCGAACTCATCCCGTACGTCCTTGAACAGCGCAACAACATCGCCTTCATCCGCAACCGCAAGGCGAATGTCGATGATCTCACCCTCGCGGCCGAGTGTGGCCTGCCGGCGGAGTATCAGGGGAAATCCGCACGACAACTGCTGGGCGAGGCCGTCACCCCGTGGCTGAGCCTGCTTCACAAGGACTTCCAGACTGGGTTTGGACAGCTAATGAAGCTCGACGAGATGTCATTCCGGACGTACCTGCGCTTCGTAGATGGGTGGCCGCACGAGGTGATCGACTTCGTCGAACTTATAAACAGTCAGACAAATCAGTACGATTTGAGCTGCACAGAGATCATGATGCAGAATCTTGACTTCCATACCCGGGACTGGAGCACAATCCGCGGGGGCATGTCGCGGCTCACCGAGAGCGCAGCAAACCTCATCGGCCAGGAGCACATCCACCTCAACGCGCGGGTCGACTCGATCAAGGAAAACCCAGACGGAACAATCACGCTGTCTACTAGTGCACACTCTGCCACGTTTGACAAAGTCGTTCTGGCAATCCCCCCTGCAGCGCTGCATAGCATCATCGAACGCCCCACCTGGTCCTTCATGAAAGAGCAGGCCCTGCATGCGACGCACTACGAACCCCTCTATAAGATCGGCCTACACTTCCGCACCCGCTTCTGGGAGAAGCTGCCAACCCCTTGTCTCGGCGGACAGAGCGTGACGGACCTGCGCTTCCGCTGGATCGTGTATCCTTCGAATGATATTGGAAGCTCGCGGTCCGGTGTGCTGCTGCTGTACTGCTGGATGAACGATGCGTACCGGATGGCCTCGCTCCCTCCGGACCAGCGCGTGTCTCTAGTGTTACACGATCTGCAGAGGTTCTACGAGGACACCGGCGTCAGCATCTCCGACGAATTCATCGATGCCTTTGACGTCTGCTGGAGCCAAGAGTCTGCCACAGGGGATGCAATGTTTCTCCCGAGGCAATTCAGCCGGTTTTATGGATCTTCCCGCCGCGCAGAGGGCAGTGTCTACTTTGTCGGAGAGCATTTGAGTCGACATCATACCTGGATCGCGGGGGTGGTGGACTCGGCGATCCAGACGGTGGGGGAAATGTTGGGGGTTAGCGAGATCAGGTCGTTGGGCGAGGAGTACTCCCGGGTGAAGAAAGGGGGCGGCAATGTGCAACGGCCCTGTGGGCAGAAAAGGTGCAGTTATTCGATTCCGCTGCATAATAATGTGCAGTACGTGGAGGATCTGGAGAGTGCATGGATGGCCAAGAGTGGGAAAGCGACGGCAATTTGTTCGAAGACATAGATTGATCTAACAATGACAAGTAGAAACAGCATGTTTAATTAAGAACATGATATATGATTGCTCTAGATGCACTAAGTGTGCTTGATTAAGTTATCTTCGATTACTACCTTCATTGACTCAATACTATTATAGACGTAGTCATTACTATACAGTAGCAATATTGATAAATAAACCCCTCTCTCATCCAGGCAATATATATCCACAAATATAAGAAAGAAAAATTTGAAAACGAAAATGGTAAAGGAAAGCAGCTGGCGTCATGCCAGTGCCAGAGACCAGGCTCAAAGTAAATGAAATAAGCAAAGCAGAACATCCATACCAACAACAAAATATCCGAATGTTTAAGGATACTCCATTTGCGCCGTAGTCTGATACCCAGTGAGCTCAGGTCTCGTCCGCAACTCCATCTCCTTCTCCTCCTGGATCAATGCACAGCATCCACACCAGAAAGTCTCCAGGACAGGATCCCGCAATGCCATGCTTCTGGCGCATTTCACTCCGCCGAATGGTTTGAATGATCCATTGACAGTATCCGAGGGCGAGAACAGTGAAAATAGCGCACTGCAGGCGAGGGTTAGATTGGTAAACCATTGGTATCATCCGAGGGTACCTACCTCCGAGTTAATACTACTATAGTTTTGTAGAGTGGGATCCTGGACCCTGGCCTGGGTTTTGCCAAAGGTAAGACATGGAAGACACCAGCTTGTGAAGCCTGATTGATATCAAGTCAGCTTGAGGCGGGCGAAAAGGACGTGGAATACGCACAGAGCGAGCCTGGTGAGAAGCAATCAAAAAGTGAATAATGCCATTCTGGGTTGTGGGTGATAGCTCTGGCCGCATCTGATTCGAAAGGGTCATCCGTCGGCCCTTTTGGCACTGAGCGGTAAGTCTTGTCGACTGATGCCATCTTGAAATTCGAGGGAATGTAATATATGAGATTTGGTCGTAGTTTCCGGTGTGCACTCAGTGACCAGGAGGAAGGATCGGAGGAACATCTGGCCGATTCCCTGAAAGCGGTAGCTTATATACCCCTGGTGAACCAATTATCCTGACATGAATGTTATAGAATTTAGCCCCTATACCCCAGGCTGGAAGTTCGCATTCGTTATATCGAGTTTCCCAATATGGAATAGGACTATGGGGAATGGGGAGGCTAGGGTAGCCTGGTGGATCCTGGCCAAGTGGAGTTTCTAAATTTCCTGAGTTGTTGATTAACCAAGTGAAGTCCTCATTGCCAGTAGCATAGCTAAACTTTACTATTCGCGACCCACATTTGGGAAAGTGTTTCGTGAAGAACATGAATCCGACTTTCTTGTCCCGCGTGGAGGCTTCGTCTCAGCCACAGGGTCTTGTTCGAAAACGAGTCTCCCTTTTGGTCAGAGACCCACTCTGACATTTAGGTAGGGTTCGGCATCCCAATCCAAAGGATGATCCAAGACATAAGGCGTAGTGTAGTTTAGGTGGAACATTTCCGGATGTCTTGCCAGCGTTTACTCTAGCAGGCAGCTCGCATTCGTATGTGTGCCAGTGCAGGTACTCGCTCAATATCAAACTGTCTGGGCTAATATTGTGGCACCTATCCAGGAGTATAAGTACCACGATATGGCCTCTGCAGGATTAGACATTATTGCAATACAAAATCAGAACTTTCAACAATTCATCATTCCTCCGTTGCGATATCGAAATCATGAGCCATATCGGCCCGGCCATAGAGTGCTCCCCATCCGCGATTGCCACACCAGCAGTATACGGTGCCCAAGTCCTTTCCCTCGAGGCGTCATGGGTCAACAACTTCACCCTCGATGTGCCTGTTGATTTCAACTACAACCATGGTGCTCAGTCGGTGCAAAATGTGGACTTCTGCAACGTGACAGTTACCTACACTCACCCAGGATATGACGACCGTATTACCGTCGAGACTTGGCTGCCACGCAACTGGAACCAACGCCTGCAAGCCACCGGCGGAGGTGGCTGGCGTGCAGGCCGTTTCGTGCTCTCCCAGTTCTTTATGGGCGGCGCCATCGGAGAGGGCTATGCAACCACAACCACAGACGCAGGTCTCGGGGATACCATGCCAGATACTTGGGCTCTGAAGAGCCCCGGGAATGTCAACCTGGAATACCTCCATAATCTAGGCTACAGATCCCTCAACGACGAGGCAATTATCGCCAAAGACCTCGTCCGCAGCTTCTACGGCGTCCCTCCGGCGTACTCCTACTGGAGTGGCTGCTCGCACGGCGGACGCCAAGGTCTCATGCTTGCGCAGCGGTACCCGCACGCCTATGATGGAATTGTTGCTTCTGCACCCGCGCAGTCGTGGCCTGAGTTTGTGACTGGGGTTTACTACCCGCTCCTTGCTCCGCTCTGGGCCGGGGAGCAGTCTCCCTTGGGCTGTGAATTGGAGTTCCTGACTGAGGAGGCCGTCAAACTCTGCGATCCCAAAGACGGGACTGTGGATGCTATCATCTCGGACCCGGACAACTGTGACTTTGACCCATTCAGCGCGGTGAATAAGACTTTCTCCTGCAGTGCTACTGGAAAAGCCATGCAGCTTAGCAGAGCAGCAGCTGTCACCGCGAAAGCGGCTTGGTCAGGGCCTAGGACTGTCGCCGGGGATTTCCTCTGGTATGGCGTGAATCCAGGTTCGGACATCTCTAGTTTGGGAGTTGCGCCAGGCCAAAACATCACAGCTACCCCGGACGAGTGGCTCAGCTTGTTTGTGCTCAAGAACCAGAGCTTCGACGTCACCCGGTTGAGTCATGAGGAATATGACACGCTTTTCCGTCTCGCTGTCAAGGAATACACTGATGTTATGGCTGCTAATGACCCGGATCTTAACGCGTTCAAGAAAGCCGGAGGAAAGCTCCTCACATACCATGGCATGGTAAGTCATTGAACATCATTTGAGCAGGTTCCTAGCTAACTGAGCAAGGCCGATCAAAGCATTCCAACAAAGGGCACAGAGCATTATTATCGCGCAGTTAGCCGGTTGATCCCTGACGTACAAGACTTCTACCGGTACTTTGAGTCTCCGGGTCTGGCCCATTGTGCTGGTGGCAGGGGCGGGCAGCCAACGACTGCGTTTGACGCCTTGAGGAAATGGGTGGAAAATGGCACTGCCCCCGAGTTTCTCCCAGTGCGCGTCAATGGGACGAATGGAGCGCACGACCGGATTCTGTGCCCTTATCCAGCCAAAGCGATCCAGCAAGGTGGAAATGCCTCCGACGTTGGAAGTTTCCGTTGTGTCCATTGATCTAGCGTCTGCAAATGTGTGCACAAGACCTGTACCCATTTTTACTCCTGACCTGTCCTTTTCTTGATCGAACACTTGTAATCCTATTAACTTAGTTTCTCAATTCACGTATGCGTACTCCACGCGGCAGAGTGGGATAGAATAGCGAAAGAATACAAATCCATCGATATTTTTGAATGACGAATCCATCAAGGAACATCTATCCTTGACAAATGTAAACCGTTGGACAGTCGCTTTATTTGCTGCATGGGCCACTGGGCATATCCCTGATGAGACTCATCAAGGTTGCTAAAAATGCTAGTCATGATATGTTCAGGCCAGTCGCGGATAAACCACGCCGCGTCGAGTCGCTTCAGCAAGACCGCAAAAGAGGCAAACACCACCAAGGCAGCTGGCCTGCGCTGTTGTGCGTCTGCTAGAAAGAGATCCGGCAGTGTATATAACCAACTAAAGATCTGGGGCCAGAGTTGAGCCTCTGGCAGCTGGGAATAGCCACCGAATACGACATCGTAGCAGTGACAAAGTCGGTCCAGCGCCTGGGAGTAGTCTGTATACCCGGGACCGCTGACTGAGAAAGTTGCCGATATCAGATGCCGTAATTGGGCCAGGTGGTCTCTATATACTTGCGAGACCTGTTGTTCAATGCGAATAGGAGGTTCCTCGGGTTGGGAATTCTTGTCTTCTGGATCCTCAGCATGGATAGAGGAAAAGTTGACCGAGAGAGTTGCGCTACAAATCTCCAAAATTGACCGCAGACCCATGAATAAGGACAAGCACCCTGGATTACCGTCGTCGCGGTAAGCTAGATACTCCCCAGGCAGGGGTCCTTTTGCAAGCGAGCAGAGAAATATGAAGATTGAAGACGCATAAAGTGCTGGACTAGTGATTGCGTCTAGTTGTGGAATCGCGCATGTGACCTCGCGGACAGCGAGGTCATAGTGCTGTTCGGCGACAGCGTACAAATCACTCCTTGAGCCTAAGAATGAATGGTTGGCCGAGGTGCGGGCCAGGTGAAAGCCTGAAAACGCGAGGAGAAGACGCAAAACATAATGGAAGGTGAACCCTAGTTGAGACAGCTGGGTTTGCATGTGGTTTTGAGAACCTCCCAATTCAGCTGATGTGATGAAATGATGGAAGAGGGCCATGTCAGTGGCCGTGAATTGGAACGGCTTCTTTGCCACAGCTTGATCCAACAGGGGGTTTGGCTCGTTAGGCTGCAGTGTTGACAGAGGACGTGAACTACGTCCTCTCCTTGGAGGACTGAAATTAGACTGGGACGAGGAGATAAAGGTGTAGCTGCCATTGTGCGATGTGGGTGTGACTCCCTCCTCTGTGGACGGAGTGGAAGACCTTTCTGGATTCAAGGCATAATCGCAGTCAACTGAGTGACGCAGACAGTTTCCGCAACTAGGCTTCACTTCATCACACTAGAGTACGTTGTTTTAGTAGACGGCGTCATTGGTTGTGTAGGAGGCTAACCTTGACCCTGCGCCTTTTGCAGTTTTGGCACCCGAGACGAGATTTCTGATGGGATCGCCGCGAGACCTTGCCAGTGTAGGGGCCAAGTCTCGGAGGCATCCTGTAGTCGCGGATTGGGCCTAGTAGTAGGTAATAAGTTTAGAGGGGAAAGGTCACACTGCTGAATAAAATATTGGCGCAAGATTGCTCCAGCAGAGAAATGAATTCTTCGGTGTCTCGTTGGTCCGTCCCTTTTTCGATCGAAGGTGGGGATCGGTCAAGGTCCGATTGTACGGGATGTCAATACTAAAATATTTTGTAAAAGCTATGCTACTGGCCTCATTTGAATAAACTAAAGAATTCAGATTAGGAACTGAAAGATTCATCTTGCTGGCTGACCACAACTTGATGAGCTTTTGACGAACAATGGGCCGTAGGTAAGAATGCAGGATTTCCTTACGGCAGTCTGTGTAGTCACCGGTCAGGGTAACCGTCGTCAACATGGGTAATATCCGCCATTTTCCAAGGCCAACCCTCGATGATCTGGACACAGTCTATAATCCTACTAAACCGTTATCGCAAAGGTAGTTCTGAGACCGAGGCGTGCAATTCTCTAGACTTGTTATTCTTCGGTCCGGCTGCCCTCCAGACAGTTCTGATCAGAGGAGTTATTTCCCAAGGAAAGTACAACAGCTGAATAAACCCACGAAAGCCTCAGGCTAAGCGAGAACCTGTCAACAGGAGACCGAGGCGATACTTTCTTTGAGGCACGAACATGGAGACTCCTCAGATGCCTGCTCCATTGTCCAAACTAGCAACCGAGCAAGGCGTTTTTGTCTCGTTCCCCTGAGGCTCTCACAGCAGGAACACCCACAATCTAACCTTGGATAAAGCTAGGTGATTATGGCAGATTACTAGCTTGCATATACGCGAGCTCTGTCCCCAGAATACGAGAGATATCTGGAGACACGGCGCTTTTGCCCTCGTATTCCGAGCGTAGCGCATCCTTTATCAGACTCCAATCTGCGAATACGACAAGCATTACGACCTAGGTCTCACAAGGCAGACTCGCCTCGAGCATATTCAATACCAAGGACATGGGGTATATATACCTCCTGCGACCATCCTATCGCTCCCTCATACCTCCAAGCACATCAGAAATACTATCAACAACCACAAAATGTCCACTGACACTCTCGTTCCCATTGTCATCTACCTCACCGACGATACCCGCACCAACGATGTGGTTCTCGTCGACGAAAACGTCTCCTCCTTTGAGGAATTCGCCGCGTCGCTCTACACCAGTCTTCGCCCCAAGATTCCCGATTACTATCTCGAAAGCGGAGAGCGGTCCATCACCCAGGCCTTTGTGACATGGCAGCCTTCGGATATTTTCCCCCAAGAGACTGAGATTGTGGAAGGGAATATTCGGGCTGTGCTTCGGATCCTTGCGGCGCGTAGGGGGATTGATACCGTTCGGGTGTGGCTTAATGAGATTGATTAAGTCATCGGGTATGTGTGCTTGAAATGTGATTGAGCGGATATGGCTGATTGTTTCTATCAGAGCATTTTCTCGTCTGCTCAGATGGATTTGTCGTTATGAGGAGTGAACGGATATTGTCCGCAGCCAGGAGTGGATTGGATTGCGGCGGTTGAAGATACTCTCATGGCGAATTTACCAGATGCTGGTTCATAATCAATGTACATAATCATCTATTGATAATGCCTGTGGTAGATATCCAAATTTACCTCCAAGCTATATACAAGGAATACTCTATGTCCAGGATACACTCCCTCATCTGCCCGGACAGTAACAGTATCATGGCAGCTACCAAAGAATGTTAAACTTAGCGAGCCCCTTTCTAGGCTGTGGTTCCGGTTCCTCTTCATCGTGGCTCAAATAGAACTGGATTAGACCGACCAGCGGTATATTCTCCAAAGCGATGATGTGCGTTTTCTTCCAGAATTTGTACCCGTAGTATAGTCCGAGGACTACTGGGATGTTAATGTACGATGCGACAAAGGTTTCCGTATCCCAGTGGCCGCTGATGAATGTGCTAAAGCCACCAGTAATAAGCAAGAGGGTGAACAGGATCAGCGATGCCCAGGTAAAGTAGGGCTGGAAAGGCGCGGCCCATGGAAGCTCTTTGTGTCGGTCGACGCCTTGCTTCTTGCAACCGTAGTAGAATCGGAGGTAGACGATGCAGACGATTATCCAGTCTACTAACGTGGCGACCGACACGACATCACGCAGCCATCGAAAGACTATGGTTGATGAGTGGGAGAGGGTCATATATCCCAAGCACATGAAGAGCCCGATAAAGCTAATAGCCACATAAGGCACAGAGAAGTGGTTCAGCCTTTTGAATACGGCTGGAGCATGGCCATGGACCGCCATGCCATACAGAATCCGGGATCCAAACAGGATGTATGAATTCCCGGCGGACCAGGCGGAAGTGAGGATAGCAGCATTGATGATTGAGGGCACGGTCTTGATCCCTGCCCGGCGAGCAGCGATAACAAATGGGGACTGAGAAGCCGTGCCAGTCAGTCGAAGAAGAGTGGGATCATTAGAAGGAACGACCAAGCCCATCATAAAGATTGACAGGACATAGAAGAGGAAGATGCGGTACAAGACGCGCCTGGTTGCCTCTGGTATTGAATGTCGTGGAAACTTGGTCTCAGCCGCGGGAATCGTGATATTCTGGATTCCCGAGTATGCAAAGACCGCATTATTCAGAGTTGTCCAGAAACCAAGGAACTGGCCGAGGGAACCTTCAATCCCAAGATACTGAACAAAAGGTCCTGGGTCTCTCCAGTATCTGAAACCAATGGATTCACCATCTGGTCCTCCGCCGCAAGTAATCACCAGCGCCATGATGTTCACTCCAACAATTAGCAGAATTTTCAAGATGGCGAATGAAAACTCGAGCTCCCCATAGATCCTGACCAATACCAGCGCCGTAGCGAGCACCAGGACGCTGAAGACGGTAATCCAGATTGCGTTGTTGACGGTGGTCCAAAATTCAATCAGAACCGAGGCTGCTACTATTTCAGCAGGGAGAGTAACTGAGTATAAGTATACTTGATTCCATCCGTTGGCAAAGGCCATGGCCGGGTCGAAGAAGTATTCCGCATAGCGGACGAGACCGCCGCTAAGGGGTACTAACGCACCCATCTCTCCCACTGTCAGGACGACGCTTGAAACAGCAAGGCCGACAATCGAATAGGCAAGAAATGCACCCAGTGGGCCAGCCGTTACAAGGGCTTGGCCGGAGCTGAGGAATAGACCGGTGCCAATTGTGCCAGCGAGCGCGATCATCTGCATGTGGCGCTGGTACAGGCCTTGCCGGACAGCATGCACTTCTCTGAAGCCACGCCTGATGAAACCTATGTCCCCATCGGATGCGCTAGACCCCTCTCCTTCTGAAAGTTGAATCCCTAATTCTGATTCAGTAGGCATGGTTGTGATAGATGCCGACCAAAAGCGGCGTATACGGGCCAGAAACCCCAGCCAGGAGCAGGACGGAAGAAAAGTCGAGTTTTCCCCGCTCCAAGGAGTTCCGAGGTTGCCCAGACTAACGGAGATTACATTTGTGGGTATATCTGGCGCTACCAGACGCTACCGTGGAATCCTGAAGCTTAATGACGGACATCTCCGCGTAATGACTCTAATATGGTTACAACGCCGTCCAAATCATGCAGTTTCATCTTTTTATAAACATTTCTATTTATATTCGTTTATCGTGACCGCTAATATCAAATGACAGCTACTGCCCCTTGAACGCCGCATACTTGCGGTAAATGTCGCGGCGGAATGTCTGCCTTAGCGCCATCACCGCGTCCGTATTGAACGGCAGCGAGGCTTGGATGGCGCAAACACTGCAAAACCCGTTCTTGCGGTCGAGAAACCAGACCAGAGTCAGGCCGCCGCCCCAGGTCAATGTCCGCTCCCCGTACCCGCCATCCAGATCCTGCAGGGTGAGCAGGCCGCCCAAACTTTGTCCCAGTTCTGTCCCAGCGTCGAGGCCTACGCGGAAAAAGGGGCCCATAGGAGATGCCAAAGCAGCCTGGTGTCCTGCTGTTGCTTCAGGACTTAGGTGAGGCTTGAACAGATCGTCAACAGTCGCGGGTTTGAGCAGCTTTCCGTCGTTGACCAGCAGCGAGTGGAGGATTTTAATGTAGCTTTCCCCTGACATAAAGAGTCCATGGCCACCAAAGTCACCGCGTCCGCGCTTATTCATGTCCACACTGCCGCCGAGCACCGCACGCCCTTGGGCTTCAGGATCATCCGGGTTAAGGTCCACGAGTCGGGGCCGCAGGTCCTCGCGTGTGACGGGGTAGAATTGAGCGTCATTGATGCTGAGAGGGTCGAAGATGCGCTGCTGCATGCGTTCGCCGAGTGTGAGCCCCGTCACCCGCTCCACCACCTTGCCGGCCCAGTCAAGCCCTGGGCCGTACATGAAGCTGGTGCCAGGCTGGAAGCCGAGCGGATACCGGAACATCTCCTCAACCGAGAGGCTCTCACCCTCTTGGGGAGGTGCAAACTTGTCGCGCCACTGGCCGATGTGAGGCGTTAGAAAGTGGTAGCAGAGGCCAGAGCTATGGGTGAGCAACATCTCCAGCGTGACAGGGCGGGCCGGGGGCTCGAGAATAGGGGTCTCGCCGTCATCCGAGAAGCCAGCTAAGACCTGCTTGGCAGCCAGGTCGGGTGCGACAGACGATAGATCGCCGTTTAGGCTAAGTAGTCCATCCTCGACGCACTGCAGGGCAGCAATGGCGGTGACCAGCTTGGTTGCCGAGGCCAGGTAGAGAACATCGTCGAGCTGCTGTGGGCGCTTTTCGCCGGATAACAAGGTACGCTGGCCCAGAGCCTTGTTGTAAACAAAGTTACCATCAGTGTCAGTGGTACAAATCACGGCGCCATTAATTTTGCCAGCATCGATGGCGGCCTGGAAGCTAGTTTCGATATCATCGGCCATTTGGACGATTGTCGTTAATTGGAAGTGGTTGGGGTGCAGAGACTATTTCATCCTGTACCCCTCAGTCACTCTATTTGTACCAGAAATACGCGGCCTCAAAACCCTGTCGCTGGGGAATAAGCACTACTTGCATGACTCATGTCTTACTCCATCTCAGTCCCCCACTATCAATATGGATAATTAAAATGTGTCTCGGTACTGACTCACTTTATTAACAATGTTTCCAAGGGTTTCTGACTGATGCCTTTTCTATCTTGGGATATCAATATAGTTATATCCAGAGTTTGGCGGAGTGGACACTCTTGATCTAATTTTTGATGAGATCCACTGACCTTTCTCACGCTGGCTATCCAATAGATTGAAATTAGATTAGTTCGTACTATTACAAGAACTAGCACGTACTCTCCATGTATTATCTAACGATGGTGCTTCCCATTTCCATGTGTTGATTCGGATAGGCCTCCTCGCTTTGACATTGTCTACGTTCTCGAAGCCAGAGTGATTATCTTAATAATGTTTAGCAGAACAGATCTTATTACTCATCTACAGCCCAGTTTCCCCAGAAAGAAGTTGTACTGAAGTACCTGTCCACCGACAATCCCCAATAATTTCTCCATATCGTTATACTCGCTTGTTCCCCGGACGTCTCTGGAAAGGCAAAACAGGAAACACTAGAGTAGCCCAAGGGACAGAAATTACTGATTTAATATGTTTCCTTCTCGATATAATTGCGTGGTGTCGAATATTTGTACTGTACAGTCTTATTCTTGTTGTTATACTGACGCCATCATAGTTTATCTACAATGAGCTTGTTCGAACTCCCTTCCGCTCACATGTAGTTGACGAATGGATAAACAAGCTCTCTGCAGCAGTGCCTTAACCTAGCTAGCTATCAATATAAACCAGCAATATAAGGATACTAAAAATGGCCGGATACGAGGATGCAACATCGGATAATTCGCGCTATCTACCTATGAATAGCAGCATCCGGCGAGGAACACGAGGAAGCGGGCTGCGCAATACGAGAGGCCATGACGATCCCATGTATAAGAACACGGCTTTTCAGCATTCCTCTCGGATGACGAAGCCAGTCTCAGTTAACAAAGAAACAGAAACAAAATGAAGTTCCTCACTCTCGCAGTTGCCTTCCTCCCCTTCCTGGCCGCCGCTGCCCCCGTCGCGGATCCTGAAGCCGAAGCGGACGGAGAGCTGGACCTTGAGAAGCGCGTATCGGCGCAGACTTGCAAGATTGTCAACGTCGATCACTATGTCAACTGCCGGTACGATGCGAAGCTAGACGCGGGCGCGATCTTTGGGTTCCCCAAGGGAGATAAACTCACCTTTGCATGCTGGAAGCACGGTGATTGCTACAACGGGGTTTGGTGAGTATGACACCTGCTTATGATGAGCTGATGCTAATGGAGTAGCTCCTGGGACCAAGTCACTTATCTCAAGACGACGTGCTATGTCAATGGGTACTTTACCGATAGTAATTGCTCGAGCAGTATGTTCCCTGTTCCTGGTATCTGGACATGGCTGATGATGTTAGAAAAACTCCCCAAATGCGATTAAGCTGCGGCGGTCCTCGATGTCCCTATGATATGCTGCTAGAACCGATATGGGTTGGATGATAGAACCTAGATGTCATCTGGTCGTTGTATTACTATGAGAGTCGCCTTCAAGTCCACGTTCCTATACCCCCGTGAATATGATGTCGAGATGGAGACAATACCTGGCGTTAAACCTAGCTTCTAAGATTCCCAGTAATGAAACACCACTAACGCCGTAACGCAAAAAGTCGTCATGGGTATCTTTTCAATATGTTATACAGGAGAATCTCGATCAATCCGACGACCGAGGAAGATGCTTCGTCAACCCCTCCTTGAACCTCTTTCGCCAGCCGCGACGTTTCCTATCCTCTTGAGAAGTCCGGTCTGTGACCGTTCTCGTCCGCGAGTTCGTCGTCCCCTCATTCCCTCTGAAGGCAAAATCTTGTATATCCGACCGGTCCGACGCAGAAGACATCACCGCACTACTCGCATACTCGCCGTCGTCCTCCACCGAACTCGACCCCGGCTCGCCATAGAATCCATACCGACGTGTCGAGTCACTCCGACCGCAAGGATAATCCTCTCGCGCGCATCGATTCACCCGTATATCATCCGCGACAAACGGCCCAGACATAGCTTCCTCTGGCAATAGATTGTTCAAACACGGCATGGAGAGCGGCTGGACGCGCGCAGTCGCGGATGATCTTCGCAGGAAAGGTATGAGGATGGAACCCCGCAGGAGCTCCTTGATGTTATTCACGACCCGATCGAGTATTTCGGGTGGAGGAGGGTCATCCCCGTGCTTGTGGAACTGCTGCATCAGCTGCGATCGGATGTCGCAGGGGATATTAATCTCGCGCTCCCCGTGAGGGCGAATATATTGGTTGATCAGGCGGTTCCAGAGCCCGGAGAGATGGGCCTTGCGGACGGCCTCGCATGTCTCGGTTTTATGCTCGAGCCAGTGGTAGATGCGTCGGTAGCGTTCGGTTTCTAGTAAGAACTCGACGGTTTCTAGACATTGGTGCTCGGAGAGGAAGGCAATGAATGCGCCCAGAGTGTAGGGGAAGGGGGCCACATCGTTTAGGATGTCATCCAGCTGGGGTTGGAGGTGATATAGACTGCCTGATCGGTCCCTCATGGATGGTGGATAGGGTGGGTTTGCACATAGTTAATGCTAGTAGAAACGGCTATTTCAGGCCTCGTGTATTGGCGTCTTATAAAGTAACATGATGATTAGCTCTGCAGCCAATGATGAAAGTGGAGGCGCGTGCCATGGTTCGGACTTGGCGGATCTGGGGTTCTGAGGGGATGGGGCTGTCTTCCATCAATGACACGCTGCGTTGGACTTTTTGGCCAGGTTTATACTGTTCGCTTGGCATATGCTGCTTCTCTACTGGATGCTTGAACCTGGGTTCACATTCGACGGGTCTAGCTACTTTAGTCTATATGTAACCATCCAATCGCCCGCAAAAAGGGTCGCACGGTCATTAAACTCCCTGCTGTGATCCCCAGCCCGGTCTCTATATTCGACCATATCGAAACCTGCGTTGTTTCGTCTGCGAAAGTCAGTCAGTCCGTCATCACTGCCAGTGACGGTCTCAGAGCCTCTTACATAGAAATTCCCGACTCTTCGACAGATGGAGAAACGGGATACGAACAATGACCGCGGTGCTAGCACTGGGGCAATGTCAGCTTTCGTCAGGTCGAGCAGGAGAAGTAACATACACGCATCCAATAGATAGAATGCCAATGACGGCCATCTTCGTGTGTCGGTCCATCTTTAGCCTCCCGATCATGAAGGCGGGCAGCAGTCCAATCGTAAAGTCGCATACCGCAGCAGCCGCACTGTACATGTAGACGATCCCCAGGAGACTATCCATGTTCATGCAATGCCCCTCTTCCGTCATTCGGTTCCAGTAATAATCGACCGGAGTGCATTCGAAGATGGTGAAGAAGAAGAAAATGGTCCCCGCGACAATGGACAGTATGGTGGCGGCACCAAGGATGCTCCGGTGGAGGTTGTCAACGGTGAGGCGCACGAGGGTGACGGTGATTGACAATCGCACGAGGACGGAAGTAACGACGTAGAACAATTGTCCAAGCCAGAAGCACTGCGGTCCGTCAGTAGTGAGCTTGCGTCGCAAATCCATATCACCCACCAGCATGGCCTTGCGAAAGTTCTGCGGCGAGTCCTCAAAGTGAACCAGTTTCTTGCCCATGCCAAACGTCGCGCCGAGTATCGTACACGTCCCGAAACCGATATTGAAGAACTGCGTTCCAGTCTGCTCAGAATTGCCCTGTTACATGGGTAGGAATAGACTCACCATTGCAGTTACCATGATATAGTCATCGCAGCCCGCGGCATGAGTCAAGCGAAAGCGAACGAAACATCTCAAACTGCCCGAGATCAAGGAAAGAGCCAGGAATATGGCCGTGACCACCACAATTGCCTCACTCCGGCCACTCACCATGGTCGTAAGGCCTGCGAGAGAGGTATGATATCCCGCATGTCTTCTGCGGTCGCCAAGTGTAGGAGAAGATAGAATTTCGCGGAGTCGGACTCTGGACGAGCAATTCCAGCTCCACAGAACTTATCTATGATACGAGGTGGGGTTATTAGACAGTTCCGGCCGGCTGGAAACTCTATAGATGAACCGTTTTGCTCTCAAGTCTGGGTGGTGGTGCCGTCTGGTTGGATGGTTCTCTCTGCCGTTGCAACGTTGCGTTCATGACGTCAAGACTTGAGATTCGCGGATCGGCCAAGACATAGATACATATACAATTAGACTAGGTAGATCTGATTATGTATGTAAAGACAAGTCAGTGTTTCCCATTTGTAGCTCAAGTAAACTATGGTTCGGGTGAACAGCCTGTATATCAATTTGCTTCCCTCCCCGCACTCCCTGACAATGGAGAAATGACCAAGAAACCGACCGAGCCAGACGTGAAATACTTATTCAGCATCATTTTTCTGGAAGATATCGTCCCATCCAGTTAAGGGGTGATCCACCTGTCAAGATTAGTAGCCGCACTGTTACAAATATATCCACCAGCGATTAATGTTCGACCTACCACTTCCACATTGTTGCCCAGCGGATCCAACACAAAAGCCCCATAGTACTCTGGATGATACTCTGCCCGAATTCCTGGAGCGCCATTGCACTTTCCCCCAGCTGCTACTGCAGCCTGGTGAAAAGCGTCAACCGTAGCATGGTCTGATCATCAGTCAGTCGCCCTCCAGGGACGAGAGAAAACATACCACGCGCGATAAAAGCAAAGTGGGAGCCACCGCACTGCTCGTCAGTCTCTGAGATCCAGAAGTCTGGATGTTCAGAGCCGAGTCCGACAGCTCCTGGGAAGCGCATCATTTCCCTGTAGTTCAGCGGGGCCAGAGCCTTCTTGTACCAGTCGATAATGCTCTCAAATTGATCTTTTGGGGCGCGGATGCCCACATGGTCGATTGTGCTAGGCATGATGAGAGTTAATGCCGATGGCAGTTGTATTTCTGAGCTGTGTCTGAGTGCTGGATAGAGAATCGCAGGACCAGACTACGGGGTTTATATGACCGTTGAATTCCATATAGGCGTCGACGGCCAAGAAGCACCAGACCGCCACAGATGGCTATACGAGGTCTAGGTTAGGCAGCAGCGTCATATCACTCAATATACTTCGTAGAGAATCCAGACTTCACGGCTCTTGTATACGAACATGAGTGGCGCATGTCAAACCCCAGAGACGGAGCAACGGTCATAGTTTCCATGTTGGCAGACTGTCACTGGAGTTGAGAAAGCCTGGGGAAGGACAGCGTTGTCGTGACTTTTAACAGAATGGCGTACAGCAGGGTAGGTTTCAGTCCGAAAGCGAACATACGATGAGTTGACGAGTCGTAGGGAGGGTTTCCATCAGGAAGCGAAAGGTTAAGAGACCGTGACCTGGTATGCAATCCGGAAACTGTCGTGTCTCGACACCTACCAGCACTATAAATAATTGTCGCGCCCTGCAACTATTGCCGGGATCAAGAATCCGAAAAAGAAATAGTCATATGGGGATGTTGATCCTCTCTCTCGACGACCCCGAGTACAGACAATGTCTATTATTCGCGACTTTAGGCCCAATCTGATATTAAGAAAAGTCGTTAAAAGGCAATACCTATAGACGTGGTGCGGACAACCGTTGTGGTAGCCTTGCGCCCAGCCTCATGCGCGGGGCAAGAGACTTGAGCCAATAAGCTGAAGACGGATGACTTGGTGCATGCCACTAGTCAAGGCTAACAAGTCCACTCTCAGAATGTGCTGACTCCGAGAGCCATCTACAAGTTATCGGATATACTGGAGTATGAAACCATGACACCACGACACCTGTTCGCGCTGCCGGCGGAGCTCATCATCGAGATAGCTCAATATCTCTCATCGCCGAGCCTGTCGGCTTTGGTTCGCACATGTCACAGTGCATACGACCTCCTCAACCCAGTCCTCTATTCCGTGCCTGTCAAACGGCTCTACGGCGTCCTTGCATGGGCGAATCGCGTGGAGAAGCAAGGGACCATGCACCGTCTTCTAGACCACAACCTGATCAGGGTCTTGGAGGTTAAACATCTCGCCCTTCGGTACGCTTGCTCAGCTGGCTCCATTGAGATCGTCACACGGCTTCTGGACAGTGCTCCAGATTCGCCATGCGATTGTGGCCCAATCCTCCCCCGCGTCGCGGGAGTCAATCGGAAGCAGATCATTATGATGCTTCTGTCTGCCGGCACGGACTTGGCTAGGTACGACTTTGACCAGGTGGGCAAGCTCCTCGGTGGCTGGGCCTCGGAGGACCTGGAGGCCCCTCGAGCTCTCATCAGATATGGCCTCGATATCCATCTGGTTGACGCCGACGGTGATAACCTACTGCATCGGGCCGTCAAGAAAAACCTACCGATCGCGGACATTTCTTTCCTCCTGGACGAGGGACTGGACATCAACCACCGCAATGTCCAAGGCCGTACTCCGCTTGCCGCCGCGATCGCGATCGATGACAGCGCTCTGATTGAGAAGCCGGATATACTGGAGTTGCTGCTACAGCGAGGAGCAAAGACCGACCTTCCAGACAACCGGTCCTGGTATCCTCTGCATCAAGCGGTTGTCGACGAGAAAACCTGGGCTGTACGACTGTTGGTGCAATATGGAGCCGATCTTGAGGCTCGGACTTTTTACGGCGAGACACCACTTTATATGGCCTGTAGCGTCAACTCGCAATGTGAGAAGGTCATCAAAGCACTGCTGGACGCTGGGGCATCTCCGGCTGCTCATGTAACAGCACGCCGGGGAGAGAAGCGGACGCCTATGCACCTAGCCTTAGCGAAGCGCGATCCAATCCGCCGCGGCATCCGCGTACGGTACCTGTTTGACGCCTGGATGGCCATGTCTCCGGCGTTGCCGTCCACAGATGTTGTCTTTGTCGCCGCGGCGGCACTGGGAGAGGTGGCCATTTTGCAGAAGCTGATAGAATCCAAGACGGTAAACATCGAGGGAGCGGACGGGGTAACAACGGCTCTGATGGCTGCTGCGGGCGCCGGCCAAGATAAGGTTATTGAGCTTCTCCTCCCACTTGGAGCAAACGTAGATGCGGTCGACGAACTGGATTGCACGGCTTTACAATACGCCGTATGCTCCGGGACCGAGACCACTATTCAACTTCTTCTCCCACGGTCGTCGACGGCGTGGGCTTCTTGCAGGTCTCGTGCAATGCTCATCACCTGCGCAATAGTGTACCAGCAATCGCCCGAAGTCCTTCGCAGCCTGCTCGAATGGAGGCGGCATCGGCATCCCCAACATGAGATCGATTGGAAACAAGTGCTCAGTTACCTCCGTCACGATGCAAATATCGTGGACAAGGCTCGCATTATGTTCGAATATATGGAGCCGGCTGATTTACAACCCTCAGCACACATTGTGCCGCTCATATTCTTCATTCACAAGGGGTGCATTGACATTGCGCTGGAAATCATCCAGCAAGGGATCGGGCTGGAGGGTCGTGCCGAGGACTGGACACCGTTAAGGATGGCCGCTTCAAAAGGTGAGCTGGCCGTCGTCCAAGCGCTTGTTAACGCGGGGGTCGATTTGGAGGTTCGATCAGCCAAGGACGCGGGGACAGCACTATCTCTAGCCGTTGTCAACAACCACAGTGAAGTGGTCCAGTTTTTGCTGGCAGCTGGGGCAAACATGGATGTACCTGCAGGTGACCCGGCCGGCAGGTCGGTTCTCCAACACGCCGTGTTCCATGGATACATGGACATCGTTCGCTCGCTGCTTACTGCCAACGTGGATGTCAATACCTGCGGTGGAGACAACAGCTATACGGCGTTAACCTGGGCTGTTCTAGGGGGGAAGCTTGAGGCGGTACGTCTGCTTCTAGCCCATGGTGCCAAGGAACAGCTGGAGCGGAGTGGCAAGGACGCTTTATACTGGGCTATGCATGACGGACGTGAACGTATCGCTGCGTTCCTGGTAGACGCCGGAGCTCCGATTGACGAGAACGATCGCTATGGCCGTACCCTTCTTTCACAGGCCACCAGTCGAGGAAGGACGGCCATCGTCAGAATGCTCCTGGACGAAGGGGTCAGGGTCAATTTGCCTGATCGCCATGGACGCACCCCATTCCTCATGGCAGCCTGTCGAGGACACTGTGAGATTGCTCGACTGCTCTTAGAAAAGGGAGCGGACATGCATCAGAAGGATTACTTTGGTCGCTCGGCGCTGTCACTCGCTGCGGATCAAGGACACACTGAGATGGTGGAATGGCTCATAGAGCAAGGGGCAGATATAAATGAATGCGATCGGATCGGTCGAACGCCGTTGTCATGGGCAATGCAAATGGACTCAAGCGAGGCGGTTGAAGCACTGGTGTTGGCTCGTTGCGATGTGCTCAAACCGGACCATTATGGACGAACGCCATTGCAATGGGCTTCCAGTGACCGATGCATAGCAAAGCTCTACTGCTCTTTTCCAGTATATAGACCAGGCTGCGACGTCGTCTCCAGCCAGGAGCTGGGGCATGTCACAGGTTGTATGCCGGATTATCCTGCGGTCGCCGGATGACATAGAAAAGAGCTGGGAAGTACACAGCTCGTCGACTATCTCAATGCATGCCTCCTTCTAGACTTCCCCTCTTTGTGTAGGACTCGGCATGAACAAGTATCAAAAGTTGTCCATTCAGAAAGCACAAAGTATACCGGCATGTAGTCAGGGACTATATGCCGATTATGTTAATAGGATTGTTGATGCCTCAAAAATCAGTGGGTTTCCAAGTGAAACTAGCGCATCGAGCACAAGCCATTTCATCCTAGGGCCATTCTTAATGCAGGTACTAGTTATCCTTGATAGGATGAGTCAGTAATACCAAGAAGCTACGCTATATAACTCCTTTTTGTGCATCTTGGCGGACGTGTAAGTCTGGGAAGAGTTGCTCCATTCAGCCGACATGATGGACAGAAAGAGAATCCAGACCGTGACAAATCATGGCACCAGTGGAGATCTTTTTCCTGTCTTGTTCTTTCATGCCGTTGGAAGTGGATTATTGTGGACCTTCTCAACGGCCAAGAAACCACCAGCCAGTGTAGCGTCGTCTGCCAGGCTGTTATAGCCGAGGGGCAACAAGTCTGAAGAATTGCTAGTTAGGGCAGGTCGACGTGAAACCAAACCCTGCGAACTGCTTGTTTCAGTAAGCCCATGGATCTGTGCCATGGTTTGCATAATTCGCCAGATTCTGTATCCCTCTGTATCCTCATCCGTCACAGCATGTGAAATAAGCAGAGTTTGAAGAATTTCCCGAGGAGATCAAGGCTATTTGAGCAGTGGGGACCGGACGAGAAAGGGATATTATCCCCACTTAGTCTCCGACACCAAGAGAATCTTGTTGATCCCATTGATGGATACGAGGCAATAGTTACGTAGCGCTCACGATGATTTGTCCCTGCTTGTTTGAAAAAGCCCCCTGACCCCTAGTCCAACCATCCGCGTTAGCGCAGCGACAAGATTCCCAGAGAAGAATACGGTTGTGCCTCGACTGCTAAACATAGCCAATGAAGAGGATCGTCGACCGTCAGACATGGAGATCCCTCCTTTTCGATCGACATTTCTGTCAGGACTCTGCAGATCGCTAATTCGCCCAGCATGATTCCATGGGCACGCTGGACCGGTCGATAGGAATTTTTCTAGCTGACGTGCTGCCCTCGTGCTCCATATTTGACGGCTGTCTCAGGCCCTGAAAGCTTCTGTCATAACTTCAGAAGAATCGTATGATTTTTTTCTCTCATCTACCCACAGCTAATATGCTTGTTCGACGGATATTGATTGCGGCGGTTGTCGGCGCAGGGTTTACTGCTGTGGCTTCGGCTGCGCAATCTAGCCTGCCTCAATGTGCGGTATGTCCCCGCAAATGGCTGGGTTATTTGAGAGTGGAGGACTAAGAGGAGTAGGTCTTGTGCCAGGAGCAGGTCCTTGCATCCAATGTGACAGCATGCAGCTCTTCGGATGGGCTGTGTCTTTGCGGTGACACAGCTTACCAGAATGCGCTCAGCACTTGCGCCTCCGCGAAATGCACCGTCAGAGAATCATTACGTACGTCTTAACCGCCCATGATCTAGGGTCCAGGCTGACTTCATAAGTTGCAAAACGCTTGAGCGACCGAAAATGCAATGTCCCTGTCCACCAGGGCCGGCCCGAGGTGGAAGCTGCCACGCTCGTCCCTTTGATCCTTGCTTCAATCTTCTTCTTTAACCGAATGGCCGCCAAATCCATGGGCCTGGCAGGTGGTTGGGGGGCCGACGACTACACCATCATCGGCGCTTATGTACGGCATCCTCTTTGAATAAGCTGGCAAAACCAGACTGACTGACCATCTGCAGGTGCTAGCGGTAGCCATCTTTGCCGTCAACATCACCAGTAAGCTATACCAAGTATTGAGCGACCTCGTGTGCTAATCTAGCTTCAGTGATTCAAGTCGGCTTTGGCAAGAACATGTGGGATGTTATCCCCATGGACAACATTACAGATGTGAACAAGGTAAATCTCTGCCGTTTGTCCCTTAGTCCAACTGCCAGCATAACTTACATGTCATCTCAGCGCTTCTTCGGCTTCGTCGTCTTATACAAGACGCAAATCTCCATGGCCAAGATATCCGTCTGCCTCTTCCTCCTCCGCATCTTCCAGACCCCCACGTTCCGATACACGACGTACACGATCATCGGACTCAATGCTGCCATTGGAGTTACATGGGTGCTTGTAGACTCGCTGCGATGCAACCCAGTCCATCTAGCATGGGACGGTTGGACAGGCGAGACGCCGGGAACATGCATCGACTTCACCAGCGCGACGTTCGCCAATGCTTTTGTCAACATCGCCGTCGACACTGTCATGGTCCTGATGCCTGTTTATGAAATTACGAAGCTGAACCTCTCGGGAAGAAAGAAGCTCGGTGTGGGTGTCATGTTCGCCATGGGTCTAGTGTAGGTGTTCCTTGACATGATTGTGGATATCGACTAATCGACATGCAGCTTGACGGTCGTCGCCATTCTCCGTGTCGTCGTCTTCTATCTCAATCGCTGGGGGAAGAATCCTACCGGTTAGTGCCCTGGGCCCCTACCATTCTCTCCCAATAATATTAACCCACATACTACAGTGGAACTGCAACCAATCGTCCACTGGTCCGTCATCGAAGTCAGCATCGCCGTGCTCTGCGCCTGTCTGCCAACCGGCCGCGCCATGCTCGCCCACTTTTTCCCCGGTCTGCTGGGTGGTTCCTCCGATAAATCGTACCCGCAGCCCACCAATCCCTCTGCAAGGGCTCTGGGTCCCAGTCGCCAAGGACAGAGGAGTCAGATTGCCAAGACCATGTCGTACTCGGTCGACTATCAGACCAAGCCTCAGAAGAGGGACTCGAACAGCTTTGTGCGGCTGGTGGAGTTGGACCCTCTGAAGGAGGGGCTGCACACTAGCTCGTAAGAGCATATCAGGATTAATTCATAGAGTTCCTGGATTTGTTTTGCGGTTTTGATTAACAAAATTTATGTAACACAAGGCTCTCTGTTAATACATACGAACAAGATACCTCATCATCCAAGAGTAGGGCTTATACGTCATGAAGTGCCTCTAGCACGTAAACAGAACTATAAGGCTCTCCCGGTTTTGAAAGCAAGCTCTTGCCCTCTGCATCATCGTCCTCCAGGGTCTTGGATCGAGTCATTTGTCCAGTATAGAAAGGCTGAACGACCGCAATTCGTGCTGTCGTCGGTCGGAAATAGACTATGGGAAATGAATTGGCATGGCAAAGGTGGACTTCGGGACGATTATGTCTCCCAGCCCGACCTGCTGAACAATATAGGCAATCAGTGCCCGGAACACGGAATTAAAATGTAGAAAACAGTCTCAGACCTCGAGAGAATGGATACTTCCACATGCGATACGTAACCAACAGCGTCAGAAGCGCGACGAGCAAGGACGGTATCCCGATGATCAGATTTAAAACAGCCTCTGGTGAGAATGAAGCCATGGCTCAGAGAACATATATATATATTGAGGACTGTTGTGAGAATGATTGGAGGTATACGTGAGCCATTACGCGGTGGAGTTTACAATTTATCTTCTCAAGTAGCTTAGCAGCAAGTGCTCCTCTCAGAGCAAAAGATCAATGTGAACCCTCGAGACGCGACGGGATGCATGCCGTTAGTCTATGCAGCGCACCATGGGTACGAAGGGATAGCGCGATCGCTCCTCCACTCCAGGGACATTGATGTCAATAGCCGGAATTGCTACGGTCGCACGCCTCTCTCCTATGCTGCAGCAAGTGCACATGTGGGAGTTGTCAAGCTACTCCTCGCGGCGGGTTGTGATCCATCAGAAGTTTCTCTTGATGGGAGGACAATGCTGTCATATGCCATGGCAAATAATCAAACAGAGGTGGAGAAGGTGTTAAAGAGAGGTTACCAAATAATTAGTGTAAGCGAAGAGAATGCATTTTGAAGGGGAGTCTTGATCCATAGTGAAGGCTACTAGGTTCTTAAGTGTCTTTCGCAGCTTCGGCGTTCTATTCTGCTACATAATCCTCGTTATTCATCTACCGATTAGAAGAACGCATATTGCGGCAGATTGCCTTGATAAAGCAATCAAACAGTCCTAACTGAAAGCTTGGACTGGCCCACTCCTACGACGAACCACTGTCGGCTGGATGAGGAGACATCTTCAGCTCCATTCCTTCAGCCTTGCCAGCGCAAACTGGGCGATCACAACCGAGCAATGCATGCACCTATTGGACACTACTAGCTCTATCATGGTTTTACTCCTCATCACAAGATACAAATGGCGCGCTCCTTTCCCTTGACCTGTCAGCCTCTGGGATGTGGAGGCTGATATTCAAGACCCTGATTGCCGGGTAACGACCACCAGGGGCGCCATGCAGCTCTCAGCGTCCGCTCATTTGCCACGTTCAGCCACAACATGTTGTTTCTCGTATATGCAGGAGACTATTTGACAGTCGATAGCAGCTGAGAGCCTGAGCAAGAGTTAAATCTTGCTCCTTTCTCTGTGTTCGAGCTGCCTGGAAACAGCTCCCCTGGGTTCTGGTCACACCCTTGTTGGCTGGAGGCCAATATTTGATCTAAACCCTTTATATGACCATTATATCTCAGAAATGGCAGTGGCAAAGGGTCCATCAGACTATGTTCCAGTCCATATTCACAATTACGAAGCAGTGCATGAAGGTTCATACCAGCCAACCACCATGCACCACTACCGACCACCGAATGACCAAGAGAAGATAAGATGGTCGCTTTGGGACTGGTCGTGGGAACTTGCAGCATGCGTCGTTGCGATCCTCACGTTGGTCAGCATTATCGCGGTCCTGCGCATCTACGACGGAAAGACGCAGCCAAACTGGCCAGCAGGGATCAACCTCAACGCCATCATCGCCCTGCTGACGACTCTCATGAAAGCTGCCATGGCCACGTATATCGCAGAAGCTCTGTCGCAACTCAAATGGACTTGGTTCAAAGAAACGCGCAAATTGAGTGATCTTTCTGCGCTCGATTCAGCCAGTCGGGGTGCTTGGGGTTCAGCACAGCTCCTTGTTCAATACGTGCCTCGGTGCGCAAATCCCTCGCTGTTAATTGTCACCAGGCTAATGAGCTGACAGTCACCTCGTTTCTCTCGGGGCCTTTGTTCTAGTCTTCGCTGTGGCAATTGGTCCCTTCACCCAGCAGGTCATCGATGTCCGATCCCGCTCCATTGCGCGCGAAGGAGGCGCCGTCATCCGGGTATGCAACACAAGCATCTATGAAGACTGGGGGGCGGGTCAAGCCCCGGGGATGAACCTGGTGCCGTTGGAGACAACAGGGGCGATATACAATGGCATCATGCAGACGTCGCTCCATGATCAATCCTCAGTGACTTGTCCAACAGGCAATTGCACATTTGCACCCTATCAATCGCTCGGCTTCTGCAGTAAATGCGGCGATTTGACCAGTGCACTCACACTGACTAGTTCAGACGACAGCACATACTCGTACAACTACACGCTTCCGAACGGCCTTTTCTTCAACACCACCGCGGCGTCGCCGTATACCATCAAGGCAACCACGAATGTCGACCTCGTCCGTCTGGACACAACAGGTTTGCCGCTCATTCTCAATTTCTCGGCTATCACTACTCCGGGAAAGACCATGCCACCTCAGGTGACGGCCATGGAATGTGCATTCTACTTCTGCGTCTCGACTCACCAGGCAATTGTCAGGCGAGGCGATCTGACCGAGGAAAGCTTTCCCACAACAACCATGTCCAACCATTCCACCACGAACGTGACTCTGAATACCGTAGCATCGCCACAGCCTTGTTTGAACGACGACCAGTGCAACTACGCCATCAATTGGCTGAGCATCCTTGCAATGAGCAATACCCTCAGTCCCCTGATTTCTGGGTTCGGAACGTTGCCCGTAGTGAATAGGCCATACTTCACCTCTGATACCCTGCGCGCCTTGTACGGCGGGTCCGGCAATCTGACCCAGATCAACGGGACATTGGCCTCCATCGCCGCGGCTCTCACCGCAAATGCCAGGAATCGGGTCTGCCAGGGAACGGTGTCCGGCGACGCGTGGACGAATGTATCATACATCCGCATCCGTTGGCTGTGGATGTTGCTCCCTATTGTATTGGTCGTCATGAGCATATTGTTCTTCGTCGTCACCGTCATTCATACTCGGAATCAGTACATTTGGAAGTCCTCTCCGCTGGCGCTGCTGTGTGCGGACCTGCAGATTGATGGCTCAGTACAGCCATTGAAGTCGGGCAAAATAGATCCAGACCAGAAGAGATTGGATGAGATGGCGAAATCGGCAAAGGTTCGACTGGAGGCTGGGTCTTGGGGGTCACTGGTGCATGGCCATGTAGTTCATCGGTCCTGAATCAACAGGTTTCTGGCATAATACTCTCCAACGGGCAAGAGCACGCTCTTTTCCAAATACCCCATAATAATATTTAAAGTCTGGTACAAAGGGATGCACTAATAAACCGGAATACGTGATCAATGGTACCCCTGGACAACAGGCAACTTCAACCAATCGCGGACTTGTATTCTAAACGAACACACGAATACGCGTATAGCCGATGCGAGTCTGCCAGGATAGTCCGCTGTCTAGTTTCTGCGCTAACAAGCGCTATCGACATTAGAGTGCCCAACTGCACTCGTTATTGGTTGCTATGTATGGATGAATCGTGGTCCTCATTCCAGAAAAACTAGGTCCATCTCGTACATTCGTTTCCTGGCTTGATTGCTACGATAGGGCATAAAGTGATCATAATGGCGCAAAGGTGAAACTGCTGATGCGATAATAATAGCCACCAGATTGTAGTGGATTGATTTATGAATTGGTGGTGCCTGAATCGATGGTCTAGTCATATATTCATAGAGATCGACGTCTGAATGTCGAAGTCAACCGCAACAACTGTTTCTCATAGTCGAATCTCAAAATGGAGGCGCGCAATGGAACCACAGATGCGGCATCTGATGCCAGGATCGATTTCGCTTTTTATCGATATGATCCTAGCATGGCCGGAGCCGTGATCTTCGTCATCCTATTCTCGATAACCACACTATGGCATGCCTTTCAACTTATTCGCACAAGAACCTGGTTTTTCATTCCTTTTCTCATAGGAGGGATCTGTTAGTGTCCCCTGGAAGAGTCCTCAAACAATATTCAAAACTGATGATACAGTCGAAACAATCGGGTATGTCGGACGAGCCATGTCAAGCAGCGAGTCGCCCAATTGGACTCTGGGTCCCTACCTCCTCCAGACGATGCTTCTACTCCTCGCTCCAGCCCTTCTGGCGGCGTCGGTCTATATGTTGCTCGGACGGATAATTCTGGTTCTGCGTGCGGAATCGCATGCGATGCTGAAGAAGAAGTGGCTGACGAAGGTCTTCGTGACTGGTGATGTCCTCTCGTTCTTGCTGCAAGGCACAGGTAACAGCCTTCTTAACCTAGTCATAAGGTTCAGTCTGACCAAACTGCTAGGTGGTGGCATTCAGAGCAGCGGCGGTCTCGACAGCATGAAGTTCGGCGAGCACATTATCGTGGCCGGTCTTATCGTTCAGATACTCTTCTTCGGATTCTTCATCATAACCGCTGGCAGCTTCGACATGAAGCTCAGAAAATATCCGATCCCGCGATGCTTCGAGGGTCACATACCATGGAGGAAACATCTCAATATACTGTATGCGACGAGTGTTTTGATTCTCATCCGGTCCGTGTTCCGACTGGTAGAGTATCTTCAGGGTAATGATGGGTTCTTGTTGCACCATGAGATCTTTCTATACATCTTCGATGCGGTGTTGATCTTCATCGCCATGGTCGTCTTCAATATCTGTCACCCCAGTGAAATTGCCAAGTATATGGATTCGAAGGAGGACGTCGAACTATCAGAGGATTATAGCAGTTTTGCCAGGTAATATTTGAGACGCCAGCTTATCTTCCGATCTGAACAGCGGTGCGATGCCATTCAGAAGCCGTCGCAGCAGTTAAAAAGTCATAATGTGTTGTACCTATGACTTCTGTTATCATTCTTGTGCATGGTGTGTTTAATAGGCTGTTTAATAGACTGCTTAATACAAGTCGCTCATGTTTACGAGGTTGCCGAGAGGTTTGGGTATTATATTGGCGTGTCCCAGGCGAAAGCTAGTAGCATAGGAATAACTATCAGAATGACTGTGAAATACGAGCCGATCGAGAAGATGCCAATCATTCATGAATACTTGCACAATTTAACCTTTTGATGATTTAGAAATCATAATGCGTCCAGGGATCTCGGGCTGTAGAACAATTATCATTTTCTTCCATATAATTCTTAATATCCCTCACGTTGCATTTGCCGGCTGTGAATAGACAAATCCATTCACTGTAGTTGTCAACGTGCCATTTGCCTCGAAAATATTCTTCATAGCATCGATAGACATGTGGAATCCGCCGGGGCCTGTACGCTTGGTAGCCTGCACAGCCCCTGTTTGGGTTAAATCCGAGTACCAATCCACATGATTCCACCACGGATTCGACGCGGACAATGTCAAAGCCACCGTTTCCCGGCCATGGATAAAATGCCGGCCGTCGTCGCTGTAGTTAATGTAGTTCACAGCTACACTCTTGAAGCCTTCGAACTCTGGGTACGCGGTGAGATGAACTTGAGCCGTGCCATGTGCTTTTCCGCGAAGAGTATAATTTCCAGGTGGTAATTGATATGGTGAAGGGGTCGTAGCGCCGGGAGGAAAAGCCGTCGCCCAGGGGATCATATCTGGTACTTTATAGACCGGCGCAGGAGCAGCCGGTTGTCGACTGGTGAGACGGGCCAGCATCACTCGGTATGTACGACCACCTGGGGCGGTGGAGACAGGACAAGGAAGAGGATTCTGACCACCGCATGCGGGGGGAATGACCAAAGCCTGCCAGAAGACGATTTTCGTACCGTCCGGGGAGAAGGCAGGGTCTGCGCGCCCGTTCCAGTTGGGATCGTTGACGCTGCCACTTGTGCCGTTACCAGCAGCGTTGACCCGTTGGCCAAAGTACGATCCTCGGTCTCCATATCTATCAACCAAAATAGGCTGGAAGAAGCGGCGAGCACCGTTGTTACGGGTGGATGAGGCTGCAGTCACGGTGACCAGGTCGATCAGCGGCGGGATATATCGCATGCCTGACATCCACATCTGGCGGTTGGATCCCCGCGTATCCATGACCACGAACCATTGATTGTCATGAGAAACGGCGGACAGCACCGGATGTGACATGTACTGCGAATAGGTCAATATTGTTCGCCTCTCTTGTCGGACCAATGTATAGAATCTCATCCCCAGCACCACTAAAGCCGCGCAGCTCGCCAACAACAATTGCCTCGTCATGCAATTTGGCCTCCTGTCCCTCCGCCATGATGGAGGAGCGGCCTTTTGGATCGACCAGAATGTTCACATTCACCAAGTCGTACCGAGGAACGACAGGACTTCCAGTCGTCGGGTTCGGGTTGAACTGCAAACGCCCGAAGAAGGTGTTCTGGCCTCCCCTGGTGAAAGAGCTCCAACCTATGTGGACATCATCTGGATGCATGCGCAATTCTCGCATACTACCACTGGGCCAGTGGATGGGATAGATATACGTTGTGTTCGGGGTACATTCGTCGCTCACAAGGGGAGCATCACCACAGTCGAGTATGTTGCGGCCCCATAAAGCCTGACGGCCATTTCGAGCAGCGTGAGGGTAATCCCTTGCGGGGTCAAGACTCTGTGCTTGCTCGGGAGGGACGCCACAGCTGAGACACTTCCATGGATCCCCGTTAGGGAAGAGTGACCCGTCAGTCTTGACAGCAATCAATTGCTGGCCAGTGTAGATACTGGCGGGGTCCGGGGCCGTTGGCGCACCGATGAATTCGACATTCACAAGAACGTGATTCCCATCGGGTGTAAAATCGCCAGCTTGAAAGCTGTCCGAAGTAATTCCTATGCAACCAGTCCCATGTGGGTTAATGCTCTTTGTACAGGCGCCTGTGCTGTTGCTGGGGGCCACGGGAGGTAAAGGCAACTCAGTCACTTCAATCGGTTCTGGCCGAGGGGCTGGAGGTGCCTGTGCTTGAATGACAGGTATGGAAACTACCAACACAAATGCAATCCAATTCATATTTCGCCGTTTCTGGTTCGGGGTGTTGGTACAGTCAGAGCTGCTTGCGCTGGAATCATCATGACGGGCGCGGAAATCGCCCTTTTGTAGTTCTGCTGATCATCTCCAGGCAGCCAGATACAATCTGAACCTCATCAAGCGTCATAATTGCATGACGACAATTTTTGTTGTCGCTGCAGGAAATGGGATCATCTATGGGTGATCGTCCTCGTAATCGTATAATTTACCGGTTTGAGGAAGAGACACGAGTACGATATGCGGGCATCTCTGATTGTCTCGGGGTCGAGATACGCGTTTAGATACGTCGCGATTTCCATCCAATGGTCTATAGGGCTTCTTGACGCTGCCATTTGATCAGACGTCAGCAATTTCTTCTTGGTTGAAGTTTGATAAAACCGTGCATTTTGTCCATGATCTTCGAAGATTGAAAGCAGCCGTACCTAGAATCTATTGCTCGGTCATTATTAAATTGCTCCGCTCGGAGATATGCACCTTCATCTGCGCGATCATCGAGCATTTGCCAAATGGTGGGAAATTGTGCCATTATGAATTAAAAAAAATGTGTTGATTGGTTTTCAGAGGTCTTTTTCGCGCAGTCCTGTTTGATCTGGCTGGATTCAACGGTGCCATCCTGCTGCTGGGTATGCCTCTTCTAGAGGGCACATTTGTGAAAAGATAACACACAAACAAGAGCCTTGAGGAAATGGACTTTCAAGAATTCATTATCAGATCGTCAGTCTTGTCGATGTCCTCTGTCGGAATGGACTTTCCTTCCCCACAGGTTACCTAGTCATGACATAAAAATATGATCTCGCAGCAAATGATTCATTCTTCGCTTCCTTGTCATTCCTTTCAGTTGACCGTGACCAATCGGAATCAGAGGACCATTACCCTTGGGTTGTATCTCTGCTGCCCCTTGCCGTAGGTTACTTCCATCAACTATCCCCGTTCTTGGCACACTCGGTTGCTCAAATCAAGGAGTATCCTGCTCCTAAACATGAAGACTCGGTTCGACAACACGAAATGGGTTGCAAGACATGGGAGGCACAAGGGTCAGTGAATAGAATTGCTGACTGGTTCTGATAGCTCTTCAGGGACGCTTCGCGATCAAGGGAGGTCATCAAGATAGGTGCAGAATCACATAAGCGTCGAATTTGAGACTGATTCTGCTTGAAAACTTTCTCAAGAACAACTCATAGACAATATATACTAGTAGACTACTATCACATAGTCCAAGCCAGCAAAACTAATAGGTAGAAATTCAAAGGAAATCGCCGCTATGGCTGGCTGACGGTCTGTCCGCTGGTAATTAGAAGAGCGTAGTACTATGGGCTCAATAGGCAAAGCTATTGTCACTTCAAAGCAGCAAATGATGTAGTAGAAATTAAAACCTGGGTCGTCTATCTTCGTCTATTGTAAAGTATTATGGCAGTTACGCTAAGCAACGTTAACAACAAATTCGCATGCGTTGGTGGTGGAGTGGTGAGTGGTCAATATATATATTTCCCACATCTCATACTCCAACATCCATCAACAACATACAATATATTCGTTTCTACGTAACAATTGTCATTCTTACTAGGTGAGATCCATGGTCTTAAAAAAACTATGCAGTACAGTTGTTACCTATCAAGATTGCAGTGAGCATAAGATTGAGAGATCAGGACCTATACTGCATATCAACTACAGTGGCCGACGGGAAGAACAACTCGAACCTGAACTATTATACTCCATGGCTCTAGAAATCATGTAGAATAGTGGCAGAGTTGAACATTTTCTAAAACAATGTCTTCAGCTACTAATTTCTGGCTGTCTGTCAGCTGCGGATGTTCCAGTGTTTCATAGTCAACGCCATTGACTGGAACACCTCTATCGCTTCGATTGAATCTATATAACAAAGTAGTCACATCAAGCGAAAGCATCAAATGGAAATGAGCAAGCGCAGAAAAAACATTCATTAATCGTAGTCAGTAGGAGAACAAGAATCCTGGCATCACCACTTCCGCAGACATAAACAGAGGCCACTTCATGCATCCTCCGACGAGGCAAATTGATGGGATTGTTGTCATTCTCCAGGCATAGTTGAATTGCATCACTGACGTATCTCAGTTTTCTTGGCAGGTCTGAATGCGTCCAGAGCCGCGAGGCATTCCTTGCGACGTCCACCGAACCCCTGGCAATATCCCTTGACAGTGAGTGCAAACAGCACCAACTACCAGAGCGCCCCCCCAAGAAGTCGATCGAGCAAGTAGAGAGTATTCAAAGTGGACAAGGTTGGTTCTATGTTGATTTGTATCTATATGCTTCTAGAATGACCAATGAGTAGGGCGATTGACCGGACTGTATGCTCGCCACGACTCTGGCCTGGCAGGTATCTCTAAGTAGAATGGCAACCATCATTCTAGCAATTTGTCAAAGCCTCATAGTGCCACTACATACGACAATAAGACATTAACATTGGTATTTCCAGCTGAACTAATAGTGGCTAATTGACAACAGGAACTCCACGTGGGACAACAACAAATAAACAATCAATGCAGCAAACCAGGGTAATGTTTCCGCAAACGCAGGGGCAAAAAATGGGTTATCCCGATATGCGAGCCTCAGGAATGCCAAATCTGTTGTTTACATGACGTCTGGAACCTGCGGGGAGTGTTGATCCTCCTGGAATTGGTTGAGAGCGGCTATTTGTTTACCTTGATCGACAAGTTGACTGCTGTATGCCATCCGAAGAATGTAAATGCAGTCGATCGTCCAGAGCTGTTTAGAGCTCGAAAAAGGTATAAAGTCAGCTTCAATGTCTGCCAATTCATCCTGGAATCATCAACTCGACAGACGACAACTTGCCAACTACCGCCACTCCAAGCCGACATCGATTCAGTCGAATATCCTTCAGTCTTTAAGGTGTCCATATTTTTCTACTATTGTGATTATATTCTAATCCACACATCAATGTACGTGTCGCCGCTATTAGTGGGGTATGACTCCGTACTGACCTCCACCCAGTATCAAGATGCAGTTCACCCTCAAGGCTCTGTCCGTCTTCGCGGCGTCTCTCCTCTTCTCCGCTGTCGCGGCTGCCCCTCAATGCCAGCCCGGAGACGCCTGGCCTGATGTTCACGACTGCCACAACTTCTTCGAATGTGCCGCTGGCGGCATCCCAGTCCTCAAGACCTGCGGTCCCGGCACGGCTTACTGCCCCGTCACCGGTGTCTGCGACTACGAATTCAAGATCCCCTCTTGCCACCCCCACGGCGCCATCCCCAAGGGTCCTGAGCATGGCAAGACCCCTCAGGGCTGGGGCTTCCCTGGTGCCCACGGTCGCCCCGGTGGCCAGGGCCACTAGGTGTTGAGGAGCTGTCATTGAAGTTTGACCCCGCTCTGAGGGGTTGAGGATGTGTATTTCTTTTCTGACTTGTTGTCCTTAAAAACTTTAATTAATTCGGCTTGGATGGTGTGGTGTCTGGCCATGGATTATGGTTGTCTATGTCGATACCCAGGGAGGATCTGCCCAGCATGACTGGCGGATCACGGTATAATTGAACATTTTTATCATTCTAAATTTTATTCGCTGGACAGTATCCTGGTATTATTTACTCCCATATCATCAAATTCCTCTTTGTGAATGACTGTTGAGGTGTGCTTGAGAAATTCGGGTTGACACCAGAAGTATGCATTGCAGAACAATCTAATATACAGGAAGCAAATCATCAATGTCTATGTATGGGCAGGACTCATGGCCCCGGCAAAAATCAGCGCGAACAGCACGCTCACTGCTGTCTTGCGCTTCTGCCACTCGCCTGTAATCATGCACACAGCAGTGGCCATAATCATATCATGCATCCTTGCCGGCGTCGCTCCCTTGGTGCGAGCCAGTTCCATGTCTTCTGGCATCTCGTCGATCCCCAGGATCTCGCAGATTTTCGCGTCTTCAATGACTAGAGTCCCGTACTCGTCTTCCTCGGCACTGCAAATAAAATACCCAACGACCAGCTCCTCTTCCTCATCGGCCACTTTGGCCGGTAACATTGCGACCAATTTCAGGTGATGCACCGGCATCAACCGCCTTGCTAATTTGCAATCCTCTGGCAAGTCCTTGGTACCTTTCCACACAAAGTCGACCCCTTCATAGCTGAATGCATATTCTCTGGTCCGTTTCGAGAACGGCGCAGTCCACGTCAACAGGCACCCCTCCGTAGCTCTTACAGGTCGATGACCCGTAGAATCATCTTCAGTCCACTGCCCCTGCTTCCGCTTCCTGTTGACCTCGCGATGGTACGCCTTCCGGGACTCGCCCCATAATCGCCAACTGCGCACCCGATACCCTTTTAGGTCGCCATCCGCCTTGACACTGTTATCGGCATTCGTCCGTCGTTGCCACTGCACGACTCCCCTGGGGTCAATTGCGTCCCCGAGATCCCTGCCAAACTGCAATCGCCACCGCCGCCAGCCAGCGTAGCTGTGGATGAGGCATATAGTCCGTCCGTCCTTGGAGGCCCCGGAGCGGAGGGTCCGGGGCGGGCGGGCGAAACTGCGGTATGGTCTGTGGACGAAGTATCCGTTTGGGTCGTGGATGCTGGACGGGTCTTCTTTTTGCTTCTTTCGGCGCGCCTTTTGTGTCTTTGGTTGTTGGGTGGTGGTGATGAGCATGTGGTCGTTTCGCTCGCGGTAGATATAGTAAGTTGAGGATTGCTCTTTGACGGGTGACATGTCGTCGCAAGTACTTTGTTGTAAAGGGTTGGTCGGTAGAAGGGGATGATCGTCGTTGTGGAAGGTCATTGTGGAATGAACTTGGCTTAATGGATTGGAGATTCGTCCAAACATCCAGGTCTGCTCCGTTCTTATACTCTGAGGAGAATATACACTATTGCTTGTCGACAGGGCGAAGCAACGCCTTTTGCTTCATGCGCCCAGCAAATACGAGGGACTTGCTAGAACGGGAAAGATGAGGGTCAATTCTAGTCTTCATCGGGCAAGTCCCGTATTCGCTATGGTTAATAGATGTGGCATAGATGTGGCTTAGCCGTGATGCTTGCTAGCTCAACCGTATATGGAGGCTTGGCTCGTCCGGATACTATCATGTGATAGCACCCAGAGTCCAAGATGAAAGTGTCGTAGGATGACAATAACTATGCGACCCTGCCTCTGTTATTTTTACTTAGGGTGGATCTTCGACCCGAGGGTTGCATTCATTCCAGCATCCCCGCGAAGAACTAGGTCTTATACAGATGTTAGTTGAACATAGCGACAATATCTGTCTAGTATCCCTTCAATCTATAACTAATATACAATTATCGCCAATAAAAGCAACCTAAGAAACAGGACACAACCGCCCATTATTATTCCACGAATAAGGCACAGGATCCGTAACCTGGACCTCCCAATCCTCGGCGCCGACAGCAGTCAGCGCAAAGAACAATCCCCACGGATCATACCGCTGCTTGAGGCTGTACAGGCGGTCATAGTTGGCGCCGTAGAACGCCTCCTGCTGGTTCGGCTCGAGCAGGTCTCCCTCGCTCATGTAGGAGCCCGAGTCAGGGGCAATGTCGCGCAGGACGTCCATCCAGCTCGTCACGAACAGAGACTTGTCCTTCACTGTTTCCCAGCTGGCATCGGATGTCCACTGGGTGCCGACGATGACGTGTGCGAGGGCGTCACGCCACGCGGGGAGGACGGAGGTATCGGTGGGAGGGGTGACGGCTTTGCCGGTGCCGGTGATGTGGAAGCCAGCGACAAAGAGGCCCTAAACATTGTTAGCGAAAGTCAAGTCAACTGGCGGGAGGCTTGCCTTTTCGATGGCGTCCTTGTGGGCAAGGAAGGTTCGGCTACGCAGACTGTCGTCCTGGAAGACGCTTCGGGGCATGAGACGGGAGGCCGTCTTGACCAGAGCAGTTCCAACATATTCCTGAGGGAAGGCAACCGTCCACACGTCGTGGCTGCATACAGTTAGCTATAATTCCCGTACGGGCAGGGAAACCTCACAAGTTGTCGGCGTGGTTGTACCACGGAGTGTAGGTGATGTTCTGAGCGTCCAGCACATCGAACCACGGAGCGAGCAGAGCCTTTGTCTCGTCAACCGTCATGTTGGGGGCAACAAACGACTCCATGCGGAAATAGTAATCGGTCGACCCGGCATAATCGGTACCGAGCTGAAAGGCAGATGCGCCGACGTAGTAGTAGCCGTAGGTACCGGCATCGACAAAGCGCTCAAAGTTGTCCAAGTACGACTCGACACCCCTCCAAAAGGCGTCGGCGCTAGGGGCGTCTTTGATGGTGAAGTTAAAGGTCACCGTTGTTGTCGGCAGCTTCGGCAATGCCTTGACTGTCAGCGAAGTGACGACGCCGATGGTGCTGCCGCCACCACCACGGAGCATCCAGAAAACATCCGAGTTCTGCGTGGATGTGGCCGTGATGAAACGGCCATCGGCAAGTACCACTAAGAAGCAAGTTAGCCGACGCGACTGGGCTGACAATGAGACGAATCCTACCCTCCATCGCAAGAACCTGGTCCGCGGCCATACCGTAAAGACTGCTCAAGGGCGAATGACCACCACCGGCGGTATAACCACCTCCCATGCCAACAGTGATGGCTTCACCACCAAGGACAGTAACGCCGTTGGCCTTGGCGTATTCATACGCCTCCCACACCTGCACACCAGAGCCGACCTTGATAGCCGGGCCGACGTAGCCATTGGCGGCCTTGTACTGGGGGTAGAAGGCCTTGTCCTTCAGCCAGTGCGTCCAGATCGACAGAGCACCCTTACCGGCTGCCTTGCCGTTGAAATCGTGGCCGGTGTTCTTGACAACCAAGCGCAGGTTCAGATTTCTGGCGAAGTTGACCGCCAGCTGGATCTGAGCTACGTTTGTGACATTAACCACGTAGGCAGGATACCCGCCAATCTCACAGGTGTCAGTGTAGTTGAAGCCAGGGGGCATGCACGTGCGGCCCTCGTACAGGGGCAGCATGATTGAAGCAGGATCGGCCATGCTGTTCCACGTCAGTTGCGGCCCAGGAAATATGTGAAGCACTTACTGGAGATCAGAAGTGATCCATCCTGAGGTGATAGCGGAACATTTTGCCGCATCATACTCGGGCCACTCAGGGTAACAGTATGCTGCCAGTGGTGTCGTCTTTACCAGACGGTTGCCAAGAAGAAGATCGAAGATGTCCCAGATCAGATCGTTCGGCCAGGCCCAATCACCAGGCATAACCTTGCACCGGTGCAAGCTTCTCTTCGCTAGGGAAGAGGAGTTGGTGCTGGCAAAGGTGAACATGCTGGAGACAGTCTCATTACGAATGGTGTCAGCCACATTGGCGAGAACCGCATCAGTCAACTGGACAGTTTCGGATGGGAATAGAGTTGCCGATGGTGAGACAGTTGTTGCAGCAGGTGCCAGGGATGCCGACACACTGGCCTCTTGCGCTGCGACCGCAGAGGCCACGGCCAAGATAGCCAGGACTCTGTTCATCATCTCTATGTCCGGGTACAAGGGTCAACGAGGGAGGTAGCCTGTCCATGTCAACACCGTGCATGCTATGTGGCGATATTTAAACACTCCGGGAACGGAAATTAGGAGATAATAATGCATCATGCATGTCGAATCTTGTATCTCCAACCGAGCCGACTGTTGCGACTCGAGCAAAGCAAGTGGATCCTGGTCTCGGAGAATTCGATGGATTCTGACCCGGTACGCAGAGCTAAGTCAGTAGCGGCACGACGATGGCCTTTTAGCGCATGGACTACTGCAGAAAAATATATGTTCTCCACGTACTAGTCGAGGCACTGACTCGCTGAGATTAAGATGGGAGTACCTCTCTACTCGTACGCACATTTGCCATTACTCTATGATATGGTGACCCCGGTCAGGCCACGTTTTGTGGCACTGGCTAACAAGGACTATTGATGTGGCTGCAAGAGAAGACTAGAGCTCCTGCGGCCTGCAGGCGCTGATATCGGTAATTTGATGTGCAGCGAAGAACATAAGGAAGAAGGAAAGACAAATTAATGAGAAAAGAGAGCCCAACGCTAAACAGAGACTGAGGAATGTCCAGTGGATTGAGGTGTCCTGCTGTTACTGTGTACCAGCAGTTGGCCGTCGAACATGTACCCAGAAAGACTACCAACAATAGCAATGAGACCAAAACTAAAGCTAAATCGAGACTCAAGACAAGCTGGGACGGGGGTTGTCTTCCGAAACCCTTAGTCTAGGCTAGTCTATGTCGTGAATAGTGGAATTGTGCCAGGAGAGTTGCCGACTTGGCTTCGCTTACACCGAAGCAGACGATTCTCGGCTCAGTTGGCGAAGGACTGTCACTACACTATCATGCGGGGCAATCTATTTGACTTTGCTACCGTCGAGCCTTTGTTCTAAGTGGCCAATGAGTGACTTCTTTTGAGGAGAACATCCGAGACTAAGATGGGGGCGCGCCCAGCCCATGTGGATGAAATGTCTTGGAGTGTCGTCCGGCAATTTGTCGGCGTCTCACCAGGACAGTCTGGATTTAGTCATTCCAGGTCCTTCAGCATATACTATTTGACCAAGCATCCCGAGTGGACGGAATGCTTGCCAACTTCATACGATGATGGAAGGAGGCACAGCTACACGAGTTCTCTAGCTGGCGAACAGCGTGGCTATAGAGAAATAGACATTGATATTGAGTCAGCACCTCGCAAACTAGCGGGACAAACACATGTAGCCTTCAGCAGAAGATGCGAAAGAAGGCAGAAGGTTGCGTTGCATGAAATCTGCAAGGAAAGTCAGCATGAGCCTCGGGAACCCTAACGTAGAACTCTTCTCCTCCTTTCATCTGTGGCAATTTCCGCTCCTCTCATAAGGATCTGACGGCCACTTTCTAATAATCTATTTCTTTTTCTTTCCTTCTTGTCATTACGTCCGATGGATTGCGAAACTTCGTGATGACTGCACCAAGCGATACTCTGCAGCCCCAGGCGATTGCGCTGATCTTCGCATTTCCCGCGGCGGCAACGATTGTGGTGGGCCTTCGCATCTACAGTCGATTATTGACACGGACGTTCGCAGCGGGTAGGTTCCCAGATCGTACTATATCGGGTCAAGGCATGCTGATCACGACGTAGATGACTGGGTAATTTGTTTTGCAGAGGTGAGTGACATGCTTTTGTCAAACGTACTCCCGCTGACCTAAATTAAGGTCCTCTATTGGGCTGAGACGATTACTTCCTACTATGGTATGTCAATACACGAGCTTTTCCCTGCAGTAGCTAACATATTCCAGTCATCAAGTACATGTATATCGGCTATCATGTCTGGGACGTTCCCAAGGACTTTCCCGCCGCGCTGGGGGCAAAGTTTTCCTACGCTGTATGATGGACTCGATTCCTGTCAACTACATACTGACTTCTTTCAGACATTGCTTCTATACAATCCAATTCTCGCCCTCATCAAAACCTCCATCCTCCTCTTCCTATTACGCTTGACCGGTCAGAAGGTGAACGTACGGAGAGCGATATACGCCCTGTTGATCCTCAACGGGATCGCCATGGTCGCCACCTTCCTCATCACAATGTTGCATTGTGTTCCCATTGCCTCGAACTGGGACCCTGTGTCATACCCAAACGCAAAATGTATCAATTTCGCCAACTTTGTCACCGGAACCGCCTGTGTCGCCATCTTCACCGACGTCCTGGTGCTGATCCTTCCAGCCTGGATTGTGTATAACCTGAAAATCGCGCGGGGTCAGAAGCTGATGTTGATCGGGATTCTGTCCTTGGGTTGCATGTGAGTATTTATTTACTCTTCAGAATGATTTACGGCTGATGTGGGAAGATCGGTTATCTCTGGGATTGTACGGGTCATCCTGCTCGACGACTACGACCGCAACATCCCAGCGGACTACACCTACTCGCTCCTCTTCTGTATTTCCACCATCGAAGTGGGACTCTCCATTATTGCGGCATGTGCGCCGGCTCTAAAACCACTCTTTGTCATGATTATCCCCAAAGTCTTCAGCAGCAGCAAGAGCCGGACTGGTCCACAGTATAACAGGTACGGAGCCAGCTGCAGCGGGCCAATGGGGTATGATCTCGACCACATTTCGCGGGCATCCAGGCGAGGACAAGGAGAGACGATGATTGAAGCAGGGGACGATGAAACGGGACACAGGCTGTCTAAGAATGGGATTGTGCTGACCACTGAGATGGAGGTGCACTGGCATGAGTCACGATCTGGACGGCCGATAACTCAGGGCAGTAGTACGGAGAGTCTAGTGCAGCCGAGCAAATCATGAAAAGGGCCATGTATTGCTAATGTATCGTTAAAGTACTCTCGAATCTGTATACATAGCAACCCGATAATCCTCTTCTCGTCATAGTCCCCAATTTACTCTTGGCAGTGGACCAGGAGCTCAAATTCTGAAGCAGTCGGTCGAGTAGGAGCTCACATCGTTGTCGTGACCAATGTCGTCGAAGTTGAGGAACTGGTTGCGGCAGAACGAATAGCCAAAGTCGCCTTTGCAGCCGGGGCTGTCGTATACCCTAAGACAGCAGCGGGTGGTGCCCTCCGGATTGTCCGAGTAGTACCTCATCGAGGAAATCTTCTGGTTGAGAGGGTCGACGTTGGAATGGCACTTGAACCCGGGATTTCCAGGTCCAGCATTGGTGATAGATGGACCCTCCTCCTCCTTCAGCTGGTAAAAGTACACGCGCCAGGCGGACACGCTGGGGACGAGGGCCAGGGCGAAAGTGGCGGCAAGAGCTGCGATCTTCATGGTGCCTGTGCAATTGTCAGTCCAGGTCGTACGAAGAATGAGAGAGTTGCATACTTATGAAAGTGATATGCTTGCTTCTGTCAGAATACCGTTGATGCGGTTGAGCTGGCTTGAGGATGTCAACTTTGAGCGGGACAGGAGAGCCCTTATATAGATTTCTTCTCAGAGGTACTTGCGCTGAAGCTCAACACGAACTGGTACTGCTTCCCAGTACCATTTCGATGCTCTGTTCATATCAAAAGTGATGCCAAGTAGTCGATGACCGATTCCAGATGTCAATTAGTTTGGCCAAGACATTAAGATCTCGTATACACAGCGACGCCCTTCCCCAGGTGTGCATGTACCGCGATAGAAGGACCATAGCTGCTTGGTGCTCGTATTCGGACGATATATTGTCTGCATCTCCTCCAGTCTTCTCTCGAGCTTTCCGCACGAGTATAATCTTCACCACTGTATGGACCAAGCCTATATATATTGACCTCCCCTCTTTCGTATTTATCCTGCCTTCATGCAGGCCTGCAAGTCTGGATCTCTTGCTGCAATGGCCGGCAATGCCGGAAGCAACTTATGCATTTGTCATCTGTTGCTTTCTGGCAAAAGACGAAAGCAGAACGAGGATTCTCGGATGCTCAACCTCCCTGCAGTGAATCCTATGCCAGCCTGTACTTGTCACCATGACCGGTTGGCACTCCTCGTTCTTTCATGCCTGAGAGACAAGCATCTTTCTGCGCTCATCTCATAATTAGAACAAGAGATAGCCTACTCCGTCGAGTAGCTCTAGATAGTGATTCCATCCAGAATGCAGCATCATGAGGGCCATGCGCGCCAACTGAGCTCTGCCTCTATCCCCTACCACAGCTGTGGTCGTTTCTAATGGGCTCAAGGAAGATCTCTGGCTGGCAGAGAGGTCCCTTTCTCGCTGTCCGAGGAGGGCTCACTCCATCGGCAAGCGGGACAACTGCGGATTGTAGAATTGCGGCATCTGACTAATACCTGGACAGCATTCATACCACAGGTCCCCGATGGCGCGAGACGGTGAACAATATTTCCGAGCTGATGCTGCCGACAATACGTAGATAGGAGGTCAATGGGCCACACAAAGTCGCCATTCAGATCTCATCCAGAAAACTCAAATGAAACTACTTACACAAAGTCTTCGAGATCACTTCCCGAGCTACCTCCGAATCCTCGCCTTAGAATGTTTCCCTAGCCTATGGCGAACCTTAATAAGCCCCGATAATGCGCCAGGAGATGGGTCTCGACGGCTACAAAGAAAGAGGTCACCGGGCAGACATGATTACGACGTGGCCTGATTCATTGTCTATGATAGCAATTTAGACAGTAAGCATCCAACAATCATCCGGACTCTCTATGGAAGAAACATCGAACGGCAAAAAAGGACCCGGTGGCGCGGCTGAGGACGCGGGTTCCGCGGGACCCGAAAGCTGACGGCCAAGATCAGGCAGCTCTGCCTGTTGTCGCAGGCAATGTTCAAGTTCAGAGTCATAACATTGGGTGCCAAGTGATCTGGAATCTTTCCGGATTCTAGATGAGATCATTTTCTGTTTTAATAAGTGGTCCGCGGGCGGCCGAGATAGATGGGTGGCATACTGGTATTCATGGTTAAATATCCCAGGGAACGAGAATTTCTATCTTCCTGGTGTCTGAATTGTAGGATCATTATCCTTGCAACGGTTGTTCTATCGCTATGGCCCTGAACTCGACGGATATCCGTTGGTCAACGGGGGAAGGTACCCCTTCCGAGACTCAGGTCCCAGATGGTGATGAACGCCTGGATGCTGCTCAAGATGAGAAATTCACCCCTGAAGATATCGACCGGCGGTTGACAAACCTGGTCCGCAAGTTAAGCGCCCAATCCCAACAGTCCCATCATTCATACCTCTTTAGCGCCGATGAAAACAGCAGTCTCAACCCCCAGGGCCCTTCGTTTGATGCGAGGAAATGGGCCCGAGCCTTTTACAACGCGCGTTACTCGCAGGACAATGGCCATACACCTCGGGTGGCAGGTGTCGCATTCAAAAATCTGAATGTATTTGGGTACGGCAGCCCCGTGGACTATCAGATGAGCGTTGGTAATGCGCTCCTGAAGGTGCCGACGATGATCCGACAGGCCCTGGGAGGCGGGAAACAGCGGGTCGATATTCTGCGCGACGTTGAGGGCCTGGTGCTTCCCGGGGAACAGCTGTGTGTCCTTGGTCCCCCTGGCTCCGGTTGCTCAACGTTTCTCAGAACGATTGCGGGCGAGACGCACGGCCTGAATGTCGATTCGGCGTCGTATATCAACTACCACGGCATCAGCCCCAAACAGATGTCCACGGCTTTTCGCGGCGAGGCCATCTACACGGCCGAGGTCGACGCTCACTTCCCAATGCTCTCTGTGGGAGACACGTTGTATTTTGCCGCCCTTGCTCGGGCACCGCGAGTGATTCCTGAGGGTCTCTCCCGACAAGAATACGCCAGACATCTGCGCGATGTGATCATGGCCATGTTTGGCATTGGCCATACAATCAACACGCGTGTGGGGAATGACTTTGTGCGTGGTGTCAGCGGAGGTGAGAGAAAGCGAGTCACCATTGCCGAGGCCGCCCTGGGGTACTCGCCCCTACAATGCTGGGATAATAGTACCCGAGGGCTTGACAGTGCGAATGCTGTGGAATTCTGTCGGACGTTGCGCACGCAGAGCGATGTCTTTGGAATTACCTCATGTGTGGCCATCTACCAAGCCCCTCAGGCGGCATATGATGTGAGTGAATACGACTGTAACCCGCTAGGTACCTGCTGATGGACAGATAGTTGTTTGACAAGGTCCTTGTTCTATATGAAGGACGGCAGATATACTTTGGTACTGCGCATGAGGCCAAATCCTACTTCGAGCAGCTTGGATTCCAGTGCCCTGAATCACAGACCACAGCCGATTTCCTCACCTCGATGTGCAGTCCGGTCGAACGCATTGTCAAGCCCGGGTTTGAGCACAAGGCTCCTCGGACACCAGAAGAGTTTGCGCAGCGTTGGAAGGATAGTCCGCAACGGCAGACCCTATTGGGCGCAATCGAAAACTTCAGCACCGAGCATCCGCTAGATGGACCCGATCTGAACCAGTTCGCCCTCTCACGCAGGGCGGAAAAGTCACCCCATCAGCGGGAGAAGTCGCCATACACCTTGTCCTACTGGGGACAGGTGAAACTGTGTTTGTGGAGGGAATGGCAGCGTCTCAAGAACGACCCCAGCGTCACATTAGCCATGCTCATCGGAAACTTTTTCGAGGCTCTGATCATTGCCAGCATCTTCTACAACCTCGCCGGAGACACATCCTCCTTCTTCTACCGCGGCGCCCTTCTCTTCATGATGGTCTTGCTCAACGCCTTTGGGAGTATTCTTGAGATTCTGACATTGTACGAGAAACGCACGATTGTGGAGAAACAGAGCCGCTACGCATACTACCACCCAAGTGCGGAGGCTGTATCCTCCTTCATCATGAGTCTTCCATATAAGTTCATGAATTCTTTCTTGGTCAATCTCACGCTATACTTCATGTCAAACCTGCGACGCGAGCCGGGCCCGTTTTTCTTCTTCCTGTTGATTTCCATGTCAATGATGCTGGCCATGTCGATGTTCTTCCGCTGGTTTGCATCCTTGACCAAGACAATCGACCAGGCCCTTGCCCCTTCGTCTATCATTCTGCTGGCCCTTGTTTTATATACTGGCTTTACCATTCCTGTCTCGTACATGCGCGGCTGGGCTTCGTGGATACGATGGCTCAATCCCGTGTCATATGGCTTTGAAGCCGTGATGGTCAACGAGTTCCATGGACGCGAGTTCCCCTGTTCATCCTTTGTACCAGCCGGGCCAGGCTACGAGGATGTATCCGGCACGCACCAAGTATGCTCGACTGTGGGAGCAACTGCTGGCTCGGATGTCGTTTCTGGAGACGCGTTTGTCCGCTCCTCGTACGGCTACATCAACGGCCACCGCTGGCGCAACTTTGGGATCATCATCGCCATGACCGTCTTCCTTGCTGTGTGTCATTTTGTGACGACTGAGCTTGTTGCTTCGAAGCGATCAAAAGGTGAGGTGCTTGTATTCCGACGTGGTAGCGCTCATATCGCGCGTGCAAAGCAAGCGCAGTGTGATGAGGAACGGCCCACTGGCTCTGCTGTGCAGAATGAAAAGTACACTGAGGCCCCAACCCCTGTTGCGGGTGTTGAGAAGCAGACATCCATCTTTCACTGGGAAGATGTGTGCTATGACGTGAAGATCAAAAGTGAAACTAGGCGGATCCTTGATCATGTCAATGGATGGATCAAACCTGGTACACTGACTGCTCTGATGGTAAGTCTGCTTATGTCCGTCCGTGCATTCGAGAGGGCTAACGGTACTGTCCGTAGGGCGTCTCCGGCGCTGGGAAGACTACCTTACTTGATGTCCTGGCCAGCCGAACGACTGTCGGAGTCGTCACTGGCGAAATGCTCGTTGACGGACGACAGCGGGACAGTTCGTTCCAACGAAAGACGGGCTATGTGCAGCAGCAAGACCTCCACCTGGCTACTACGACCGTCCGTGAGGCACTCGAGTTCAGCGCTCTCCTGCGGCAACCACCCCAATACAGCCGGGCGGAGAAGCTGGAGTACGTGGAAAAGGTGATTGATCTTCTGCATATGCGGGACTACGCCGACGCGATTGTCGGCGTCCCCGGAGAAGGCTTGAACGTTGAACAAAGGAAACGGCTCACTATCGGTGTGGAGCTGGCAGCCCGTCCCAAGCTACTCTTGTTCCTGGATGAACCCACGTCAGGTCTAGACAGCCAGACGTCCTGGTCGATCTGCAACCTCATGGAGACGTTGACTCGGAACGGCCAGGCAATCTTATGTACTATCCATCAACCGTCGGCCATGTTGTTCCAGCGCTTCGACCGGCTTCTGCTCCTCGCCAAGGGAGGAAAGACCGTCTATTTTGGCGAGATCGGATCGGGGTCCAGGACCTTGATGGATTACTTTGTTCGCAATGGCGGCCCCCCCTGTCCGAAAGGCGCCAACCCGGCAGAACATATGCTCGAGGTGATTGGAGCTGCACCAGGAGCTCATACGGATATCGACTGGCCAGCTGTCTGGCGCAATAGTCCTGAGTATCAGCAAGTTCGTCAGGAATTGTCTCGCTTGAGACAGCTGGCTGGTCAACCTTCGTCTGTGCATTCGGATGACCCGTCCAGCTACTCCGAGTTTGCGGCCTCGTTCCCTGCCCAGCTGGGCCAAGTTGGTCGTCGAGTGTTCCAGCAGTACTGGCGGACGCCTTCGTATATCTATTCCAAGGCGATTCTGACTGTCGGCTCGGTAAGTACTTTCTGGTCCATTCATTAAGTATGTGTCTAACAGTTATGCAATTGCAGTCTCTTTTTATTGGTTTCTCCTTCTTCAAAGGCGACAATACCGCCCAAGGACTACAGAACCAGATGTTTGGTGTCTTTGTTTTCCTCTTCGTCGTCATCCAACTAATCTTCCAAATCATTCCGACATTTGTCACCCAACGAACTCTCTACGAGTCCCGCGAACGCCAGTCCAAGACCTATTCCTGGCAGGCGTTCGTTCTCTCCAATATTGCCGTGGAATTCGCATGGAACACGGTAAGTCATTGGCATATATGCCCAACACAGACACAGACTAATCAAGGTGCAGATTGCGGCCGTTCTATGTTTCCTGGCGTGGTTCTATCCCGTCGGCCTCTACCGCAACGCAGAATACACCGACACGATCCATTCGCGCAGCACCCTCGCCTTCCTCATCATCTGGGCCACCTTCCTCTTCGCCAGCTCCTTCGCACACCTCCTCATCGCCGGCGTCGCCAGTGCCGAACTCGCCTCCGCGCTCGCAAACATCATGGGCATCATGATGTACGCCTTCTGCGGCATCCTCGCCGGCCCGCATGCGCTCCCCGGTTTCTGGATCTTCATGTATCGCGTCAACCCGTTCACGTACCTGGTTTCAGGCCTGTTGTCGACGAGTCTGGGTGATGCGCCGATGCACTGCGCTGCCAATGAATTCCTGGCTTTTTCGCCTCCTGCGAATAGGACTTGTGGCGAGTACATGGAGGGGTACATGGCCTCGGCTGGGGGGTACTTGTTGGATTCAGCGGCGCGAGGTGACGACCAATGCCAGTATTGTCGTGTTGATAACACGAGCCAGTACTTGAGGAGTTTTAGCATCGACTTTGCGACGCGGTGGAGGGACTTTGGGCTGCTCTGGGCGTATGTTGCGTTTAATACTTTTGGGGCGGTGTTTCTCTACTGGCTCTGTCGGGTTCCGAAAGGGAAGAAAAGACTGTAATTTGTAGTGATGGATAGAATATAGATTAGATGGCACGGGACTGTTGCTAACTGGATAGAGGGCTTGCTTTGTGGGATCTGAAGCTGGTCGAGTAGGAGCTGGTCGCGTCCCTACCGGGTATGGATACATGTTATGTTTAATAGAAGAGAAGTATCTCTAAAGTTGGTAGCTTCTGCAAGAGGGCTTTCACTATTTACAAACATCTCTATATAAGAGTCGAACCACAAATGGAATCTCACGTGGACTTCCAATCATTATTAAGACAAAGGATTTGTATGTGGTCGAGATAGAATCAAGTAGAAGAATATATGATTATATCAAACTGAAAAAGAAAGGAATCAGGGTGGCAATTGCTACGAACAGCAGAGCAAACGAAGATCCTGTTGCCGCTGCAGGCGATGCAGAGCCGGTAAAGAGTGCTGATGCAGCGGTACCTGTCCCGGTGAGGGAACCACTTGCTTGAGAAGACGTAGAGAGAGTCGCGGCGCTGGAGCCAGCGGTCGAAGTTGGACTAGAGGACACGGGTAGGATTCTGGATGCCGTCGATGTCCGAAGGCTGGTTGGAATGCTTGCAGGCAACGTCTGGTTGTACTTCGATACATCACCATGAGCCCCCAAAGCGGCGACATCTTTTGCACCGGACGATGCAGAGCCCGCGATGTTGTAGGGCGCAGTTTCGTGTGCACTAGCCCCAGTACCGAAGCCGGATTGTGCTTCATCAACAGTATCAAAGCTGGAGGCGGAGCTCGTGCTTGAGCCACCGCCGGTATCTTGCTCATTGGTAGAGCCAGGAGCAGGGATCGTGGGAACAGCGGTAAAAACTGCTGTCCTCTCGACTGTGAGCACAACGGTAGACGCTACTAGAGTTTCCGTAGTGACGAATGTACTCTTGGCTGTGGCGGGACAATTGACGACTGTTAACGGGCAAGCTGTGACAGTGGCAGTGCGGGTGGTCAAGACGGTAGAGGTTATCATATCGATAGATTCGCCTACTGGCTGAGCGTGTGAGCCAGTAGTTGCGACGGATCCAGGGACTCCGGTGATTGTAGGTCGCTCGGGAGCGGTAACTGGACAAATGGTGGTGGAGACCAACACTGTTTCCGTGGTGGTATATGTGCTCTTATGGGACGCGGGACAGCCTGTCACACTGGATGGACACGCGGTAATGGTAGCAGTGCGAGTGGTGAAGATAGTAGAGATGGTAGATTCACCAATTGATGGTGGGGGAAGATCAGTCGTGGGGTTGGCAGACGTGGTGGCCTCGGTAACTGGACAGATCGTCGTTGCAACCACAATAGTCTCAGTGGTCAGAAAGGTACTCCTGGCTGACGCAGGGCAGTCGGGGGCAGAGGATGGGCATGGGGTCACTGTAGCAGTTCGGGTCGTCAGGATAGTCGATGTGATGAACTGTAGCGCGGACGTAGGACTTGCAGACGACTGCCCGGATGCAGCGGTAGACGATCCTGGGACGATACTGGGAGTGGATAAGAGATTCGATGGGGTTAGCAGCCCACTGGATAATGGGACTTGAGAGGATGCTGCGCTGGACGAGGGCAGAATCTGAACAATGCTCGACGAGGGTGAACTTATGGAGGAGAGGCGGTCACGTGGCGAGCCTGAGGAGGTGGGCTCTAACACGACGGAAGAACTTGGGGGTGTCACAGCAGGGACGGACGAGGAAAGTCTGGCGGAAGGATCAGGCGACGATGACGGCGATGCTGGCCCAGGACTGAAAGAATTCGGCGTGGCGCTGCTCGATTGTGGAAGAGAGGACGATGGGGTTGAGGTGGGTACTGAGACTGGGATAATAGAGAATGACAACACTGGAGAAGAGTTTCCAGGCGAAGGCAAAAGGATGGCCGAGCGAGACGGGACGACCGCAGAGGAAGTGATCAGAGCAGCCGACGAGGACGCAGAGACCACCGGAGAGGAAACCACAGGAGAAGAGACTACAGGCGAGGAAGCCGCAGGCACCGGAAAGACGGAGGACGCTGAACTTGAAAGTGTCGCGCTCGGAGTCTGCACCGGTCCAGACGGAGAAGCGACCACTGAGCTGGACTGAACCACCGAGGACGATAGAAGCATGGCCTCACTCGAGGGCGACGGCGTGATCACAGCACTGCTGGAAGCAGCTGGAGTAAGGACCGGCGTCGAGCTGGGGGTTAGTGTGACTGTCGAGCTCACCGTCACAGTCGAGCAGGTCTCCTGCGCAGGACCCAGCAGCTTGGCGTTGTCAAAGTCGACATTCGTACGGTAGATGTTGTAGAGATTACAGAAGGCCCACATGGTAAATGTGTGTGAGGTCGAGGTGGCAGTGAATGTTGCTGACAGGGTCTGCCAGGTTGGAGCCACGGTTGGCGAATATGGCGTAGTTGCCCGTGTCAGGACGATAGTGGTATCGTGCGCAGCGTAAAATATACAAGTAGTCGACCCCTGAGGTCCGGTCGACTGGCTGATTTTGTAGTCATACGAGAAGCTATAGGTCGTGCCCACTTGGAGCCCCGTCACCGTCTGCGACATGGCGTAGTTCGCGCCTCCAGTCCAGCTGACCTGAGCCGCATACTGCCCGTCGTCCGAGTCATCTCTAATGACCGAGATGGCACCCGTCAACCTATTCCACGGACTGGTTGAGCCCGTCTCGAAGGACGGATTGATGAACAGATTGACAGACTCGGTCGTACAGGAGAGTTCGGTGCTGGTGATGACCTCTATCTGTGCCTGGGAAAGCTGACCAAGGAGCACCAGGGGCAGCACAATGGCTGCAGAAAGTGACCGCATATTGATGGTTGCAGTTGATTGCAGTAAAGAAAGGACGAGGTATAGACAACCTCACAAAAGGCCCGAATATCCTACCACGGATCCAACAGACATGCCGCGGGGGATGGGGTTATATATGGAGAAAAAGCTGTCGCTCTTCTCCTTTCGTGCGATATCTGGACCCATTTCGCTGAGGCGATTCTGTCTGGGAGGGAAATGTATGGCGACGCCCCATCGTCGGCCATATCTGAGAGAGTTTTCTTATGCAATCGTGACCGTACCTCGTCTAGAATGACCAGAATCAAGGTGTCCAAGAGCATGGGCTACACTAAGCCTTTTGGTCAGGAGATTGAAACATAACCTGGATTCTTTTAGCGAAATAGCGCAAGTTAAAAATCAATAGCCTATTTTGCAGCGAAATCTCAGCGGTTTGTTTGGATTTTCTCGGCTTGGTTTATCCTAGCCTCGACAATAGCGTGATATGAGGCTATCCACACCCCAGATCCGATATTTTTGCCGACGGGGTTCTCTCTAGAAAAGACCTTAAATATTTCCGTTGCTCTTGGTTATGGACTCACTTGCCGTTGAGTAACGCACTCAACAACTATACAGAGATGAACCTATTCTCATTTGTCTATACAGGTAAGGATGGATGTTAACTGACCGAGACAATAATAGTACTAAAGACTGCTTACTTATGTCATGTCTGCCTGGAGCCAAGACAATGTCAGCCTTGTCAACACAAGCAAATAAATAAATAGACCCTCTTCAACCTCCCCAAACTGTCTCATCTGGACTATCAAGAATCTCATTCCTGTTCTATCTCTTTGTCATTCTCAACCATGTCTCAATCACCGTCTCTATCGCTCCTCACCACCGTCCTGGGAATCGTCCCCATCGGCTTCGGTATCAACGCCATCCTGCGTCCCGCTCATGCCTTGACCTTCTTCGAATTTGAACCACCCGTCGCTCCCCGCGACCGAAGCCTCGTCGACAGCCTGATGATGGTATATGGCGCGCGGGATATTTTCATGGGGCTCGCCCTCTACGCTGCGGGCTTTTTCGGCACGCGCAAGTCCCTGGGTTGGACGTTGATCGCAACGAGTACGGTCGCCATTGCCGACGGGGCCGTGTGTTGGAGCAATGGCCATGGACAATGGAATCACTGGGGATATGCTCCTGTCCTTGCCACTATCGGGGGCCTTCTGATCCGGTCCGACAGCAAAGATAAAACCAATTGAATGTCCAGTTATATGTCTTACAGTGATGTATGCTCAGGAGTCTATTATGGTAGTAAGGGATAGACATGCAATTCATGACCCTTCAACATCCGTTCTCTAACGCAATGCTATAACCTCTGAATTATCGGCGTGCTACGCAACACAAAATTCCCGACTTGCCCAGGAAGTAGACAGACCCAATAAATCGAAAGATAGACAGTCCAGCTGTCGCCCACAAAATCACTTGGAAATAATACTGCGTTCGCGTGGTGGATGTGTTCTGTCTCAAGGTCAGCAACTATCTCATGCGCGTCCAAGTGACGCAAGGCTTACCGTCAGACACATCTTCCTGATGCCGTCGCTCGTAATGAGCAGCGAGACCAGCAAATTACTCAAGATCCAGAGCAGCACCAGATTGGTCCGGAAGTTGCGGTAAGAATCATCCATGCTGATCGTCGAGTCGTCTTTTGGTTCCTGATACGGCGCCAGCGCCCGCTTGACGGTTGCCTCGAACTGGCTGTCGATATCCGCCTGCGGTTTATCGACCTCCTCGATGAAGTTGCTCTTGCTGCCGTCGGCCTTCTTGGTCTGCGCCGAGGGCAAAGCGTCCGCCTTATCGGAACCCTTCGTACCCCAGGAGACATCGTGCCAGTTACAGAACGCATACACCATGAGAATATTGATCGACGTGGTCATGCCCAGGAAGTACGCCCAGGAACTGGTCAGGATGTGCCAAGGATCCATGTAAAGAATGCTGGCGACGATGTAGATGCCGTAAGTGGACACCAAAGCGATCAGGACGATTCCTCCACCACTGGAGCTGAAGAAGGAGGAGAGGAAGTGGCCCACGCCTTGGTCGAAATTAAAGTCCATCATGCCACCCATGAAGGCATTGGCGACCAGGTAGAAGGACAGGATCAGCACGTAGAACTGCACCAGAGAAAACCAGAGGAAAGACATGGTGTAGGCGAATTTGGTTCTGTCTGTGTTAGCAGTTTCTTCTCCGCTCAGGGGTTCCCGGGAACTTACCCTTTGGGTCGGTTTCCCAGAGCCAGCACAAACTGGAGCATCAGCACCAGAAGGTAACCGTATTTGACGAAAAAGTTGACAATGGGAGAGGCGTCGTTGCCGAATGGCCACGCCTTGTACTTGTTATGCGAGCTGGGTGTCCCCACGAGGTCCATGATGACCGAGCTGGTCAGCCAGTAGGACGCCAGCGAGAACCAGGTCATGATGAGCTGGCAGCAGTTGTAGATCATCTGAATATGCAAGAAGAACATTCGAACTAAGCTATGGCCGCTCTTGTAGATGCGCCCAAAGTGCATGATGGCATACAGACTCGCAGCAAAGGAGCCGTTGAGCCATCGTCGCCGCTGACTGATGAATTCCGGCGCCGCCTCGGGGACATCCGTCTCTCCTTTGGAAGCTTTGACGTAAGTGAGATGCCATTTGAATCCAGCTTTAGCCACGAGTTCAAAGCATAGGATGCGATCTTCGGCAAGAAACATATTCTTTTTGAAGATATTCATTCCCTCAATGCCTTTCTTCCCCAGCCGCTTGGACAAAGTATGATCACCATGGAAGTATTGCTCCAACGGTCGGCCCATGATCGCACGGTAGCGATATGCCGAGAAGGCACCTGGTAGCACACTGACGTAGCCAAAGGCGCTTTCCAATGGTTTGTCCAGGATATTGGAAATTTTGTACTCGAAATTCTGTGCTGCAACGAGAGGGTTCAACACATTGCGCCATCCCTTGCCCAACATCGCATGGATTTCGCCACACGCTCCTCCAAGTGTCTTGTCATTATAGAATGCTTCCCATAGGGCAAGCAAGGATTTGCTGCCGGGCTTCGTGCCGGCATCGAGCAGGATGCATATTTCCGGATTCAAAATCCGACTAAAGGCGTTAAACAGCCATCGGTGGGAGTTGATTTTCTTGCTGTTCTTCTGCTTGAGGCAGAAGATCATTTGGACCGGGGGTAGATTCCGGGGATCATTGGGCTGTGGTCTGACCAGCTGCTGCGTCGCGGTGACAGATAATTGTGTCGTATATTCGAACTGGGCGATGGTCAGTGGTGTTTCTTAGACGAAACGCGCTGCCTTGCATGACTCACAATATGTGCGACTGTCTCGCGCCCGTCCACATCCTTTTTCATCACCCCATCCTGATACACACCAATCGTGGCGAGGACATCCAGAGTATTCTTATCGCAAGGCTCAATCCCATCAAACACGAGACACACCACAATCTTTTGCCATGCCGGTCCTCCCTTGTTCCAAAATTCTGACTTCTTCAGGTTCACAATGTCTCGGACGTTCTGCATCACACCATGCAGAGTTCGGGCGGTCAGAACTTTATCCTCGTTATAATAAGTGATCGCGATGAGCAATTCGGTATGACGGTTATACATGGCAGGACGAAGATTGTAGCCGTTGCGCAGGGTGAACTCATCCGGGTCGCAGGTGGCGGCCGTATCTAGACCTCCTTAGTCGACTGTGTGCGATCGCATTTCGGCACAAGTACTTACACCGCATATGTGTGAACTCTTCATGAAACGCTTCCTCGGCATCCCGATACTCCGCCTGGATCGCGTTCTGAATCGCACTCGGAACCGGGTAGTCAACGCTGAGCACCGAACCCTGGACAAGGTTGATCTTCCTTGTCCCATATCGCCGTAGCGCACTCGGTTTCACCCCTTGTCGTCTTTGCCAGGCATCCATCTCGATTCCACTGTATTCCGACATCCGTGCGCTGTGTACGTCGGCGGCTTCAGACTCCGGGTACGGGGGAGCAAATGCGGTTATCCCGGGATCATGCAATGTGTATCGCCGCAAGGAGTCGGTCGATACATTGGGATCATCGTACGACCAGTCATTAGGGCTGGCTAAACTGCGTCGAAGGAGGGTCTGTTGTTGATCTTCCGCGTCATCGCGACCGTAGGTAGGCTGCTCACAGCAAGGTCAACTTTTTCGCCGTTCTTCACCATATGGCTCTGGTCAAACACTCACGGTCGGAGACTGAGAGGGCTGAGAGTAGAAGCTGCTTCGGCTTTCCTGCGGTGAATGCGCCGAATAGGGCCTTGGAGTGCCCATTTTGGCAGTGGGCGCTTGAATTTGACAGGCTGGACGTCGGTATAATCGGTCGGCGAAGATGAATATTTGCAAGACTGAAGAATTGTACCTGACTAAGAAACTCAAGTGTCGCAATTATATGCCGCTCGTGGAACTGATCTTACCACGGATCAGAGACAGATGGTTCTATTGTTAGATACGACCTCAAAAGAGGTCTTACTGGAGGGTTTGTCGATAAGAGACACAGCGTTTGTCCAGGCAACATTGCAGGGCAAATATTTTCATTATGATGGGCCTGTTCAACCGTCCCACCTCTGTCATTGTCCAATCTTGATTGATGACAGTTTATTATTAGGAGTTTGATTAGTGAGAACAGCGCAGCCTGCTTGGATGATGACAGAGTTGGCACATTCTGATCCTTGGTTCTGGGTCCAGTGGAGCAAGGACATCCGGCAACTTCTCACACGTCGCTATTGTTTCCGAGATGACTTCGCTGCTTGTCGACATCAACGCTTAGGGTCCTTCCCACTCCCGGGACCATGTTCGTATGCCTATGCCTGCCCCTGGCACTCCTGATCACAATCATTTCTAGATCTTGAAGTTGGAGCTGCTCCCGAGACAGCGATCATCCACTAGCCTGGGGAACAATCGTCAGCCAAGAACCGACCAGGGATTTTCTATCGATTGTCGCCGCCAGTGGCTGACGACACCCGTTGTAAGGCTTGGTCCGTGCCATTATGGTCGCAATTTCGCAAGGTTTAAAGATGTTTGATAGGACGCTTTGCGGCCCACGCCACCGTTGCTGCTGGTCGAGTTCTGGACGACGCGTGGTGGTGGAAGGGAAATTTGGGACATTGACAACGATGATTTGTGGCTTGTTCTCGGCTGTGGTGCGGTCACTCCACTAAGAGTGGGACACTGGCAAATACAGACCAGCAAATGAACAATCTCATCCAGAATTAGTTCACACAATTCGTTTGGAATCAGATTGAAAAGACATCAGAAATGTCCTATGGGCTTGAAGACAAATATTCCGATGCATGACTCCAGGTGTTGTATCTATATGTTGGATGAGATCGAGAGAAAACACGACGGAGAAGAAAACAATGAAAGTGGCTGATTGTGCGTGGTCACGTGTCTCATAGTCGGCAACCTCGAAGCCGTAAGAGAGATGAGGCCTTGCACCGAAGAGCCATTCATCCAATTCATTTGCTTCGAATTGTAATATATGTGGCCGTCAAGTCTTACTGGGCCATATTTCTCATATATGGATTCTATCATGCGGTAGTGTGCTATGTTCTAGCCACAGATTGTGATACAGATATATATATATCGACAGATGGTATGTCTCACCAGCATGCTCCATCCAGTTGCAGCCAAGAGCATCAACCATTATAAAAGGGAGAGATTGGAAGGTAGTGATGATAGTGATGCCATTACAAAGTCCCTACATAATTTTTAACAACAAAGAAGGGTGGACACTAGATGAATGGTGGATGAGCAAGTAGGAGCATCGAGCATTGAACAATATGCTGTCAAAAATCATCTCAAATCACAACAGGGGAGAATCTGAGCCGTCGTCTAGAGGATAAGTTGCAGCAGAGAGATGGGTAATAGAATCACACAACATATACCGTCGAGAAGTGCAAACTATATCGCGCATAGATAAAAAATCTACCTGACTGTGGTGCCGGCGGAAGTTAAGGAATATGATTGGCGGTTAAAGCCTCAAGCATGGACGAGTCGATCAATAACCTCGCATCATCCCACCAGGAAGAAAACAAGGTTGCAGATAAGGTCACGTCGCAGCTTAAAGATTGGCTGGAAATTTTCTTACATGCATGGAGAGGGATTTATTGAACGTCTCAAGAAGCTCAAACTGATATCTCAGCCACCACCGACGCAGCTGTCGGCTAAAGAGCTATGGCCATCATTAATCGCGCAGCTTTCTATGCCACGAGATGTTTCGTTGCTATACTCCTCGTGGACAGATGCACATATTACCACATGGTCTATGGATTTAGCCTGAGAGCTATAAAGAGAGAATCCTCATCCGACTCTGGAGGACCAATATCACGGATCCTTGGTGTCCCTCTCTTGCCGCAACTTGTTCTGAGAAGATCGCTTTGGGCAACAAATGGACCCGACTGAGCACAATTCTGCCGATGAGGAAGTTACGCGTCTGCGATGGCAGGGTGAAGACGAAGAGTCGGGCAATCAGACAAGGAGCAGTCGTCCTGAACTGATCCGCACTGCTTCGGCTGCCTCCAGCTCGCATGTCTCTGTCCACAGTCGTCATAGGAGAACCATTGTCGACCCTTCCGTGTCGTTGCCAATCCACTATCGGACCATGTACCTACAACCTCTCCTGCTGCGTTACCTGAGGGATGAAACTGTCTAATGCGGATCAAACAGCTCATTTGATATTGACGAAGCCAAAGAACGGGAAGAGCGTGAAAAAGCAAAAGAACAAAGTGGTGTCGCAGCAGGTATGGAAACACTCAAAACTGCTTGCCACTGCAGTAGGTGCACTATACTAACAAGAATCAATCTCAGATCTTTCTCACCTCGACTGGCATACAATCTCCGTCGAAGAGCTCCAGAAACGATGGCAAGTGGACATCTCGCAAGGTCTCTCCCCGAGTCAGGTCCAGGAACAGCTCCATCAATACGGCAAGAATGCGCTGTCACCTTTGCCGCATCAATGGTTCTGGCAGATATTCGGCTACTTCTTCAAGGGATTTGGTGCCATTCTCCTGATCGGATGTATTCTCGTGTTTATTTCCTGGAAACCCCTCGGTCAACCACCTGCTCTGGCAAACCTCGCCCTAGCGATTGTTCTCCTTGCCGTCTTTTTCATCCAGGCAGCCTTCAACGCATGGCAAGACTGGTCATCGTCCAGAGTCATGGCATCCATCACGGCCATGCTGCCTGAAAGCTGCCTGGTCATGCGGGGTGGTTCACTCGTAGTTGTGTCAGCTCCGGATATCGTGCCGGGTGATGTTGTGCATCTCAAGGCGGGCAATAAACTCCCAGCAGATATCCGTTTTGTCGAGGTTTCGAATGATGCATGCTTTGACCGATCGATACTTACCGGTAAGTGTCGTCTGGTCAGGCGTGCCTCGGGTGTGTTGCTCACGAACGGCAGGCGAATCGCTTCCCATCAACGGGACAGTGGACTCGACAGATGAGAACTACCTCGAGACTCATAATGTCGGTCTTCAAGGAACGCATTGCGTCTCGGGAAGTGTGGCAGGCATTGTCGTGTCAACCGGAGACGCAACAGTGTTTGGTCGAATCGCGAAGCTCACCAGTGAGCCGAAGACGGGCTTGACCACCTTGGAAAAGGAAGTCTTACGATTCGTCGCTCTCATAGTGTTGATTATGCTGACCATGATTATCGTGATTATTATTGTCTGGTAATGATAAATTGACCATCACGGCAAGACGCACCGATCGTTGACTTGTCAATAGGGCTACCTGGCTGCGAAGAGATCACCCGGACTGGATCAACGTTCCAACGCTGATAGTGGACTGCGTCAGCGTTGCCATCGCGTTTATCCCTGAAGGCTTGCCGATTGCTCTGACTGCCAACTTGACCATTACTGCCAATCTGATGAGCAAGAACAAGATTCTTTGCAAGTCCCTCAAGACGGTTGAGACCCTTGGCTCGGTATCAGTGATCTGTTCCGACAAGACCGGTACTTTGACCAAGGTAATTACGCATTCTAGCTCAGAAGATTCCGATTCTATCTCGAGATCTTCGCTGACGTACTGCAGAATAGAATGTTCGTCACCGACTGTGCGGTTTCTATCTCCACGTTCACCTCGGACGGAGCAAGAGATGAAATGGTCCTAAAAGGAAAGGCATCGGCGATTCATCAACTTCGTGCAGTTGCTGGCCTCTGCAACGCTGCCGAGTTTGATGCGGCCACCATGAATCTGCCCGTCCACGAGAGAAGGGTCATCGGTGATGCCACTGATCAGGCGATTTTACGATTCTCCGAAGGATTGAGCCCCGTCTCCGAGCTGCGTAGCATGTGGAAGAAGACATACGATCTTGCCTTCAACAGCAAGAACAAGTTCATGGTGCGCACATTCAGTCTGGTGGACAGGGCAGGACTCGGCCACGCCATGTCGCCCGCTGAGTCGACCCAATTTGGTCATGATGATACGTGAGTTAATCAATCTCGCTCGACTTTACATCGTGCACCATTCTGACCAATTGTACAATTGTAGATTGCTTACGATCAAGGGCGCTCCCGACATCCTCATTGACCGCTGCACGCATGTCGTGAGTGTTGATGGCAGTGTGCAGGCACTGAATGCCAGTACACTCAGCCGATTGAAGCAGATTAAAGACCAATGGTCCAACGAAGGCAAACGCGTGATCCTGCTGGCTAGGAAAACCTTCTCAGCGGGCCAAGTACAGAGTTCACCCTTCTCTCACTTGTTCGAATCCGAAGTGATGAACCAGATCAAGACTGGTCTTGTCTTAGTGGGCCTGGTCGGTATTGTCGATCCTCCTCGAGACGAGATTCCGGACGTGATAAGAACACTGAGGCGGGCAGGAATCAGAATCTTCATGGTAGGAGTTGTCCCAACCCATTCATTCTATAAATGTGGCGATTGGCTAAGTGAAGTTGCAAGGTGACGGGTGACTTCGGCCTGACAGCTCTCGAGATCGCGCGCCAGTGCGGTATCGTCACCGCAGGAGTGCCTGTAGACGATGCAACGGCCCTGAAGAGATATTCTTCAGTCAATGACAAATTCAACGAGAAGGCCCGATCGCCTGCAATCACCCTCAGTGGGAGTGAATTGATGGCTCTGAACGAACATCAGTGGGATCAGCTCTGCCAGTACAAGGAAATTGTCTTCTGGAGAACCACGCCGGAGCAGAAACTGCGGATTGTTCGCGAGTTCCAAGCGCGAGAGGAGATTGTAGGAATGACAGGTGACGGCGTGAACGATGCCCCGTCCCTCAAGGCAGCTGACATCGGCATCGCGCTGGGAAGCGGGTCAGATATTGCCATTGAGGCGTCTGACATGGTTCTCCTGGATTCCTTCTCGGCTATTGTCGAAGCAGTGCAGTATGGAAGAGTTGTTTTCGATAACTTGAAGAAGACAATCATCTACTTGCTTCCTGCTGGCTCCTGGTCCGAGTTCTGGCCGGTCATGACCAGTGTGGTCTTTGGCCTTCCGCAGGTTTTGTCCTCGTTTCTGATGATCATCATCTGGTATTCCTAACACGTTGCTCCCGTTATGGACGTTGACTAACCGATACAGCTGCTTCACCGACTGCGCGGCGGCCACTGTTCTGGCGTACGAGGCTCCCGAAGCGGACGTCCTGCTTCGACCGCCCCGCAGACCCAAGAAGGAACGACTGGTGAATTGGAAGCTCATCCTTCAGGCATACGGAGTCATCGGCATGCTGGAGACTCTAGCGTCGTTTGCCATGGCCTACTGGTACCTGCAGCGCAATGGCATTCCATTTTCGGCCCTGTGGTTCAAGTTCGGCGCGGTCCCTGCCAACGTCGATCCTGACTGGTACACTGCCCGACTGAACGAGGCGAGTTCAGTATATTTCATCAACTTGGTTGTAATGTATGCTGTGCCCAATAGTGCGTTTACGAGACCAGAAAGGTTAACGCTCACAGGCAATGGTTCAATTTGATGGCCATCCGAACCCGCCGATTGTCGATCTTCTCGCACCCGCCCGCCTTCAATAAGAAAACGCAGAACCTGCTCTTATTCCCGGCGATCCTTTTTGCCCTGGGCATTGCTGTACTCTGGCTGTACATTCCGCCCTTACAACGGGTGCTGGACACGACTAGTGTCCCGGCCGAGCACTACTTCCTGCCGGCCGCTTTTGGTCTGGGAATCCTTGGTTTGGACGAACTGCGCAAAGCCGCCGTGAGGAGATGGCCACAGGGTATTTTGGCCAGGATGGCTTGGTAAGAGTCGAGCAAGCATTGCGTCAGCTGTGACTGTTCATCTGTTCCCACTGCATGTCAGATGAAGATGCATACAAGCACGATTCCTATACGGAGTAGACTTTGTGAGTCGATCACAATGGGAGATCCTCAACTTTAAAATGAAAATAGTTGATTTCGAACAGTTGAGTCCTACAAAAATAGATGCTGTTTTAAGAGGTCAACGCTCGAAGCAGCAGCAGTCAGAGCTGGGCCATTCCATTGCCGGTGACCCCAACAGGTTATTAGCCTAACGGAATCGCTTAACGGATTCTATATCTGGCTGCGAGATGTTTATATGATTCATTTCCTCCTTGAGACATGCGCATTACTCGAACCAATCATCTGCTGCTTTGCATATACCCATGTCCTTGTGGCGTTCTGACTAGACAGGGGCATATGCAAAAGACCACGTATGCCACATGTGAACATGACTCGGCTCAGAGTAGGACAGAATCAATAGCATAATATATCACTCGATGGACTATTCCGGTATGGCGTGATAGGCATTAATTCACTCTCTGATGTAACGTGAAGCCATACATAAGCCAATCGTGTGGCTTCACGTCTCCTACCCGTTAAACTTCTTACTTGTATATTCATAATAGCAACACGCCATGCAGCCCAAATTTCGCGTAGAGGTCGTCAGTGAGGATGACTTCCCCGAGCTGTATCGGGCGCTCTGGGAAGCCTTTGAGAATCCCTACCAGGGCATCGTCCGCTTATTCTTCCCCATCCACAACAATGATCGCGAGGGCAGTCTCAAGGCGTGCGTCCAGGCTCAACTGGAAGAGTACAAGAAAGAGCAGCCGCATGTAACCTGGATCAAAGTCGTGGATACGGAAGCCAACAAGATCGCCGCCGCGGCCAAATGGTACTTTTACCCGGAGAACCCTTTCGCCAAACAGGAGGGCCCGACCGTGGCAGACTGGTTTCCCGAGGGAGTGACAAGGGAGTGGGCGACACAGGCAGTCAAGCAGTTTGAGCATCCGCGGGAGAGCATGGCCCGACGACCCCATGCTTGTAAGTTTGCCAGTTAATCCGGGTATATGGGAGACTCTAATGATACACCTCTAGTTCTACACATTGCGTTTGCTCTCCCCGAGTATCGCGGCAAGGGCCTCAGTCATCTCTTCATGAGATGGGGCGTGGAAAAGGCCGACGCGCTGGGCTTGGAAGCGTGGCTAGACGCCTCGGAGTTTGGAGCGCCCGTTTACCAGAAGTATGGCTTTCGAGAGGTTGTCTCTAATAGCGTGAAGCCGATTCCGACGCGCAGATTGTCCGATGAGGAGCAGAAAGAATGGACACGCTGCGAGGAGACTTTCCTGCCCATCGATGAGAGAGTGATGTGGCGCCCTGTTTTAGGCAAATATGTCGAGGGAGAGACGCCATTGGCACGGCTCGATGAGACGGACCAGGTCTAGGAGGGAAGCGAATTGAAATGGGTCAAGTATATATTATAGACGCGCCTCTTTTAAGTTACATAGCTTTTCAAATCTGTACAGAATCACGGCGGAACGAATGCATTGCTTTTGATAGCCCCATCCCAAATCTGTCTACCGAGGGACAGTCTCAACAATTGGCCCTTCATAAACATGACGCGCTCGGAGGACATAGTAGACGACGCTCAGGAGAATCACACTGGCGGTACCCACCGAGCTGAAGTTCATCGTCTGCACTGTCACTTCGCTGAAGGTGGGCCACATGCTGAAGAAGATAGCAATGAGACAGTAGATAATAGCAAAGACATTGATTATGATTCCCCAGATACCAGGAACGCGGAAGGGACCCCAGACTAGTCTGGCTCCAATTGTGTTCACGGTCTCGTCAGCGCCAGCAGTCAGCGAGATGGCACCAGTCATACGTCTCCAGAGGAGAAGGACGGCGACCATGATGTAGGAGAGGAACAAGCCGGTAATGGACATGGCACAGAGGTCATTGAAGGCGACAGTTGATCCAATGGGAATCAACGCCAACAGGACCGATACAACGGTGGTGACTGCGACAGACCATACGGGAATAGCGGTAGTCGGAGAGACCTAGACGAGCATATTAGCGCGAGCGACGGCTCTATCAAGAAAGGATAACGCACCCGACTCCATAGTCTCCAACCGGGAACACCACGATCGCGCGAGAATGACCAAAACTGGCGAGAAGTCGCAGCCATCATGCCGGTGGCCGAACAGATACAGACGACAATGACGATGGAGACCATGGCGGCCGCACCTCCGAGGGAGCCGGTTCCCTTGTAGAAGATGTGCATGAAAGGGTATCCCGTGGGAGACTCGAGGGCTTCATTGATGTCTCCCAAGCAGAAGAGAAGGGCGAGGAGCATGCCAAATCCCAACAGACCGTTGATCAGCACGCTGAGGAGGATCGAGCGAGGTACCACCACGGGAGCATTCTGGATTTCCTCCGACATCTACAGATATGAGGAGCTGGCGATTCATGAGAGATGAGTGGTAAACTTACGTGCACTGCAGCATCACCTCCCACAAAAGCAAACACAGAGCCGATCAAGCCAACAAAGAACGATAGCCCCTGGGTCGGCCAGCCACCTTGATTGATAAATTCGGTGAAGACGTCCTTGGCGGAGCTAATGTCGGCCAACGAGACGAGCGGGATGAGGATGGCGAAGAAGCCGAGAATGTGGACCACAAGAATAAGGCCCTCAAACTTGGGAAGGACATTGCGACCGACCACGTTTATACTGACGGCGAAGGCGACGATGGCCCAAAAGTACAAGGTAGGATGCCATGATTGGGGGTGGTAGTTGGGACGCGTGAGGACCGCGACACCTTGGACCATAGTACCGCAGAGGTAGCACGCTGTGGCAAAGGTGGCCTGCCATCCAATGACGGTGAGCCATCCAGACATGTAACTGAGGAATTTCACGGTCGATCGCGGGGCCAACATGGAGATCCAATGGTATTGTCCACCGGATGTCGGAGCCCTAAGTGGTTGTCAGCAACCGCGTTCGATATGAGATACATCTTCTGAACAAACATACATGGACGCCAATTCAGAGAGGACGACAAAGATGCAGGCAGTGCCTGCCCAAACAAAGAGGAAACCATAAACAGCTCCAGCTGGACCACCACTGTCGTTCATTGTCAGCGTTGAAGACGATTAGATCGACAGGGGAGCGTACTTGGTTAGTGGCTGGAGGAACAGTCTGTTGAGCGTGTATTAGCAAGATCCCTCGGGATTTCTTATCAGATGGATGCATACACTGTAAATCCTTCCCAGGTCACTAGAATCGTACAGCTGAAGCCAAGCATGGAAAGCATCCCAAAATTGCGCTGCAACGGTTGCGCGTCAGTGACGAGTCACAAATTTTGTGTGACCGATCGAGAATCAGATCAACTCGCCTTCAAAACGGGTCTTTTTCCCAGACGAGCCAGGTGGATTTCATCAATGTCTTTGCTCGACAGTGAGCCGCCGAGCTCTTGAGGACTCGACGGCTCCAGGGTCTTCATCTCGTGCGTCAACATTGCACAGGAGATTGATTGACTATCAGGAGGGGATTATAAAGAAGATTGTATCTGAGGAAGCAAACTAGACTCCCCAGACGAGGTACAATATAAAGGAAGGAGACGGTGGGGGACTGAAAAATCAGAGTCCGGTCTGGTCGTTCAGGGACCTTGACTTGGCCACTTCGGCTAGTCCTGGTAGATGAACTGGGGAATGTGATTACACTGTTTGGAGCAGGTCGTAGAGTAGTGAGTTATTGAATTGCATGGATGTTATTCACTAATGCATTGCCGGTTCAAATCCAGTCCAAGGCACCGCATCCACCATACGACTCGGTTAGAAATTAGCGGCTTGTCAGTTCCAAAACCGAAACCAAGAATGAAACAATGCTACATATGAGACAATTACTGAGGATGGAATGGAATGCGCTTGGTCGGTACCAGCCGATCTGCTTCAGAAGCCTCGTGGGAAGTGAGCTCTATGTAGACTAGTCTCTCCTGTACAAGTGTAACCCCTGAGCGACCTCCCCTCCTGGGACTTCTGACTTGTGACTGAGAGAATTGATGATGCGCAACGTGTCTGCGTATCGTTGCATTCATTTGTCACTTCCCTGCAGATGTTTCGATACGCCACAGCTTGGCACCGCAGGGATGGTGATGATAGATACAGTCTGCGGACATAAGAAGGAATCGGAGAAACGTCCCGATCGGAGTTAGACTTATCGTAATATATTAAACACAGCCTGGCTATTTCCCGCGGACAATATCACTGCCAATGCTGACTGCTGAAGTGGCATCGTATCCTTGCAAGGGGCGTCTTTAGTGATGGCCTCTAGACATGGATAGACAGGAGTCTGCATATATATCGCTGTTTCTTGGTAGTCGAACAATTCCGAGACAAGAAGGTCCAAAGTCCGTTACTACTCGGGGCCAAGAGTGTAGATTGCACAACTATCTACACAACAATAATCCTATGGAGGGCGATGTGCTGGTCCAGGGCGATCAAGGGTGTTTGTGTGGTGGAATATCCCACTCCCCACTGATCCTCGACAGCTTAATTACGATTCCACGAATCCACCGTCTATTTTATGTTTATCTACGGAGAATGGAGACGGCCATCGAATATGACCTCCTTAAAACATGACTAGATCATTAGACGTGGACCGGAAGAGAAGCCTGTTGATCCGATCAGGCCGGGCGCCGTTTTAGCGGGACGCCAGGATCAGCGCCTGTCTCAGAAACAACACGGCACAGGTCTTGGCCTTATTTCTGCTGGTGTAACCCTGTCTAGGGTATAGACAGACTAGATCAGAATTGATTGCGCATAGTGCATTGCGGGTCTGGACAACTGCAGCACTTCAGTGGCGTAGTCTTCATCACACCCTACTGGTGCACTCATGTCGATTAATATCGTCTACTTGATATCCCGAGTCCATATCACTGCGTTTATTCGTCGCTTCTCTCGCCATGCTAGACCCTTTTGGACTGAAGGATCAGGCAATTGATGCAGAATCCACTTCATCTTATTGTGCATCAACAGGTTTCCCAACATGCAGGTCGTTTCGATGAGCAACTCCTCCCAGGAAACCAATAACACGAGTCCTACTCTCTAGTGAATGTCAATCTGCGATTTACACGTTCGATGAGACGCATCCGGGGCTTCACAGGACAAATGAATCCTAGTTCGGGATCCCATCACAATTTCCATATGCACAGGGACCACCAGTCACCACATGCCAGCCGAAGCCTAGTCCGTAAAATGATATGAATCCCACCGCGCCGAATGATGGATAGTCTTTTGTACCGCGGATAGCAATCGAAAATGGCTGACGGCCCCTGTTCGGCAGATGCAGCCGAGAAATCCTTCTGCGTGGGGGGTGCACGAGGTTCCCTGGCCATGGTCTCGGTCTTATACGCGCCCTGCACTCCTTTACTTCAGTCTTACGGTCATGTCTGTCTCTTTTCTGGGTCTTTTGGACAGATTTGCTCTCCGTCATGTCCTAGGCTCATGTTCATGATCTCCCATTCAGCCTCCTGGTCACCCCGCCATCATGACAAGGTATTCCCCAGATAGTGAGGCGCCAGCGGTCATCGTCTTGACTTTGTTCTTGATGGTGACTTCCGTCCTGGGCTCGCTGGCAAGACTCGGGACCAAGTGGTGGAAATTTGGCAGTCTCTTTCTGGATGACTACTACATACTCCTTGCCCTGGTGGGTGAAAGCGCAGAGATATGCTGTTCCAGAGTCTGACTGGTGTAGCTCATGTCAATCGCTCAATCAGTGGCCGTTTCAATGGCCGTCAAGAATGGTTATGGAGATCATTTGATATCGCTGGATGACTTAAAAGTCGCCAGAATCATGAAGGTACGTCTCAGTGTATTAGACCAAGCCGTGCTAGTAATTCATATACCTGGGTCCTAGTCGCAATACGTCGCCACCTTCTTTTACATTCTCGCCATCGGCTTCTCCCAGCTCGCCTTTCTCTGCTTTGTCCAACACCTGACACCAACTTCTCAAAGCCGGGTGGTGTTTCTCGCTCTGCAGATCATCATCGCGGTCTGGGCAATATCGGCGGTCTTTGCATCCGCATTCCAGTGTCATCCGCATCAATGGGACTATCTGCATGGTAGTTGCTACGACCGAGTAGGAGACCATGACTGCATACATAGACTCTGCAAAGGCTAAGGCTTGTACAGGGAGCATTCTTCATCTACGTCGGGGTCTCGAACATCTTCACCGACGTAGCCATCATCGCGCAGGCGGTCCAGGTAATCGCCACTGTACAGACTACCTGGAAGAGAAAAGCCAATATCATAGCTGTCTTTCTGTTTCGCGTCATGTAAGTGTTTCTTCTTCGAACCAGCAGCGTATCAAGCTGATGAATCAGCGTCCCTGGAGCATTGATGGCCCAAGTCTATTTCATACACAGCACCATCAACTCGTCCGATGCCACCTCCGAGACCTGGTCGGCCACTGTTGCCTCCCAGTTGGTGCAGTGCCTGAGCATAGTGACGGCCAGCGCGCCGCAGTTTATCCCCTTCCTCAAGCAACTCCAGTCCACTGGCATGAGACTCGACGGCATGACTCGCTACACGCTTTCCAGCCATCATAAGTCGGCCCGCAGCAGGTACTACCTCTCGACCGATCGAAGACGCACTGGCAATGAGTCCACCCATGAGCTCGATAATATTCCCCTGGCAACAACCAAAACGATAGTCACATCGAATGTGAATGGTCCAGAAGATGACCATGACAATGAGAGTCAGTCGAGCCAGACAGGTATCATCCGCGAGACTCGGACGTGGACGGTGACTGAGGAGCATACATGTCTACCCGGTCACAACGGTTGATCTACAGGAGAGGTGATGTCTGCTTCCATTCACTTGAAAATATTTCTTTGCATTGTCTCTGTACAGTAGATGTCACGAATATAAAATTCCTTTTGTCCTGGTATGACCTGTAACTTCTAAATATCTGCATGAGATTCCTTGTATATGATACTTGAGATGGGTCACTGCACTAATGATACCAGATTATCAGACCTTCAATCTATGCAACAAAAGTCTCAAAATCCAATTAGGTCTTCCGTTCTGTCTTTCCAGTGACCGGAGAGAATCGTCGATCCGATCCATCAACACCGACAGCGTCTTTTCCGTGTACTCCATACTACCAGCCTCGCGGATATGATGAAGCGCACACTCTTTCAAGGAGATATCCAGCCCTCCACTTATCCGAGACTGTTGCAGGATTCCTCGCAACTGGAGGTTTTTGGGCCGTGAGAACAGAGCATGGACCAAGGGAAACGAGAATTTTCCTTCGTCAAGATCTTCACAGAAGCCTTTCTGTCCAGTATACTACAGAGCAAGAGTCAGTCCCTCTCGTTCCAGACCAACGGCAAAATATTTACATACCTCCTCGGTCAGGTTCTTATAGTCGTCTCGAATCTGAAAGTACTCGCCAAGCTGACCAGCCAAGGACTCAAGTGACGTATGCAGACTATGGGACACCGGGGTTAGAACTCAATCCGTCACACAAAAAGGATAAGGGGGGCATACCTGTGATTCTGGAATGGGTCTTTTTGTGCCATCAACCGGGCGATCAATCGGAACAGACCTCCGGTTTCTGTCATATGAACACAGTCAGCCTGAGGGCCATCAACTAGGCAGAGGGTGGTCTACTTACTGTTGCGTATCATCACCAAATACTCCTCCTCCGATGGACACTCCCCCTGTCGCGTCCAGTACAAATCGAAGCTCTGGCCGCGGAAAAGAAGCCGCATTTCTTCCATGAAAATATCCATACATCGTGAGTCACCCAATTGTCGCACTTGATCAGCGGCCTGAATCAGCAGGAAATTGGCGGAATTGATCGTCTGGCCGACACCGAAGACCGTGTGCGTGGCCGGTCGTCCGCGGCGCAGGGGTGACGAGTCCTCGATATCATCCAACCTATCATCAAGTTCAGTCGCGTCGTACTCTCAGCGCTCCCGCCAAACTTACATTAATGACGCATTGTGCAAAGTCTGGGCGATGCTTTTCAGCTGCGCGATAGTGCGATCGGGAAGCATTACCCATACATTGAGAGCATCGACAAAGGCTTCCCGGACACCTTTGGAAGGCAGAGAGCTGATGTACTCTGCAGGGGCCAGTAAATGCTGGTACATGTCAGTGATCTTTTACATGCAACAGAAGACTTGAGGGAAAAGAGCTGAAATGATATAGTGAAAAGGATACGCACCTCATCGCCCAGCTTGACCTGCTCCAGCGACCACGGTTCGCTGTTATCAGAGGGAGCTGATGATATGGATGACCTCTTCGAGACGGACCAAATCGAGGAGCTAGCCGAGCAACTGTCATCCGATTCGCTGGGGCGCCGAGCACTATCGGCAGCCGGTATATCATGGGCTGTCTCTTGATCCTTCGCTTCCCCCTTCGATTCTTTTCGGCCCCTCTCTAGGAAGGCACTTGCGTCGTCACACAGCTCAGGGTGATATCGCGGACATCGCAGACTCCACGCAACATTTCCCGGGATTTGATGGCCGAGAGCGTGTAGGTATATCTTGAGTTTGTCGTTGCCTCTACCGTCCTTTGCCAAGAACACCTCCATACGCTCCCTGTACTCATCTTCATATTGGTTTGTTACTTCTCGGACGCGTCTCTTGGCCTCTTGGACGTCCACTTGATCCCATTGCATGAACAACCAGACAAGATTCGTCATGGTGCGCTTGCCAGAGGACGCCGACTGAAACTCCTGCCACTCGACATCAAAGGAGAAGTAGTCGTTTGCCAACCCCAGGGCCGCATAGCAAGGTTTTACAATCGGTGCAAGACGATTCTCCTCTTCGGACGTAAGACGGATACCCATACCAAAGCGCATCAGTGCATCCACGAATCTGTGAGCGTGTTAGGACTCTATAGTGCTTCGCACTGCCAGAGAATATCACTCACGGTGCTCCGGTATCGATAATCCGATAGTCGACGTACTCTTCCAAACTCGAAAATGGGCGGGCCTTGTCCAGCTTGGCAGTCGTGGCGATCATGGTCTTCCACACGTCAATGACAACCTCTGCGCAGAGCTTGTCGATTGACAGCAACTCTATGATCATCTTGGATTGAATCTGTTTGGTTCCAAGGGTCGAGCGCACCGTCCGGTATTCCGTCTCATCCAGACCAATGTTATCTGCGTTGATGTTCAACTATGCTATTGTCAATTCCTGCGTTCAAGCAGCAAGGGCATACAATACCGTCGACTTGGCTGCTGATTCTACTACATTATCATACATGAACGCATCTGCTGTCCGTCAGTATTAAATTATGATTATCTCTCGGGTGGAGCCGTACATTCCAAGATATAGGAGATGATCGCCAGTCTTTCCGGCTTGCAAAGGGGAAGTACCACGGCAGCGAAATTACCTTCCCATGGGTTACAGCAGCCCCATCGTTCAATAGGACCGATAAATTCGACCCAGTCCCCGCGACATTGCCGTGCACCTTTGTTGGATTCGTCTTCGAACCTATGTCGCCGCAGGGGATATCCCTTACAGAACCCTTCAATGTCTGGCGACGAGCGCTGTACGAGATACGATGTTTGATCGCTGGAAGTGGGATCTTGCTGTCGCTCCATCTTGGCCGTTTATCAAGTGGAAAATATGCTTCTGAGCATATACCTAGCATCACCCATGGGGTTTGCTGCTATATATGCCCAGAACAAATAGCCTTTGCACTGACATCAAGCGCCTTTCTCGCCTCTCAAGCCTTGTTTTGGGACACATTTAAGTTTCATCATACAGTTTGACTCTCCTTGAGTGACTGAAAGCGGCCGAGGAACAAACTAGGCTGGTTCATACTTCAAGTACCAGATCTTGGAACCGGGATCTGATGCCGATCTGCGCGAACGACCGGCATATTTACACCGAGATGATGTTATACGTGTGTATATGCGTTCATCCCAGCGTGGTAGTGATCGTCGATTCGTCGCAGGGCGATCCACGGGGCTCCACCAGTTCGTGGTGAGCACAACAGCCTTTTCTGGCCGGGTCATAGATCCGGTATCAGCACAGATACGTCTTGAAAGTCCAGCCCATCGTCGTATTGATGTCATTCAGAACGCAGTCGAATATTGGTACTTGGAATTCCTCGGTTGTGTCAGTCATGATGTGTAGCTGCAACTTGGCAGAAATTGATTGATTCGGAGAATTGTGGAGAGCAAAGACAGGTTTCTGTCGTTTGACCAAGTCAAATGCCAGCTATGGCATGCTGGATGACTTTAGATCTTCAAATGACTGTTGGAATAATATTATCAAGCGCCTGGTGGGAGGAGGGGGCGCGGCGTGATATATGTGCAGATACTCTTCCCGATCCGGCATGATCTGATCAATGTTGTACAGGGGAGCGATCCTCGACGCATTCGGAGCCTGCCAACAACTCAGGCAACTCCGCCCTTGCATCTCTTATTAATGCCTATTAATGGACAGACCCTATCCTCCAGCAGTCAACCTTGGACAACACGATCAAAATAAAATTACCAGGCAAATGGCTGCGCACGAGACAGCACTATTCGCTCAGTTCTCCAGGCTGTGTGCCGAGAGGGGTCTATTGCAGGGCTGCGATGATGTGAAAGAGGGCGATCGCCCGGATGGGGTCGCCGACGAGACAACTCTGCGGTAAGTGACTGCTCAATTCCTAAATCAGAGTAGGATTATGGTCGAACCAAACAGGCGCTTTCTGCAGGCCAGACGAATGGACCTCTCGAGCGCCCTCTGCCAGTTTGAAGAAGCAACCCAATTCCGCCGTGAGAAGGACGCGCTCCGCGTATATGACCGGATCAGTGTTGATGATTTTGAAGATACTCGCAAACTGGTAAGGCAATCCGTAGTTCTGCTCATATGTCGCAACTGACGACCTGCCACATAGTATCCGCACTGGACGGGTCGTCGAGGCAACCAGGGATTGCCCATCGTAATGCTTGAAACAGTCCATCTGGACCAAAAGGCGATCGCGCACTGGCGTCAGACACGAGAGCTGTCGGGTCAGAGCAGTTCACCCGACGTGGCGCAGCGAGCTCTCGCGCACTTCGATTATCTGACTCGGTTTGTCTTTCCGCTATGTTCCGCATTGCGAGATCGATCACTGCCATCGCAGCCGGTCACCAAGGCGATCTACCTGGTCGACGGATCGTCTCTCTGTCTGCGCCAGGCCTGGAATCTCCGAGATTTTTCACAGGAAATTAGCGGGATCTTAGCCACTTGCTATCCAGAGACAATCGATCGGATATTCGTAAGTGAGAAAGACAGGGGACCATGAGCCTTCTGACTGACTTGCGTACAGCTCTGCAATTCTCCGTCGTACTTCGCCAAGATCTGCAATATCCTGAAGAAGTTTATCGACCCGGTGACTGCGGAGAAGATTGTCCCGTTAGACTCAGCGGATGTCTATGGCACCCTCCACAAGTACATCCATCATGACGATATTCCTGTCCAGTTTGGGGGCGCATTCGAGTATACCCACGGGATGCTGCCAGACTTGTGTCCTGTTACTCGTCAAACGTTACGCTGGTCCCCTCAATTCAATGGGACGTTGCCTGCAGGCCCGATCAAGTGGACAGAGCATGCTCGTGGCCAGATAAAAGCAGTGGCTACTGGAACGGTTGATGGGGTAGAGAGGGGATTGGAGGTTGTCACGTTGGACATTGGGGAAGAGAAATGAGAGCATTCAAAAGGCTTTTCTATATCTACTTGATAGTAAGGATATCATTGACAATCTTATCAAACTTCGCTTTCATCCAACACGTAAAACTCCAGTTCCGCAATCATAGTCTTTGCAGGAATGGTGATAGCGATGGGGAATCCACCGTAGTCCGGGTCTTCGTTGGGCATGATGGCAAACTGGCCGCTGCGGGTTTCGTCTCCATTGAGCACGCGCCGAGTTCTCAGCTCCCCGGCCTCCTTGTTCACCACGACCTTCTCTTCGAATCGGAGGATCCCTGTGTATGCAGCGGTCGGAGACAAGGAGGTTGCGCGGACCTGGAATCCCCATCCAATCAAGAGGAATTTGCCTTCTCCACGATGGATAACCATGCCACAGCCTGGACCTGGCTTGCCCAGGACGAAAGCGCGCTCGATGGTAATCTCATAACCCCCGTATTGCCGTGTGACCGGTTTGGAGTGATCGGTGCCGTCGGCCGCCAGCTCGTCGAAAAAGAATCCCACCGATGATCCAGGGCGTTGCTGTGCCTCCAGCACTATCTGAGAGACGGATTCCAGTAAGGCATAATGCTTGATGTATGGATTTGCTTCTGGCTCCAAGGTATCGAGAGCAAACGGAGAAACACCGAGGGCCTGGTAAGAGCCAATTGCGGCCCAGCTGCGGCGTGCCCCATACTCGTCTCGGCGTTGTTCGGGAATGAACAAGGGCTGGCCGCGATGGCAGTACTTGGAACAGCATCTTTCATAATCATTGAGATAGATATCGGGGGTGAAAAAGTCCACAGATGGCGCAAAACGCTGCCAGATGTCCAGGACGCTTGGTATGCAGCCCCCAGAGGGATAATCACCCGGCATGCCGCCGCCCCCAACGATAACCGGGACGTCATTATCGCTGTCTTCTCCGGCATAGTTTTGCCACGCGTTTGTGTACAGCGGGAGCGGATACTCTTCTCGGCCTGCTGCGGCGACCTGGTTGACATATAAGGCGTAGTGGTAGGCCATGAAGAGCTCGTCGGTGTGTGGCCCTTTGCCAAACACTCCCGCCCACGACCCTTGACGGTTGGTCTGGGCTTTAAAGCGAACCAAGTTGCGTTTGAGGTCCCGATGAAGAGAGTCCCACTCGTTGGAGAGGAAGTTGACGAGATCATCGGGAACTGGTTTGGAGAATCGCTCTTCTGCTGCGGCAGAGCCATCGCGAGAGTCACCCAGTAAGCCAGTTTCGTTCTCGACCTGGACCATGATGACGGTTGAGTGATCTCGGTCAAATTCCTTCAGGTGGCGCATCAACTGCTTAAAGGCCCTGGCGTCGCACTTCTGAGCTTCCTCGTGAAATACTGACAGGATCTCGGTAGTCTGTAGGACACCTCCTGCCTTTCGCAATTTCATCCGGGGGAAGCGTTTGGGGTTCGTCTTGACCCACGCGGGAGCGTACGTTGACATTCCTGTAGGCGATTATTAGCTTTTTCATCGAACTGCAGGGCATATCTATCGACTGGTGGAAGGCTACCATTTTTGTACGAGCCGAACCACAGCAATACAAGATGAAATCTGTGCTTGCGCGCTCCCAGAATGATCTTGTCCAGTTCCTTGAAGTCGAATTGGCCTTCTACGGGCTCAATCATTTCCCAAGTGACGCATCCTAGCACAGTGTTGACATGAGACGCTACCAGATTTGGCCAGACTGTATCCATATGCTCGGCCGAGGTAAGCGACGAATTCTGCAGCTCTGCACCCAATATCAGGAATGGGCGACCGTTAACGATCAGCTGCTTTCCACCTTCGATGGAGCGGAGATGAGGGATCTCGACGTTTTGTGAAGCCATGGTGGAAGAGCAACAGGATGTCAAAGGTCACTTGGCTAGGTATGATGGCGATTACGAGGTTCGAGATTACGAGGTTCGAGGTCGATTGAAGGGCGGCTTGGGGCTTAAGAACAACATCTTTATATCTCATCTAGGCCACAGTCCCTGGACCTCCCACCGGGAAAGCACTGCAAAAGGCACCGACTGGTTCAGTTCGTGTCTCACAGTTGATGCCAGGTTTGGCAATTCTCCATTGGGTGATATCACATGGGAGGGCACTGCGTTTTGCGGAACACATTTCCTGGCCCTCTCCAAAGGCTGCGAGGGGTCGAGGGGACGAGGCCCCTCTGGTTCTCATGCTTCAATTCCGGCTAAATACGGTAGTATCGACCGAATCTGGGCATTTGCGGGGTTTCGCCATTGAATTGTCCCTATTGGTCAGTGTGAAGCTCAGTCTCAAAATCCAACCACTAGGAGTATCCGTAAACATGGTGTATTCCAGAGGACCCAGACCGCCGGATCGCTTTATCCACTATGGATCGATCAGTCGATCAGACGATCATCTGGATACCTTCTCCCCAGATTTTCAAATACTTGTGCTCTACAGTACCACAATAATGGGTATCACGAGTCGCTCCTGAGCGGCTTAAGACCACGACACCCTGCCAAGTCTGTGCGTGGCCAACTACGTACTTATAGGGTCGGTTCTATACATGTGGACCCAAATAAGACTTCAGCAATCCTACCGCATCTATGTTGGGCCCCTTTACGGCAACTGAAATCATAGCGTCCGTGCTTAAGATTTCTCGTGTGTCTCTGGTATCATGATCCTTCCAATGTGGTGAAGAGTGCCAGGCGCTGACTATCCCAGCTCAAATTCGGGTCCATCGTTGCACCTTGGACTATTTTTGGGATGGTCAAATATACCTCAGCGGGATCATGGGGAAGTGGTTGAAGGCAAGTGGCCATGCCAGGCATTCAAATCGTCAGTATCTTGCTCTTTCCCAAAGGCGCTCGCTGGTTCTGCGACAAAGACCGAAGAATAGGCCTTCAAACACACTGTTCAGGGTGAGTAGAGCATACCATCGCTGGACGTCCTGGGCTCACATTAAAATCAATATCATGCCAATATGGATCAGTCAGTTGACTTCTACGGTTGCGAATACCTTTCCATTGCATGAAGGAGATGAAAGATACAGTCAGTTTGGGGCAAGAGATTCTCGTTTACGGCGGTGCCTCTTCCCCCAATGATCTGAGAACGGACTTGCCTCTTATTACCTTCACTCCATCTTGAGCTCCAGTGGAATCGTATCCTCTTACGTCCAGGCCGTCATCACCGGCGAAGGTGTGGTCGTTTCTCGTTGCCATCGGGCTGTCGTCCTCCCCAGTGTGTGATTTTTTAGGCGATTGAAGCTCTTCCGGATCGCCGCAGTGGGATTCCTGGTCACTTTCAGCATCTGGATCGGGTATGAACCGTGGCGAAGATCCAACCACGAGTATTAACATAGCCTCAGATGCTCCACTGCTTACGCCGAGAGTGCTGATTCCAGGGCCCGAAGCGCGGTAATTGCCATGCTTTTTCAGTTTCATCGGTTCGTAGGTTCGCACGGCCCGGGCTGACTGGCGCCTCCTGCCCAGAGATCCTGGCCCTCAACGTTCTAGCCAAGCTGTTTGCAGCAAATTTCGCTCCGACCGTGGATATTGTTGTGAGATCATCATCGATCGCAATTTTAACCAATTTTAGCTGCCGCGGAAAAGTTGGTACTCCCTGCGGTATGTTCGGATGGTTGGAACCTTTCGTCGCTTTTGAGAACCCAGACCACTAGGGGTTTATTTTTAAGTTACCGAGCCACCAAAAAGGGATGCTGAAGAGGATCGAACTCGGCAATGGGCAATTCCCAAAGCGCGTCTTGAGAGAATGGATGGGATAATGTGAAGTTTCCGATGGAGGAGGTCCAACGTTGACTGCAAAATGTAGCCACCTTTATGGTGTGTATGCATTGTCATGGTCATATGAAGTGTAATTGCACCCTTCTCAGAGAAAACATTGTTTGATATACATTTTTTGATAGAGATGGACATGTGGAGATGAGTTGTTGATCGAGACTGAGCGACTCTTTAGAGTCACCTGACCGCTATCACGTGGACAGTCTCTTTTGGCCCGATTCCCCAGGCCCAAAAATGACGGGCCTACACCTCACCCTCTGATGTTTCTCTTGATCGCCTGACATTATTCTGAGAAACGATAATTATCTGCCATGGAACTTTTGGTTCCTCAAAGTCCCTGGTCTGGAGAGAGGTTGCGTCCTGGTTTGGGGGTCGTATTAGTAGGTAGCTTCACAGATATATATCTGCACTGATTCCATCACCACGATGCGTCCAAGACAGTCCGACTCCTATATATGATACTCTTCAAGGACTCACAGGTTTATCCAAGTTATATTGACTCAGAATTGTACATACCCCATGGACCGAAATGGAACGTGTTGATAAATCCAGAGTCGAACGAAGCTCGGTCTACACGGTTACAACGCGTCCCGAAATGCCTCGGCAACCCCGCATAAACACCAGATACATAAATAGCCATCGTTATCCGTCTCACATCAATCACGGCATTTTCATCAATTGCAAACCAAAAGAAATCTACATTCTTCCTCAAAACAACAATGTCCGGACCCGGAGCTGGTTACGAATTTCCCCCCCAGGAAGTCTCCTGGCTCAAGCGGGATGTGTTGCTCTTTGCCAACAGCGTCGGGGCAACCGCCGACGAACTGCACTTTCTCTACGTATGAAGACCCTCTGCCGTTGCGACACTCAGGCCCATCATTAACAATTCGAATAGGAGCTGCATCCCAATTTTGCTGTCTTTCCGACTTATCCGATTATCCTGTGTAAGTTCCGCCGACAGAGGGAGAACGCTGCATGATGAATTTGGCTGACGTGTCTTGCAACATAGCATTCAAGCTCACAGACTCCGAGGTGACCGACTTCTATGCTCGTCAGAAAGCCAATCCAGTTCCTGGTGTCCCCAAATTCGACCCCAGACGGTCGGTCGATGGCCAGCGCAAATTGACCGTCCTCAAGCCCCTACCACCGACTAGTGCCGGAAAGCAGTTTGAATTGCGCAACAAGGTCATCGGGGTCTACGACAAGGGCAAGGCTGGTTCAGTGATGGAGACAGAACAAACCATCGTGGACAAATCAACGGGGGAGATCTACACCAAGATAGTGAGCAGTGGGTTCTTTGTCGGGCAGGGTAATTGGGGAGGTCCCAAGGGTCAGTTGCTTGCCTCCTTTTTCCATCTAGAATTGCAAGGCGTTAACTTGTTTTCTAGGCCCTAGTACTCCCAACTATCCTCCCCCAGAAGGCCGTAAACCCGATGCCACGCATGAAGTGCAAACCACACCCGAAACTCCGCTTCTGTATCGGTAAGTCGTCGCAACGCGTGCGCTGGTCGATGGGAACTTGACTAACCAGTCCTCCTTAAAGTCTGAACGGCGACTATAACCCCCTGCATGCAACACCCGAGCCAGGACAGCAGATGGGCTTTGGAGGCACCATTATCCACGGTCTCTTCAGCTGGAACAGTGCTGCGCATGCCATTCTCAAGGCGTTTGGTGGCAGCAACCCCAACAACTTTCGTGAATTCCAGGCCCGGTTTGCATCTCCGGTTAGGCCAGGTGACCGTCTCACCACGGAAATGTGGAAGGTCGGCGGTGCCACAGATGGGTTCGAAGAGATCCGATTTGTGACCAAGAATGACAAGGGCAAGGTCGTCCTGAGCAACGGTCGGGCTCTGATTAAAGTAGCCAAGTCGGGATCGAAATTGTAAGATTCTAGAGTTAAGAGCACACCAAAGTACAATGTCTACCAAGATGCTCGTGCACATCTCGACTGATTAAGATTATGGCTGAAGGTAGTTTGACATACAACAGTCCTCAACAGCAACGCTCCGACAAGAACAGGGCAATGTATATACATCAGTGAGAGAATATCTACGCAGCATCAGCAATAATGACGTCGGCCGCCTTTTCGCTGATCATATAAATGGGAAGCGCGATGTACCACCCCGGGATCTTGGGGAACACCGAAGCATCCACGACGCGCAGGCCATCCACACCACGCACTCGAAAGTCCGAGTCAAGGACAGCGTTTGGATCCTCGTCGGCCCCAATGGCGGCGGTACAGCAGGCATGATGACCCCAGGCCTCCCGCTTGATAAAGTCCTTCAGGTCCGCCTCGGAGGTCACGTTGGGCCCGGGCCATACTTCTTCAAATTTGCCGTCCAAAGGCACCAGATCATTGAAGATCTTGCGGGAAAACACCATGGACTCATAGACAGCCTGAAGGTCCTTCTCGTCTGCGCCGTTCTCCGTCACGCCGCTATCGAAGGAGTTGAAGTTGATGATCGGGGTATCTCTAGGGTCCGTCGAGCGCAGTTCCACCGTGCCGGCATTGTTCCGGCTCTGGGCCTTCAGGGTAATCCAGGTCCAGTGTTGCGCATCCTTCAGGCCCTCGTACGAGTAGTTGGGATAGTAGCCTGGAAAGTTGACTGGAGCTCCTGAAATGAGAACATCGGGCTTTCCTTCGGCCGTAGATGTCTTACGGACAATAGCGATGGCAATGCCGTTGGTTGTATAGGTACCCTTGTTAACGGCGTTGTTCTTCCACTGGTCCAGGCAGGGATCAGGCATGCTATACATGAAGGTGCACTTGCTTGTGAGGACAAAGTCCGTGGGGGCCTTGCCCACAACGCCGGTCTCATATCGGTCCTGCAGGTTCTTGCCCACGCCAGGCAAGTCCACCAGGGTGCGGATGTTCCACTTGCTCAGCTCTTCCTTGGGCCCAATGCCACTGAGCTTGAGCAGCTGGGGTGTGTTGAAGGTGCCTGCCGAAAGGATCACCTCCTTGGCAGCGTTGACACTGCCAGGAGTTCCTGCGGATGCTTTGCTTGCACGGGGATCGGCGCGGTACAGGCTCTGGCCCCGGAGATAGTCGACACCGATGGCCCTGGGTCTCTCACCGGTTGTATCAAAACGAACATTTGTTACCAGTGTATTCAACTGGATGTCCAGGTGGTATTTGCGAGAGCCGTCCTTGTTGACACTGTTGACTGTCTTCATGAGAAAGTCACGAGGACCAGTGCGTTTGTACTCGGGTACGTCTACCGCGATGGGGACCTGAAAGAGCCCAGTCTCCTGGTCGCGGGTGGGCAGCGGGTTGTTGAGGTCACGCAGCAGGATCTCCCCCAATCCAGTGACGGTCGTGATGATCATACCCAGCAGAGACTTTCCCACTGCGGTGGCTGCCGCAATGACCAAGGACAACAGCTTCTGATCCTCCAGTACTAGGGTCAATTGGGTCAGACTGGTGGTCAGCCAACCGTCGAAACCATGACCTGTCAGGCTGCTGGGAAGGTATCGGTTGCGCTCGAGGCGTGTAAAGTAGCCGCGCATCTTACGAGGGTCCCAGGAGTCATTGCCAGTAAGCGTGGCGAGATCTTGCCAGTCGCTCTCATACGGGTAGATGGTGCTACCAGAGTCAGCATACAGCTAGGAAATCTCATGCAATTAAGGAGACTCACATCATGGCGTTGTGCGCTGAGCAACCACCCAGTGTGCCTGCACGTGGATACAATATGCCCAGGGGTTCCGAGTTCGCTGGAGGATTCTGACCCACATACAACTCCCCGGCAGGAGTCCGGTAGGTCATCTTGGAGTCTTGCTTCTGACGCTCGAGATCCGAGTAGTGATTCACAAAATAGTCCCATCTCATCGGCTCATACTCGGTTGATTGCAGCTGAAGAGCGGGAACTTGCTGTTGGAAAGCATCTCCTTGATCATCTCCGGCATCGAGCAACAGCACCTTGAACCCGGCAATTGCCAGCCGGGCCGCCAGAGGGCCTCCGCCAGGTCCAGAGCCGACAACGATATAGTCATACTCTGCGGTCCCATTGGTCGCTCGTGGAGCATTGTATGTTGACCGAGCCTGGGGTACGTGATACGCTTGGTGGCTTGCATCATGACCACTAAAAGCATAGAATGAGAGTGTCAGCATTTGTCAATTTGGACGACCAGAATCAGGCTGCGTACCTGACCAAAGTCCCGAAGAGGAGGGTACATATTGAGAAGCCCTTGTTGATGTGCATGTTAGGCCACTGACTTTGTGCTCAAGGGACTTGCGATGCTGCCGGACAAAGAGACCCTAACAAGGAGCACAGCACTGATTCCAGACGAGTTTATATCTGCAGAACATCAGAAGCAGAGTCTCCTGAATTGCAGCTGTCGCAACGTTTTCCATCACGCAGCCAACGTGAGCACTGATCGACATTCGCAAACGGACGGTCGATGGCCCGCTGTTTCTCGTTTTAGCGATGGCACTGAGGTTTCGGGTTATCTGGCGCACATAGGCGTACCTGACTAGGAGCAATAATACGAACGGACTGGCTCGAGCTCGAGAATATTCAAGCCTCCTGCACCGGCCTGGACCCAAAGGACACTAGACCCAGTCTGCGTGACTAAAATTCGTCCGCGTGTCCCCTAGTCGACCGACAATGGTAATGCTCCCCGGACGGGATGTTTTACGCGAAGAACCCGATTGGGTTGACAAAACAAGCCACGATGCGCATAGTGTATCCTTAGCAGAGAGAGAGTCATTCGTCGGATCAACTCTTCTCAATCCATGTTCCTGTTGCTATTTTCCTGTTGCTATTGTCGTTATACAATGTCCAAGTGTGTGAATCATTCCCCAGTCCATGACATCGCTGTCAGACGTATCTGGAGTGATCATTACCCGAAGCATCAAGTAGGTACTTCCCGCACCTAACCGACAATATTCATATTAGGTACTGTCGGATCCTCTCCGCAGAGGGTCTAGCTTTGGACGATCATTCATTTCCCCGACCCCTTGCCCACCAAGAGAGCCCATACCTTGTGGAGTCGAGAGAGTACTGTTGTGGAGCATTCAGAAAGGTGGCGCTCAACAAAGTTCGCGCCGTTTTGACGAACGTTTTTAGACTTAGCGGGCTGTCAGTGCCTAACCTAAACGACAACTGACGGCGCGCTTTGTAATACAAGGCTTTTTCCGCGAGACAATCGGCAGTCCCACTTTCTACTAATGGCAGACATGCCGTCGTGTCGCTTACTGAATGGGGAATTTTGCCCAACGTGTCATATTGCAACTAGCGTATCTCACCTCGAGGCCATGCCTAAGTGCCGTTTTGCTGCTTTCCGTTGGCGAGTTGAGAAATTCAGGGTGACTGAGACATTGCTGCTGTTTGAGCTTCATTGCAACGGGATGTATAGTCTATGGCAGTGCGCAACGTAGATTATCGACAAGAAGCCAGTGGATACTACCGTTCTAATTTGATTAATATCCGACGCTGATTATTATGAAAATACTGGTGTTTTGTAGGTAAAACAGAGCCGACGCTGACGTCAATGGAGTCTTGCGAAATCGAACCCCTTGGAATATAAGAACGATATGTCTTAACAAAGGGAAAGAATGAATGTAAACAAGACAATGTCTGGGTCATGCTGGACGACCGGCGTCTCTTGGGGGATGTTCCAAGTCCACCAACGGCACAAACTTTCCTTCTGACCAACCACTGAGGCTCGAACGATTGAGAATATTCCCCTCTCCTTTGGAAGCAGCTCTCCCCGACCGAGTCCCGCTCTGCTTGGAAGCTGCGCGAGTAGTGTCTCCAAACAGGGTCGGACATAGACGACGCATTAAGGCACGAATGGCCGGCAGACAGGCGCAAATGATGCCCACATGGACCTCGATCGTACTCCAGTACCCGATCTCGACATAGTCCCCTGTGGCACAGAACAATTGTCAGACAGATACCGTGCAGTTCACTGTCCTAGGATTGGACTTACAGGTAAGATTATTGGTCGCGGCAAAATGGATGAGTGAGTTGAGTCGGAGGATACTGACCAAAGTGACACTGTACGACATCAGCTGCGAGAAGAAAACGTATGCAAGCAGAAGACTTACAAGACTCCTAAGCTGAACATGGACATGACAAAAAGCTTCTTTCGCAGTGAGAGGTTAAGCCGATACAGCTCGCGCAGTGGCAGGGCCATAACAATCAAATCCAGAACCATGTTGATGGCCGCTGCAGACCAGCCTTGCGCATTGATGTTGTTGCACGAGTAGTGGCCTTCCCCGTCCCAGTGCAGCCAGGCGCCCTTGATGGGCCTGCATTGGAAGACCGAGATTAGGACGAAAACAATCAGGTAGCCCGCATTCAGTCCGATTACGACATATGTCGTGATTCGAAAAGGACGCGCGGGAAACACACGCAGGTAGAAGAGACAGATGGAGATCTTGGTCAGAGGGATGATACTGAGATAGAGTAGTTCGTCGTAGAAGTAGATCTTGTGATTCTGTCAATATCAACCCGGTGCCACTGTCATCTGAGGACACTCACATAGAGGATATGCGTGATGTTGTCTGGCGGCACTGTCCAGAGGTCTTTTCCCAGACCCGAATCGGCCACTGCGATGTCAGTCAGTATATACACAGTACTGTTGAAAAGGCGAACCAAGGGTTACACACAAACAACCGACAAGGCAGAAAGAGGGATGACCAGTGACTGAGCGAATTAGCTTGACTCAACTGCGCAAAGCCAAAGTTTCTCACCATCGTTACGATCATTGCTAAATCATCCATTCCAAATTGACCACCACAGCATGGAAGCCTCGCGATCATGCGCAAAAAAAAAGCAACCAGTGCCAAAACGCCTCCAGCAACCCCGGCAATGGAGACTACACGGGTTCGGTCTCGAATCGGCAGTCCACAAGCTGATGAAGTCACATTCTTCGTAGCTGATCCAGTCAGTCATTAGGACGCTCAGAGCCTACAGACATGGTCTTACCTAGAGATTCGCGAATGGTACAGTTTGCTTGGACACATATCTCAAGTGTGCCGGTAAAGACTGGATCGGTACACATACACGTTTGGTTTGTGAGGGTGCAGGGAGAATGGGGGATCGTCGACACCATGCATTGCAACTAGATATATCAGCATGCTCCCTCCAAAGCCGACGACATACCGCTGTTAACGTACTGCGCACGAGGGCAAAGCTGCCGCCAGCTTCTCCATGTTGTTGGCCGTAACATAGCCAGCCCACGAAAGAAGGACAAGGAGAATCCCGAGCACCTTCATTCTGCCGAATGCGTATGTTTGGGATAAACACCTGGATGTGGATCGAACAACATGCGAGCCTTCCAGCTACAGCGAGATGAAAGAGAGAACCCCAAACATAAAGCGAACCTCCTTAATGCATTCCCACGGTGACTCCTACCGGCAAGTGTCGCGAGCATGAAGCGGTTACAGCCCGACAACCACAAAGCCGGAAAGGTATGATCACCCCGCGATTTCTTTCGAGCCTGCTCCTATGCAGCACACTAGTTCGGCATATCGCCGGGGCTTTGCTATGCAGCGAGTCGTAACAGATTGTCCAAACCCCCTGTTGACTAAAAGCATTTGCAAAAGCTCCGGTGGATGCGATGATTGGGCGTCTCACCTGCTGATCTGGAAGTTCTGGATTCCCCCTATACGCCGCAGAACCTTTGGCCTTGCAAAGCAGTGGATATATGACAGTTTCTGCCTACACAGTCCTGTGGAACCGTGGCGTTACACGACATGAACTTTAAGCGAAGCACAGACTAGCTTTTCCGTGTTATCAAAGGGGTAAGCACTGAACCGACACGGGCCATTGTATCTTGCCCCTTTTGGCTTCCACCTTTCAGATATCTGAATTATCAGGACCCCAACTTGAAGACAAGCAATAAACTATTACCTAATGGAGTCGAGTCAGGTTCGACTGCTTGTTGACTTATGTACTATTACGATCGACACCGTGCATGGCAGCTACTCCAGAGCGGTGCTACTTCAGAGTATTCACTGTGGGCTTCTTCCAGCTCACCTGGGAAGCTAGTTTACTCAGGTCCTATCCAGCATTTGAGGCCTGACCGATTCAAGCATTTTGATGTTTGTCTTAATCGGAATTCGAGGGGCATGCGAATACCAGGTCTATTGCTAGCAAGCTTGTTACAGATAAAGACATCTCCGCATCATATACACTTTCGCGAAAGAATGGTCATGCCATGCAGATGTCCTAAATCCAAAGCTCTGCTTAAAGCCCTACTTCATACGACGTAATCTTTGCCAGTGTGGTACTTGTGCCGCAGCTTCGATAGCAAGCCGTTCTGGAGACCACCAAGCCGTCCACTGCCAATACTAAATTCTTTTCCGTGCTGTCGTTTCTTGCCAAAAGTCATGATTGGTTCGTCTGCTTCTTGCTAGAAGCCACAATGGAGCCCAAATGCATGCAGCTAAGCCTAGGCGCTGGGTTCGCTCGTGTTCGGTGCGGGCTTACTTCGGAATTCAGGACACCCCTTTGTGGAAGGTATCTATGTGCGGATCTTCGACAGCAACCTAAGCGACGAGGGTTAGTTTTTTAAACGGGTCTGATCGACGTTGGCCGGTTGCTGTAGCGGGATATCTGAGACGCCCGCTGGTGGGACTACGGCCGCTTTAGGTAAAGGCAAATGATACTAAAGCTGAACCAGGCTGTTTCTTGTGACCAGAATGGAAAATGCGGCCCTCCAGAGTAAATAGGGTTCAAGGAAGAGGCTTCCGGGGGTGGGTTCCTTGTCTGTTGGGGTTCTAGTCTTCCAGAGCTACGGTGTCCGATTACCGTGTTGAAATTGGCATGAGACCCGCCTGTCATTTTAGACTATGAACTTATTCAATTTGCCCTTGCGTGGCTATAATTTTCCGATGACCCTATGTCCCAAGGATCCTTATTATTTTAACTCATAATGTAATTAGTCGATTGGCACATGGAGCCCTGTACGCTTAAATGACGACCCCCTGTTTTGGGTTCTTGCTAGTTGCTACTTTTTTCATATCATTTAGAACCATGATGGTCAGACTTGCCGTGTAGCTGAATTAGGAACTCAGTGCGAGCACTTCATGTTCCGATCGACTCAGGGGAAGGTGATTAGTAAAGGGTAGAGTGATCGCCGTCGCAAATACTGAACCTCTAGGAGCATACCCTCGGGTATGCCACTGAATTCGAACCATTGCGTTGCTAATCGTCTATTTGTATAGAGACAATTCCAGATTCCTCGACGAGAGTTTCCCAGCCGGTGCTTTACTGTCACTTTTCCTGGCAAGCTTTTTCTCTTGACGCTGCTATTACTCCTTGTGGCCGCGAGACCTATCTTCCAGGATGAAAGCGATTGTTTCCTTGGCCATTCTGGGGCTGGGTTCCCTGGTCTCAGGCTTTCCTGATCGTATGGGTGGATCTGCTCATACGAACTGCCCATACGCCGCGCTGAAGGGGCGAGAAGATCCAGAGCTGGGAAGGCGATTCCTGTTCGACGCGATGTCCAAGCCCATTGATGGTATATTCTGTTCTTATCCCCGTTGGACTGGGGGGTGTGAAAATGGCCCTAATAGAGCAACAGTGACCGGCGCACACGCGTTCCAGCCCCCGAAGGAAGGGGACCAACGGGGTCCTTGTCCTGCGTTGAATGCACTGGCGAATCACGGTTATATCCCTCGCAGCGGTGTTGTGTCGGTACGTGGTCCTTTCCGATAGAGAAGCTTTGGCCCTGACATAAGGCAGTTCGCGGAGGTTATCGCCGCCATCAACAAGGGTAAGGATATCCAAGTGACATCTGTTGCTTGGGCCTAGGCCGTTGACCTTTACAGTGTATGGAATGGGGGTGGACCTGGCCACCGTCCTGGCTCTCATGGGACTCGTGTGGACGGGCAATCCGCTTGCTCTTGTCCCCAGTTTCTCCATCGGAGGGCGCGATCCTGGTGTCAACAATCTGCTGAACAATCTGGGGGGTCTCCTAGGTATGCTCCCAGTTTCACTGCTGACGAATATTCCGCGACTAACCCATTCTAGGTGAGCCCCAGGGCCTTATTGGTTCGCACAACTTTATCGAAGCCGATTCCTCCAACACGCGGGACGATCTGTATGTCACTGGGAACAACTACGCGCTGAACATGGACAAGTTCATGGAATGGTACAACATGTCGACGGACGGGACTTTTGGCATGGATCTGATGGCTGAACGGGCCAAAATTCGCTTTGAGCAGAGCATTCAGACGAACCCGGAATTCTATTACGGGCCAGTGACGGGTCTGATTGCTCGGAATGCTGGTTATATCTTCCCTGGACGAGTGTTCCGCAATCATTCGCGCGAGAACCCCGAGGGTGTCTTGAGTAAGATTTGAATGTCCAGAGGGTGAAATGATCAAAACTGACAAGCAAATAGCCAAGGAGATTGTTCGCAACTTTTACGGCATCTATGAAGAGGAAGGAAATCTGACGTACCGCGAAGGATGGGAAAGGATCCCTGAGAATTGGTACAAGACTCCGTTAGATTATGGCCTGGTGCAGCTCAATATTGACTTGGTGGACTGGGCAATCAAATATCCAGAACTTGCAAGGTGAGTCTCTTGCTCCTGTGGACTCCGTCGCTTCCAACTCTGCTCATCATGAGTCATCTAGTATCGGAGGGAATACCGGCACGGTCAACAGCTTCACCGGGGTGAACTTCGCCGATGTGACAGGAGGGGTCCTGAATCTCACCACCCTCTTGGCGGGAAATAATCTGTTGTGCTTTGTCTTTGAAGTTCTCAAGTTTGCCAGTCCTAATGCTTTGGCTGGACTTTACAAGACCCTGGCAGCCCCGTTGGACTTGATCAACAAGATCATCGCCGTGCCACTCCTGGACATGTCGTGTCCGGCGTTCAAAGACCTGCAGATGGGCGGTAGGCCACTCTGGGATGCCATCAAGGACGATTTCCCGGGTGCCATGAAGAGCGGCGGTGCCCTGTGATGGTAGTTATTTCTTTATCCGCCATACTACTTCAGGGTCACCTTGCATTTTCAGTTTATTGTATACTATGGTGTGCTGTTCCATATATCCGTCAGCTCATAGGTGCGTTAGCCTGAGCCCAATGCTTATTGAATCATAATACACAACTGTTGTCAATAAGGTATTCGTACGCATCCAAATTGAATAAAGAATGAATCAGACGGAAGCATAGTTGCACATGTTGATCGGCAGGAGCCCTAATATACCTTAGTCTCCTGCTGAAGTCCATCCCGACGTCTTGCGATTGGCGGAAATATTTAAGGACTCGTCATGTCTCCGCTAAGAAAATGCCACAAGACTCGTTGAGTAGACGGCGCGTTTCTTATAGACCAGTCACGGAGAAAGCCTCGGCCACTGATCATCGCTGGATTCGTCACGTTCTCGGTCACAAATCTGCTACGAAATAAACACCATCCCACCGGGCGCGGGTATGGCGGTGAGTTGATAACCTGCCAAGGGGCTTATGAATATGCTTCCCCCATGTGTTCTGCTTGAGTTGACAAAGCTTAGGACTATAAAATGCCGAGATTCCTTGTCCTTGTCCGCCGCGTGGCTATTGTGCAACGCATCGCTCAGACCCGCGCAACATGGCCTTCCTTCTAACTCTCGTCACTCTCGGAGGCTTCGCCCAGGGAGCCGTGCTGCCACGAGCGAGCATCGACAGTGATGCGGTAGTAGGATTCCCCCAAACTGTTCCCAGTGGTACTACCGGAGGGGTCTATCTTGCCTATCAGCCGTACCTCAAGGTGGTGAACGGTTGCGTTCCCTTCCCCGCAGTCGATGCAGAGGGCAACACCAAGTAGGTTTTCCCACGGCACGGCTCAGTGTTCTGTTGGAGCGTTGGAGCTAATATCAACAGCGCTGGCCTGGCCCCGACAGGAGCATCCAACGGCGACTGCGCCAGCAGCACCGGCCAGATCTATGTGCGCGGGGCCACGTATGGCGATTACTACGCCCTCATGTACTCGTGGTATTTCCCCAAAGACGAGCCTTCGACTGGGCTGGGACATCGCCATGACTGGGAGGGAGTCATTGTCTGGCTCTCATCGTCCACGTCCACCTCGGCTGACAATATTGTCGCCGTGTGTCCGTCCGCCCATGGTGGCTGGGACTGCTCGACAGATGGATACACCCTCAGCGGCACCAAGCCTCTCATCGACTACTACAGCACCTGGCCGGTAGATCACCAGTGTGGCCTCACCTCGACTGTGGGTGGCACACAGCCCTTGATCGCCTGGGAGAGTCTGCCAACAGTAGCCCAGACGGCGCTGGAGAACACCGACTTTGGGGACGCCAATGTGCCTTTCAAGAATGCCAACTTTAACTCCAATCTGGCCAAGGCGACTTTTTGAGGGAGTTAACACGTTGTCGAAGGGTGAAAAATGGATGGAGGATTCTGGCTTTGTTTTGCTGCGCGATTTTCGAATTATGTGCGGAGGGGAGCACGACGATGATGATGCAGCATCAAGCAAGTGCTCGGTTGTTTCCCATCTTTAGTAAGCGGAAGTTGCAAGCTTCCTTAAATCCACATCATTGTCAAACTAGAGAGGTCCTCGTGTGTGTCTACTGTGTTTTCCGGCGTTGATCCCTGCCTAGCACATCTTCTCGGTTTTTGTAGTGGCCGAAAGCCGAGTGGGATCATGAGACTTTCAATTGGATGCATGGATCGCTTTCTTTTTGGTCATGTTATTGCTCCTCATCGGGTGATCGACAGTTTGACAGTCCAATAATCGGCCGCACTTGGAAAGCAAGCCCTGTCAAATAGGTACTCTTTCGGAAAGAAACCGGAAACCCCCACTGCGTGTGGGCGGACAATCAATCAGCATCGCCCAGCCGGGACTCTGGGTGAGGTCGATGACGAATGGACCATGCTGCGGGAAAGCGGGGAGCAACATTCTTCTGAGCAAGGAAGAATGAAAGATGAAGAGGAGAGACCGATGTATAAATACCCCGTTAGCTCGATCACGCCATCTGACAGCGGGATGCAGCCATCATCTTGATCTCTCATTGATCCTTTTTCTGCTGCTATACTGCTGATTTTACCCATCATGGCTGAGGTCAACGAATCGCCGGCCCAGTCCCGCTTGCTCCTCATCAGTGTCCCACGCACGGCATCGAATCTCATGCTCAAGCTCCTCAATATCCCTTGTCAGAAGTTGGTCACATCCGAGAAAGGAGGTTATTTCTTCTTCAACGCCTTTCTCAAGCTCGCCTGGAATGGCCGCCTAAGTATACCCATAGAAGAGCGGAATGAAGCCGAGAAGCAGGAGATTCGCGATGCCTTCCAGGAAGCGGTCGATGGTCTCGAGGACTGTTCCCAGCGAGCAGAGCAAGAGGGGAAGATTGCATTCGCCAAAGAGCACGCCTTCTGGCTCACTAATCCAGCCGCGTTGGGGAATAGGACCGAAGACGCCGCCGCCTTCCGACCGCGCATTCCTGACAAGTACGGTTCCTCGCACACGTTCTCCCCGCTTAATCATACCGTTCTCCCTGACGAATACCTGCGGACCTGGAGAGTGACCTTCATTATTCGTCACCCAGCCTTGGCGTTCCCATCTCTCTGCCGCGCCATGGAGAAGTTCCGGCAAAACGGCCTTTTGCAGTCGGAGGACACCATCGGGTCTCAGGAAACCAACTTGACCTTGAAATGGACGCGAATGCTTTACGACTGGTGCCTCGAGCATCCTGACCTGCCCGGTAAGCCCCTGGTGGTAGATGCGCAGGATATCATCCACAATCCGCAGGTGATGGTCCGGTACTGCGAAGAGACCGGGCTCAACCCAAATGCGTTGCAGTTTGAGTGGGAGACCAAACCGCCAACCGTGGCCTCTGAAACTGAAGCTGTAAGCGTTAATTCCCCGATCCAGAAAATGACAGACTCCGATTTTGACAAGGCTGAGGCGATCATGCTCTCGACCCTGTCCGCGTCCACGGGGATCATCAAGGACAAAACGCCGACCGCGGTAGATGTAGAAGCCGAGGCCAAGCAGTGGAAGGAGGAATTTGGAGAGCAAGTGGCCGCGAAGCTGGAGACGCTGGTGCGCGATGCCATGCCTGACTATGAATATCTCCGAAGTCAACGAATTACTGTCTGATCAAGGGCTCGCCGTGGGATGGTCGGATTCTTTGCTGTGTTTATAGTAAGGCTTACAGACTCGTATCAAGGGAAGCTTGACAGTCTTCTAGGACCTGTGCATGTGTAACCAATGTAACCAAATAACTTTGACTTGTTGCAATACTCCAAATGAGTCCTCTTCAACTAGATATGCTTCTAACCACTTTGAGCGCGGCGATGATTCCGTTACATGAAACGGCCCCTGGAGTTTCGCCCCGCAGAGACGTAGACGGACTAGGCGACTCGAAACCAGCTGGCCCAAGCTGATTGATACAAGAGTTCGACCATAAGAGGATATGAGGCTGTGACGATTTAAATCCGTAGATGCTTGGTTGGCGCGATAGCGCGAGCAGAATCATGAGACCACTGCAGCGGATTGTCTTCATCCTCAGTTGTTTGTTCCTTATATACCTGGGTCTACGGCTTCGAATCGGAGGAAATACACCTGGCAGCCCCGCGCCTCAATCCTTTCTTGGAGAGAAGGCAAGCCAATCTTCATTCAGCAATCTATCATTGTCTCACGCCCAATGTGCTGCCGCTTTTCCTGGCCTATTCAATGAAATCGAGGGTGCTGTTTCTCGCGGACCGTTTCCTCTCACATGGTCGCGATTAGGAGAGCCGCTGCAGGGACGCATCAAAGACAATCAGGTAGGCTTGCAGATCACGCAGTTGCATTTCACTGACAACAGGTACAGTTGTACATCTTAAACTGGCAGAAAAAGGCGTTTCTATCACAGCAGATGCTCAATGTAATTGCTCATCATGGCCAGTTGTATGGACGTGGACATAACGCTCTCCCAGGAACGGACAGCAGCTCTGAACCAACTCTATCGCGCAATTGTCACTTCTTCGGAGCCCCTCCCAGACACTGTTTTCGCCTTGAATATTCAGGATCGGCCGATGGCCCAATCATGGTCATATGCGCGTGCAGCAGATCCGACGGCCACCAAGGCAGGGGACTTTCTCATGCCACACTTTGCGTTTTGGGCATGGTCGCTCAAGTATATTGGATCCATGGACCGGGCACTGACTGCGATCACCGAGATCGATACAAACCAGACCTTTCAGGCTAAGATTCCACAAGCGGTCTGGCGCGGGACACCTTGGTTCAATGATGTGCAAAACCACGATCTGCGCAGGCGACTAATTCAGGTTACCACAGGCAAACCATGGGCGGACGTACAATCCTTGAAATGGGAAACCAACGGCCAGGCGGCGAGTAACGGACTGGCCATTGAGGACTTTTGTCGGTACAAGTACATCATCTACACAGAGGGGGTAACCTACTCTGGACGGCTGCTCTTTCATCAGGCTTGCCGCTCCATCATTCTGACGCCGCCCATGGCGTGGATGCTCCATACCACACATCTCGTGCGACCGGTCTTTTCGAGCACATTATTGCAAACAGAACCCAGTTTGGGGCCTCCCCATCAGTCGGATCGCATCAAGCGTGCCTGGCCAACTGATCTCAATGCCGACAATGCCAATCTGGTGATGGTCTCGCCGGACTGGTCCGACCTCGAGGCTACCATCGCATGGTTGGAGAATCATCCAACAATGGCCGAGGGCATTGCAGATAGACAGCGTGAGCTGTTCTACGAGGGAGGATATCTGAGCCCTGCCGCCGAGACATGCTACTGGAGAGCATTAATCAGGGGCTGGAGCAAAGTGGTTGAGCCAGAGGGCAGTGAGTGGAGTGAACAGGGCGTCAGGTGGGAGCTTTTTAGTCTAGGGGAATTCTAATGTAGGAGGTTGGGAGAGAGTCCTGTGTCAGAGTCTAACTTGTCCACATCGTCGGTTGGGGGAAGGAAAGATAGTCCAGGCTTATGCTAACGATGGGGCAAATCTCGGCCTACATTGTCAATACGCCAACTGCGCTTAGCAAGAATGCGTCGATGGGTGACGGTACCTTAGATGTTCTTAACCCTATTGTAATTGTCTTCGTTCCCAACGCTAATGTACTTGACGGGCCCCGGATCGACGCAGCTGTTCTTTGCTCGAAGGGCACCGTATGTAATTCTTTTAGAGCCAAGGAGGTAATACTTGAGAGATTAATAGAACATCAGTGAAGTTGACTGTAACTACCGCCCGAGTTGATTCATGATATCATTAATATAAGGCTCTAACATAGATCCGGACATGATGCCACCACCAAGAGAAATCCGGCCTAGAAACACACACCCCGCCAACACCTGGTGTCATTAACACGTACCATAAGTAGGGTTTCAAGATGACGAGCTGAGTAGCATGGTGTGGGACGTACCAAGCTGCCTTTTGAAGAGGAGGGCTTAGGGCCCATCTTCTCCTGGTAGTGGATGATGAATCAAAGGAGGAAATAGATATTTTTACAGCTAGCCCAAGATAACATACGACGAGAGTCCATATAACTTTTGACCATCCTACATTAATCTACAGCTGATGGAATTTACTATTATTCAACATCTTAAGAGCGTACCACGTTCTTACAGGAGGTAAAACATAAGTAATTTTTAAAAAAGTTGCAGAAATACCATTGAGATCCCTACTCACGAATACACATGAGCATGACTCATTTACCACCATGTATACATAACTCAACCGATATCGCAAGCAGCGTCAGCAAAGTCCAGCAGACTAGTCCCTACCAGCATTATAATGACTCATTCCATACTTATTTCTTCTAAAATCTACAGGAGTCCAAAATGATGGTCCGACAACGGAACGTTCTGACAGCATGGAGAGCTGGTGATACAACATCCTTCCCCTACCCCAACTCTTCTTCTCAGCGAGCATTGTTGTTTTTGATCTTTGGATTCTTTCTTCCTCGGCCGCTTCTCTACAAGTCTCTAGGAGATTCAAGACGTTGCAAGCCCAGCAAATGGCCCCAACTGCCGGAGCATTCAACATGTCTTCTTACCGTCAAGGGGGTCGTATCACCGCGTTGTTGAACCAGGCTCTTAAGAAGCCGAATGTCAGGAGCACATTTTCTGTCGTGACTCAGTCAATGTATCTTACCTCGTGCTATTTTCAGTTACCATAAACATATGCTCCGCAAAGTATTCGTCATCTAATGTTTCACATTGACAGGCGAGCAACCCCAGCCGCACACTTCAACCGATCCAATGCACGGTCATCCGATCCACGACAGTCGCACAAAGCAGGAGATAAGTCGTATGGGTGTATCCTGCATGGAGTCAATTAGTGATGGCTAATCTTGCTCTCTACAGGTTTCTTGGAATGACTGGAGGCCAGATCTTCCATGAGATGATGAGACGACATGGCGTTAAGCACATTTTCGGGTACCCAGGAGGGACTATTCTTCCTGTATTTGACGCCATATACAATTCGCCGCACTTTGGTTTTATTCTCCCCAAGCACGAGCAGGGCGCAGGACATATGGCGGAGGGATATGCAAGAGTTTCAGGCAAGCCAGGAATCGTTCTGGTTACGTCCGGACCTGGAGCGACCAATGTGGTGACCCCAATGCAAAATGCTCTATCTGATGGAACTCCCATCATTGTTTTCTGTGGCCAAGTTTCAACCTCGGCAATCGGAAGCGATGGTTTCCAAGAAGCCGACATGCTGGGCATCTCCCGGTCATGTACCAAGTGGAATGTCATGGTCAAACATGTCTCTGAATTGCCGCAGAGAATCAATGAAGCCTTCCAGGTTGCCACAAGCGGAAGGCCAGGCCCGGTTCTTGTCGATCTTCCCAAGGACGTCACGGCTGGCGTGCTCAGGAAAGAGATATCCATGATGTCAGCCATGCCGAGTCTGCCTTTAGCGCAACCGAACCAAGCAACACTCTCGAAAACCTTTCATCGCATAGCGGAACTCATCGACATGGCGAAGAGACCTGTCATCTATGCTGGTCAAGGGGTAGTAAGCTCCCCGAACGGATCTGAGCTGCTTAGACAGCTTGCTGACCGATCATCGATCCCGGTCACCACTACCTTGCAGGGACTGGGAGCATTTGATGAACTCGATGAAAAGTCGCTTCACATGTTGGGAATGCACGGTTCAGCCTACGCCAACATGGCCATGCAAGAAGCCGATCTCATTCTTGCCCTTGGTGCGCGCTTTGATGATCGAGTGACTCTGAATACCCAGAAGTTCGCCCCTGCTGCAAAGGCGGCAGCAGCAGAAGGTCGTGGGGGTGTCATCCACTTTGATATTACGCCGAAAAATATCAATAAAGTGGTGCAGGCAACCGAGGCCGTTGTCGGCGATGTGTCTGACAGCCTTGCGGAGCTCTTGCCACATGTAAAACGGAGAACAATGGCGGATCGGCGAGAATGGTTCGAAAAGATTCAAGGGTGGAAAAGTCGGTGGCCGCTCGATTTGTACAAGCAGTCAGAGGGGCCCTCCCGCCTGATCAAACCGCAGTATGTGATCCAGCAATTGAGCGAACTGACGGCTGATCGCAAACATGAAACGATCGTCACCACCGGGGTTGGACAGCATCAAATGTGGACGGCACAGCAGTTCCGCTGGCGGTACCCACGTACCATGATCACCTCGGGAGGATTGGGGACCATGGGTTATGGGCTGCCTGCAGCGATTGGGGCCAAGGTGGCGCGCCCAGAGGCGCTGGTGGTTGATATCGATGGCGATGCCTCTTTCGCAATGACTCTGACTGAGCTATCGACGGCGGCCCAATTCGATATTGGCGTCAAAATCATCATACTGAACAATGAGGAACAGGGGATGGTAACACAATGGCAGAAACTTTTTTACGAAGAGCGTTACGCGCATACCCACCAGTTAAATCCTGACTTTATGGAGTTTGCCAAAGCCATGCACGTCCAGCACCGTCGGGTCAGCGAGCCTGATGATGTTGTCGATTCCCTGAGGTGGCTCATTAACACGGAAGGGCCCGCCTTGCTAGAGGTTATTACAGAGAAGAAAGTGCCTGTTTTCCCAATGGTTCCAGCTGGCTGTGCGCTACATGAGTTCATTACGTCGAATGCGGAAAAAGGAACCGGAAAGAAGAAATCTGATGCTTGAAAGGACAGGTGGCCTTCATGGACAGTTCATTTCAGTTCACACAGACATTTACGAGAGCGGGAGCAACAATAATATCATTTAGTTCGTCAACAGCTAACTACGTGCATGAGCACAAAGTAAGTCAATCATCTTGGCTGGTAATGAAGTTTGCAATGGGAAAGTCTCCCATTTGATGGTCCTCAAATCAGTTAACCATTGCTTCTATATTTCTTGTACAGTCTACTAATAATTGTTTCCGTGAGCTTTAGGCCAGGTCTGAATCACTATTGTATTCGTACCATCCACCTGTTTATGGTTACCCTGTACTGGCAAATCCGGTGATAATGTAATATCATAATAGCATACAATACGATCATCGCCGTGGTCGTTCAGGACTGTATGTACTGACATCAATGACTCAATTTTCAGAGGTTGTGGCGTCCCTATTTCCCAAAGAGATGGCGGAGGGTCCTGTTGCCCTCTGGTAGCAGAGTAACAGAAGGAAGTGATAATGGTGGCTATAGAAGAGGACAGGCTACAATGTGATCCTCTCAACATGAATCTGATAAGAAACAGGCATTAAACTTCTTTGCTAACGTGACATTATAACTTGTCGAGGCTGTTACACCTAGATTATCAGGACCAGTGAAATAGACGCCGAAAATGACCACTACTGAGGCCATAAACAGCCGCATTTCCACCTGTACCATTTGACTTCTACTATGAGTGCTCTGGTATGTACCCAATGACCTCTGTGTTCCGCCTCCTCTATTTCCTCTTTATGTACTCCGGTTGATCCCACGGTAGGACCTTGTAGGGATTCGAATCTTTCAAAGCAATGGAACTACGGCTGGTACTACTTTCCAGATTAGCCACAGAACGAAGCAGCAAGACCTCCCATCTTAATGACCCCGTGGGATCATTGGCCATAGAAAATATCAGATAACCAAACTCTGTAAAATTCGACAAGCCGACAACCTGCACACACTTATGGGCCATTGATATGCGGTGCTACAACCCACAAAATTATATAGGATGAGCTGGAGAAGCTCCTACTAAACCTATAACGGCTCCTCTACCCTCTCCCTCCGCCAGCGAGTCGTCCCCTCCATCGCCCCCGGGCAAATCGCCAAACAACCGCCCCCATTTCTCCAGGGACCCCTTCGTTATCTCCCACCCCCTAATATCCCACGGCGGCGACCCCACAATCATTCCATGTCGCTCAACACCAGCATCACCGTCAACATGTGCAGCATCAGGCAATCCCTCGTACAAGCCACCAATGCAATCAGCCCACAATTCATCCTCGTCAAGACTACCAGCCGCAACGGCCAGAATCAGACGGTCTCGACCCTCGGGAGAGGGGAAGAGGTCGATCCAGTCGCCGTGGGGCACTGTTTGTTGCAGTGCTGTCGGGAGAAGTTGTGGAGGAACAAGCTGGGGGTGTGATGGGTAGGGGATGACATGTGCGACTTCCTCGTAGCAGTCTAGCGGGGTGGTGAGGATTCCCGAGATTAGGGTGCGGTTTGTGGCGAGCGCGCGGATTGTGTTGAATTGGAGGAGGGTTATTAGGTGGTCGGGTCTTTAAGCTCTGTATTTATAAGTTATTGAGAGACACATCCATTCAGAAGATGATTATCTAAATATCCTAGGACATTGCCAGTGGATCGGATGGCTTGACTATTTCGTTGATTAAAGGGCGCATAAAGGGTATGCGAGACTGAAAGCGGTTCAGCACAGTAGTCTGTTCCTTTCCAGCGAGGATAAAAACCGTGAGCGTGCTGATACCTAGACTTTCTTGGAAGAGAAAGAGATGCGGAGGAAATTGATGGACATGGAGTCGAGTTTGTTACCCGAACCCTCGACAATCGAGGTCGCTCCTTCGAAGCAGGCCCCGGGTATCGGCGACACTCTCTTGATCCGAGCTAACTGTGAAAATACGCATGAGCCGGCTGCAACGGAGCCCAACCAGTCCTTCATTACAACGGACAATACGAGCCACGACTTGATATCCACTGGCGAGGAGGCCCCGGTTCCGCAAATTCCGAGTTTGGGTCCTCAGGACGATTTTACCATGGGCCTGGATGCTGCAAAAAGTCTAGAACCAAACATACAAGTGGTTAAGATAGTGCGACAGTTCGCTATAGCTACGGGATGTTGTGGAACATGAAAAATAGAGAGGGGAAGAGAACATTTGTAACTGGACGACTGAGCAGACTTTGCAAGGAAGCTAGATGAGACGAAATGAAGTATGTACGTCTAAAGGTCGAAGCGGGAAAGTGGGTTGTTCTGCGCATTCTCCTTCACAGCGGTCGCTGCAGTAGTCGTCACCTCCTTCGCAGCTTCCTCAATGGCCTTCTTGGCCGGAGCAGAGGGCGGAAGACTCTGTGTAGACTGTGCAATGTCCTCGACTCGCTCTTCCATCCCATCTTCTATTTCTTTGCGTTTTGCAGAGGCGATACTGACGATGTTGGCCGATGCATTCTGAGCCCAGCTGGAAAGCTGGGCCACCTTGTTTGTAATTTCGGCTTTGGACGACTCCACACTCAGACCGTCAATCATCTTCAATCCGGGTATGATATTCTCCTCGGAAAGCTCTTTCCACATCGTGGCAATGTCTCCGAAGGTTTCAAAGTACGCCCGCAGGATCACAGCGTACTTGTAGATCATCTGCATAACCGGTCAATGAACTCGCCGCCAAGGTGGCTGATTAGTCTTTTAGACTCACCGATTTTTGCAGGGTACTGAGAGTGAAGTTGCTCATCTGCAGGTCGCTGGCTCCACTGGTGATCGTGTCGATAAAGTCGTTCACAGTGTGTTCCACAACGACATCAATGGTCGAGCTGATGGCGTTGAAAAACCGGCAGAGCTGCATGATATTGTCCTTGACGACCATTATAAGTGAGATGCACTGACGAAGAACACTCTTGATCTCGGTCTGATACACCACAATGTCAGTTACCAACGGATCCACGGATAGTACTTGGCTACAGAAGGATACGCTTACCAATGATGCCTCTAGCGTCGTCTGGCGCTGGAGGTCGGCTTGGATGGCTGTGAGTTTGTTCTCCTGATCAATAAGGGTTGATGAGGCCTCCTGATAGATTTTTTGTGTAGAGAGGAAAGTTTGCTGGGTGGTGTGCAGTCGATCCTTAGCCGCGTCCAGGACAGCCTGCGCCTGAGCGGATTTGGCATTGGTCTTTGCGATCTGGACGGCAGGGTCTTCGGTGGTAGTCGTCATCAGAGGAGCCTAACAGAGCTTGTCAGAACAGCCATGCTGACGTAGCATATACGACTAGAAACTCACTCCACCAGAGTTTACCCCAGGAAGTGTTTTGGCAGTAGCGGCCAGACGAAGCGCTTCCAGATACTTCGGACGAAACTTGTCTTGCCAGCCTTTAACCAGCTCCGAGTCAGCCTCTGGCGGATCCTTGTTGATCTGCTTTAGCTTGGCGGCTTCTTTGGTAATTTCGTTGGCAATCTGGCCGTCGCTGTTAGCCATCGGTTACGAGAGACGAGCATAATTTCACTCTCGGAACATCTTTACCTCAGTAGCGGTCTGGAGAACTCCCAGCAATTTCTGACTGGGAGGATCCTCAGTGGCTGACTGCTCGAACCGCTCCAGGGTGTCCTCCAGCATTTTGGAAGTAAAGGAAGCAGTCTTGTCCGGCTTATCTTGCGAGTCAACAGCACTGTCCCAATTGACACCACCGCCTTTCCCTGAGGTCAACAGGGCATTTAGGACTGTAAGATACACCATGGCGGGCTTGACCTGAACATATGCCGGGTCATCACTGTATTGGGGAAGAGGACTCTTGGGCTTGGGGGGTGCTGGGGGAGGCGGGGGGGGCGCCTCTCCATTCTTTGAGGCGTTTTTGCCTCCGTTGACGACATCCTCAAACATCTCAACCCCTTTCTGGGCTCGAGCGACCGGGTTAAGGTTGGAGGTATATGCAGTAATTGCCTGGCCTAACGCAGTTGTTAAGGTGTCGGCAAGCTCGCCAACGATTTGCTGGCCGAGAATATCCCAGCTTTCAAGCGTGTCAGTATACCCGATGAATCGGTTGGTTACTGTGGTTGCATCACTTACCCGGAAGGGAAACTATCAGAAGCCTTTTTGTAGGCTTCGGAAGCGACATCTAACTGCTTTCCTAGCTTCTCCGATATCTTCTTCGCTTCGTCGACGGTGTTCTTCTGAGAGTCGAACTGCCTTTGGGCTACAGACATGTTGACTTCTGTGGCCAAGCGTCTTTCTTCATTGCTGGACTGCTCTTGGACACAGTTCGAGTGAAGATCAGCCGCGAACCACAGCCACTCTTCAAACTTCTTGTCCATTTGCAGAGCACGGGTGTGACATTCGTCGGCGGCCTTTTTCACACTGCGCAGCTGGGGCACAAGCATTTTTTGGACATCTGCTGGATCAGGGCTCCCAATAATTTTTATAATGTCGGCAATCTTCAGTTATAGCTCGTTAGCGCTATCCTTCTGTCGCGTGTACACCTTGCGTTATCGGTTATATTGACCGACAACCACGTACCTTGTCGTAGATGATATGGGAGATATTATTTATCCTTAACATGCCATCCTCGGCATCCAGGAAGGCAAAGCGCCCCCTGTTGCTGCAATCGACCAGGTTCGCCCTTAAGGAGGTGAACCTGTATTGTCCATCAGCACCAGTGATTCTGGCCAGCCTTGAGCTTGCCAGGAACTTACTGCAAGAACTTGAAGCCGCCCTTCGGAGGCGTGAACTCGATCGTGGTGGCTGTCTCCGATGAGGAGGCCACGAGAGCCGCACCGAGTGCATTGATTGAAATCGGAGCTGACTTGAGAAGGTCTTCCCAGTTCACCTGAAAGATAGCTGAGCTTTTGATTTCAGCCACAGCCTCTTTGGTGATACCAGGCCGATTGTCTCGCTTATGTTGGACTTCTAAAGCAGCCAGCAATTCCTTCTGGTCCACCATTTTCACGTCGTTTGATGCTCGAATACTGATAAAGATAACGGAATGTAAGAGAAGAGTAAATGCTTCGTCCGATGGGTGCAATGTTCACGCTACAGCCCAAGTGCTGGAGCCAAGGGGTTCTTATATCTTTGCGTTCGAGCTGTCTCCGCCATCAGAATCCATGTTTTCAGCTCCCTTTTTTCTGATATCTGCAGATCGCAGCAGGCAACCTTAACCCCTCTTTCCTGTATTTGCAAGTCGCAGGAGGCAACTCTTGAGGATCTGAAAAAAATGCCGCATATTCTTCCTGACGCTGCGGTGACGCATCATTCAACGTGGAATGGGACTTGGCCATTCTCCAGGCCCATCAAGCGAGAGCGCACCACCAGTGATGTCAGAGTATGTATGTCTTGCAAGGCTTCAGATCATCCAGGAGCTCGAGGCCAGCAACCTCGATGAACCCCGCTTTTGGCCACCTACCGCTGTTCAAGGATGAGTTCCAATTTGCTCTGCTGCTGCAACAATGGCTTCAGCTTCTACAGGGATTCGACTGCAGGTTGTTGATCCATCACTCTACAGCCCATACCTCTTATACGCCACTGAACTTTATCTGCGCTCCAGTGACAGCGTGATTCAGCTCATAATGTATCCGATGCAATATAGCGTCATATTGGGTTCATCTAGGATTCTACTGCGGCGATGTGGATGGCTGAATATGGGTCATTTGCTGTCCTGCTCCTCAGACGGCACTTCTTTCGCGGCTGTATACGGTTATACAGCAAGCCACGTAGCTGATGGCAATTACCCCTCCCATTTGTTCTGGCTTTCTTGCTGTATCCAACGCGTCAAGAGGTATGAACGGAGGGGCAAGCGATTGCTCGAGCCTTACATAGCTTTGCTCTTGCTCTTCGCGAGATCCAAATTATATTTAAGCCTAAAGGTCCCGTGGCTTTCAGTCTAGCCACGCTGTCAAACTTCCATAACTTCGTTAAGATCACGCGCATAAAGTTACACTACTAAAGATGGTTGACGTCGATGCCATGAACTCGGAACTGGATCAGATCTCTGACCAGTACCAGTCTCTGTTTCGTCGCTTGAATAGCGAATCCCCACGGGATGTGCAAACCGTTGCTTTGTCTCTGAGTATTGCATTGTCGCAGCTATACCAGCTGGCAATTTTTGTGAGAGGAGACTATAACCAGAGAGCGTTCGATGTGTCGCCCGAAAGAGACTCACTGGTGGCTAAAGTCAAGGAGGCGTTCGAGCAGTTGGCTCACGCTTCAACGACAGCCCTGGAGCATGTGTCGACGCTTCAATCAGAGGTATGGCTACGTCCAAGGGGCTAAAAAACCAGATTCGCTGACAAAACGGACCTAGAATGTCGACCTCTTGTCCTCAAAGATGCACGTATTCCAAGAACGCGTCAAAGCAGCGCATGGGGAGACAATGGCAAAGGTTGCTGGTTACAAGGATGCGGTAAGTGAGGCCAGTAAGGCAGTGGAGAAGGAAGAGAATGCAGTTAGAGAAGCCAGGAGTAGTCTGGAAACACTGGTGGAGAAGCTCGACGACGCTCGGAAAGCTGGCGATGTGGTTGACGGTGTGGTCAGTATATCTTCTCGTATGATCACGCCCGGTCCTTTAGATCAGGAATTAATATCTTGACCAGGTCAGCGCCATAATCCCCATCTGGGGGATAATTGGGCTCATCGACCATACAAAGTCTCCCGGCAGCGTCATTCTGGAAGGCCAGATTGGCGCTGCAAGACAAGCGGTCGATAGCGCTGAACATACCCTTGATTCCGCGCACCGAAACGCTCAGAAATCCCTAGATCTCCTGAACGGGGAGCAGCTCAAGTTAGATCAGCAAAGTGCCATCCTTGAGAGACTGGGACCCCTCCAAAGCGCTATCCAGTCCGCCATTACGAAAGCGCAGGAACTAGAGAAAGGTTTAATTCAGATGAAGGACAGCACTACCGAGATGGTCCGTCGAATGAACAAGCTTAGCGGCCGAGCGGAGAATGGCGCGGAGCTCTCAATCATGAAGGAGGAGTTTGTGAGCGGCATTTTGAATGTTGTGGAGCTCGCCATCGTGGAGCCCAATACAGCCAAACAGATTAAAATGATCCTGGCTGAATTGCGCAGTTCGTGGGGTCCTTCTCCAATGCCTCCAGCGATCCAGTCCCGGCTGGATGAACTCGATGGCAAGGCGGCGAAGATTGCTGGTTGACATTGGGTTTCTTCTCTGTACCCCAAGCAAGGCGCATTGCTGTCTCCCATCAGGATGTTTGGTAGTTTGTATTTACCAGTGTGGCTTCGACGTGAACAGTACCCTTTTGTCCAATCTATCATCTGGTCACCTGCACAACGTAGATCTGGAAGTACGCAGCGGGGATGGGACAGGGGTAGGAGGGCTCTCTGTGGTCTGAAGAGCATTGTAGACCATGCAAATCCATAAATATACTGAGGTTGGTGCAGGAGGCTACCCTGGAACTGTGCCCTTTTCACGCACTAGAGTTTGTATTTTATGCACTATCTACGTCATAATACTTAGTGTTAGTAACTTATTGTCGAGAGTGGTGCATGAATTAGCTTCTTTATTTATGCTTTAACAGTCTCAAGTTTTTGGCAAGCTCATAGTTCCATTGTCCATTCTTTCCAACCCATATCATTCCTACTGAATTCCTGGCATTACTAGGTCTGATGTACCCTCGTTTCAGTATCAGCACCTACAACTATTTTGAACTGGTCGAGGAACCGAAAAGAATTGATGCAAAGCTGGTTTCTGTTGGCCAACCGATGGGTGATCGACAAAATACGGGATTCAACAGAAAATACAACTTGTTTGGACAATCGGTTATACAGCGTGAGATTGCAGTAACATCAGAATGGAACTACCTTTTCGAAATCAATGTAGAAAACCGTGCTTTGGCTTTCCTGGACTGATGAGTTCTAGCTGGATGTCACGCGGCCTCGGTCTTATGCAGACTCCAGTGGCAATCACAGACGCCACACTGACGCTTGTTTGGTACACCATGAACTGCAGCCCTGATGCACAGGTCAGCTCTGTCCTGTTGCACAACATCTAGACACCATCAAGCAATCCATCTGCAGGAGAGCACAGCCAGTGGATAGGTTCCAGCAGCAGTCAAATCAAGCGAACGTAGTCGTTTTTTAACTTTGGGATGTGGACCAGCAAAACTTGCTAGCACCCAGACTGACTGTCTATGACGTCCTGCTATGGATTATCCAATTGCAACCACCTGTAACGCGCTGTACTCCAAATATCCCTGACCCCGTTCATGTTTACCTTTTTAAGATAGGTCGTTTCTGATATGCCCCACGTGCGGGGGGTTAGGCGACCAGCGCTGCAAGCCTTTTCGTACTTCTCTTAGCTCATAGCTTTCGGACCGGTCCGTCATTCCCGCACCTGAAATTTACCTATCTATCTGTAGTGTTCCGGTCTTGTGTATACATGGGGCAGTAATACCAAACTAACTGTCCGTGGTTGTTAGTTTTACCACTAATACAATCAAGGTGCCATGAAGATAACGCAAGAAAGCAAAGCTTGACGAGCTGTATACCCTTAAGTAAAGAAAAATATAAGCACCCATTTTTTATTGAAGCCTCGGTTATCATGGCTGGGGATTATAAGGATTTATCCCTTTGGTTTATAAGTTTATACTTCATAGTAAAGGGATTCTATCCATTATTCGGCGGCCGATACATCTGACTTGTGGCAGGGTTCAGAATATTCTTTTCACTCCCGCGAGGAAATTAGGAATGAAAGTAGGAAGATCACAAAATCCTGTGGCCATCGTGCTGTGCGTAGCAAACTGTCATTAACACGTACTTCATGAGTACATCCCTGCCATATTTGTGGATGCGATGTAGAGTGGTGTGGTAAGGCGTCTGTAAGTACCTAAATATTGTAGATTCTACGGAGGATATAGATCGCAGGCGGCGTAGTAGGATGCATAGTCAACCTTGGCGGACGTGAGATCGAACCCAATGTCAATCTCCTCAATATCGAGTTCTCGTGAACCCTTCATTGTGACTAGAATGGGGTGGTTATTCCCTTACGGACTAGACCTACACATAAGCTGAGATATCCCTACTCCGCACCCTGTGAACAATCTCTCGGTACTAAGTGGCACCCATATAGAATAGTCGGGACCAGATCGACAAAGCGGGGGCTGGAAACTCGAAGACCTAGTTGCTTTTTTCTAGAAGTACACTATGCCTAAATTCGCCATAATTTCACTAATACAAACAGGCAGAGCGCCAATAGCAGCCATAATGGGCTCATGTCTCTCGCCTCTGCTTGCCATGTCAGGGTCATTGCAGAATGTACATGCACATGTGTCCATAGATGCGCATTGACATAACTGTGGGCGAATCATATCATCTAGCAGAATCCAGACTTTTGACCCTTGGCGGTGACCAAATAACCTGCATATTTAGTAGCTGCCGTGGCTGCCTGAGCAATCGAACACCCCATGTGTGGGCGTATGGCATGGCTAACAGGGAGACTTGGGCTATTAGTGGGAACAGTCTCTGAAACTGGTCGTAGTGATTGACAGCATCGTGCTGTTGTCGGGACAGGCCATTCCCACGCCATACCTACCTTAATTCCCATTAAATTGAGTTATATATTGTGTGGTGACTGCAGTTGTCCCCTGCAGGGGAGATGGGGTGTGGGGGTGGTGGCATTATTCCGCGTATAATAGGATATATAGATCCACCTTCAGCTTTGGTTTTCAGCTCCGCGGCATAGCATGTTGATTCGGAAAACTTAATGACGCGTCTTTATTGGCTATACAGAAAGAGAGTTACAGTATATTTATCAGGTACGCCATATTGACTCTTCAGCTTGTGGTGTTTGCATGCTGTTCCTCTGATATTCGAGTTTAGCTTCTTTAGCTTCTTCAGCTGAGAACGACGTCGATATGGATACGCCATGGTCTGATGGCAGAGTATTTCAGCTGAATATATCGGGAGTTTCTTTATTGCTCCATATCATTATATTTGATTACGTATACACAATTTGTAATATCGGAATGCATGGTTTTTGAGCATTGCAAATAGAAATCTGTAACTTACCACAATATATTCAATTTAGTCACATCCATTTGGTGGGTCCTTCATGTTTGCGCGAGAATACGCAGCTGTTTCATTGCAGAGCAAACATCTCAGCTGCATCATCCGAGGAAGCAGCGAGTCGCTGGCTGCCCAGACAGGCGATTGAATAATCGTGTGCGCAACGCTGGCTGAGAATCTCGACGCTATTTGCGGACAGGAGCCAGACAAGGGGCTGTTCGAGAATACAGCAACCAGCAGCCAGCAGCCAGCTATTCCGTGCGGTTTTACCTCCGATACTAAGCCTTGGCTTGAGCATGATTACTCATCTCCAGAATACCCTGATGCAGACTGACGCAGTCACACGGGCAATCAAAAGGTTTTTGTTATTCGAGACTACTCCTCGAAGAAGATCCACCGGTCTGGCTTTGGACGGGAAGCATCGGCAGAGTTTGACCCTCCCATGGAGGAGATATACGTGGACAATCTGGCGAACGTATTTACTAGTCCCTTTTCAGCTCGGTCATCAACGCCATTTGTCCTACTTTGCACATGGACTACATCAGGGGCAGGCCGGAGGGAGAATTGTGCGCGAAGAGATGGAAAACATTCTCCCTAAGGTTAATCAACAGGCACAGACCTAAAAGGTATATGCTTTAATTGCTTAAAGAATTTTTTTTTAAAAAAAAATAAAAATAAAAAAAGAAAAAGGAGAGAGAAAATAAACGAACTATGGTTTACAAGCAACACAGCTTGTGCCCTTCCAGTTGTCTGTTTCTTCCAGTGCAGCAGCAACCACGCTGACAATCTGCTCGCTATCCTCCAGCCCAACACTGAGCCGGATAATATGCTGTGGCACGCCATATTTCGGAACCTTGTCCCGCTGCCAGTAATTTGCCAATTGCACATAAGGGATAGCCAAGGTAAAGTTTGTGCCAAAGCTCGAGCCCTTGCACACATTCAGAACATTGTAAAAGTATTCTGCCCGTATGGGAGCATGGAAGATGATACTAAGAACATTCCCATAACCGCCATCTTTGCGCATCAAGCTTTTATACAGTGGCGCCGTGGGCCCAATGGATGGGTGGTTGACTTGGGCAACCAAAGGGTGCTTCCGCAGCAAATCAACAACGGGGAGAGTGTTTTCATTGCACCGAGCAACCCTCCAAGCAATATTTCTGCAGTTTACAAGAAGCGTATCGACATCTAGAGGGAAATAGGTGTTTTCATAGGCAGCCGACACAGCGGCGTGGATCTTGTCGTGATGAACCGAGCTGGGGTTTAATACAAGACTAGAAACGTTATACATATTTTCCAATTGGTGGGAATAGCAAATGGAGAAATACCTTCCTCCCGTGACATTGGAATAGCCACTGAAGGTCTTTGTAAGACTGGACATCATCACATCCACATACGGAATTGCATCGATGTTGACATAGCCGGCAACAGTGTCATCACAGGCTACAATAAAGCCATATCTATCCGCAAGGGCGCGAATGCGAGCTAGATTTGGCGAGGACAGTTTGATGTTACTGGGTAGCTCGGTAAATAGAGCGTGGAGTTTCAGCCCGGATTCCAATTCTCGCTCAAGATGATCCAGCTCGTCCTCGGTGCCGTTTTTATAGAAGAGGCGCGTGGCCCAGGGGCTTCGCCGGAGGACTTCGATTGTTTCGGGATATATCCACCTTGAAGAGACGGAGGTCAGAGCTGATTATTCGTTTGTTTTTTTCCGGCTGGAATTTCTTTATTTCTTACCCATATGCGGCAACATTGGACTCCGTTGCAAGAGAGGCCAAAGTCTCCGAAAGTGCGTATATGGCATTCATCCCATTGGGATATAGAAACACATCGTCTGGGCTCACTGCTAGCTGCCCAGTAGCCAGCCCTGCGATGACTGACTTCAACTCTTCGGCTGCGGCAGACGGAATCTCAGCTAGAGGGCTTGGGCGTTTCCGGGCAGCTACAGCGCAGAATGTCTTAGTCGTTGCTGAGTCGGAAACTAGATAGTCAAACTGAGAGAGACAGAACTCTGCGTGTCGTGTGGATATCCCTGTTCCAGTATCGCGCCAGAAGCCCATTGCTTGTTTGAGCAGATCGAGCGGGAATAAAACCGCACTGAAACTAGCCCAGTTAGGAGCTGCATCTGACTCTGGATGCATGGAAAACCGGATGACATCAACGATATACGGACTATCAACGGGGTCGTTTTCGAGTATTTCAGATAGTTGCAGTGCAGCACGAGGCGAGGGAAAAATCATGCAGCCGATGTTCCCGTCGGTGATGCGTAGTCGTTGCAAGACGGCATTGCAGAGGTCTTTGACTGGCTTATTGATATAAAACCTTTGTATGTCAGCAATTCCCCTTCCTGAATATCAATTGCTACACAGATTGGCCACACCGTGGATAGCTCCATTCCAGAGTATCCATTACCCAAGTCTCTTTCCGAGACAGTCCAATAACCGCGTCCCATGTCGGCAAAGAGACGCTGACGGCCTAAAAATGGTCATTAGCAGGTCGTTTTGTCTAGATTGATGTCCTCACATGCGGATCACCAGCAGGGACGATGTTGGCCTTTCCTAAAGGGAGTGCCAGGGGCACTTTGGGAAACATGCTGTTCTGGGGACCAGCGTCACCCATGGCTATTAACTTCCAGTTTGAACCGAGTATCGGTTTGAGAAGATTTGAAGCCCAATTCGAGAGACCTTAGGGAATTCCAGTAAGACACAGCAGATATGTTGACTGCCAAGTATTTATTCGATGCAAAAAGCAAACAACAAATACACCACTCTTTGAGTTCATTTTTCGTTTTTTTTTTTTTTTTCCCTAGACCCTAACCCTTGCATGAGAATGAATCATCAGACTTGCATTGAAGATGTACATGTCTGGCTACCTAGTGTTCTGTACAAAACCAGACAGACCTTGCCTTATTATTGTGAGACGTAACATACAAGTATTAATCATTTGTGAATTGATAGAAGAATAAAATAATTTTAGCTAACTAGTAAAAGTTAGTCGAGATCTGTTCATAATCTACTCTGTATTGACTCGAATCACTGACGTGGGTCCTGACAATGAACTGCAGCGCCTGGCCCACAGTTCCCAGCCCACATGTGGTTCCTGGAAATTGATGCACAGATCATAAGCAGCCACGTCATACCCATGGTTTAAATTGATTGAAAGCACGCTTGGGTTAAACTTGATACTAGGCTTGCGAGGTTAATAGCTACTACGTCTAAAATACCAAACCCAAAGAGACACCTGCAAATATCTACTGATTCGGTATCTTGTTGAGCACCCTCGACTGTACAAAGATGCTTTTTAATGGAAACACATTGAATTCATTTACGTAACCGATATATATGTATATGCATGTTTCCTGCGGCCTATGGAGATCTTCAGCCAGCCATCCAGGCAACCACAAACGTGTGCATTCGTATGGTTGGAATCTGAAAGCTGAAAGTGGATTTCTGCCGATCAGTCCACTGCACGGAACGCAATTCTGATTTATGAATGATGTCCCAGTCCATCCAGATCAACGTGATCGATACCCTAGATGATAATTGGCAAGATTGTTACTGTATTATTAGCCGTCAGGGACTTGGCAGGCGATCCTGCATCTCGATCCATAAAAAGGCGCCCTTGCAAAAGCTGCCATAGCTTCCCCAAAACTTGTAAACTTGTTATTATATGCAGTCACTGCTTCAGGCGCAACTAGCGGTGAAGAAGATATGAGAGGAGTTCACTTGACCGGTGGTGTTTTAAGGTTCGAAGGGTCCACTAAACATGTTACAGGTCCTGTCGTGCCATCCCTGCTGTGTTAACCCTACTGCTACTACTACTATCATCCCTCCTAGCTAGAGATGGTCGTCTGGGCACCTTTTTGGCTGAGTGGGAGATGTATGACACGTCCCACAAATAAGAACTACACCTGCGTGCGTGCATATTTTTTTAATACAATAATACATATGTAGAGAAGAATACTTAGATTACACCTGGAGCAGTCAATACCGATTCCGATACAGCGTGAACTACCTTGGCATACCCATTACCTAGGAAGCAAGTTAGATTGAATTAGATGTTAGCTTTCCGTGTTCTTTTTAAACCAACTACACTCACTCTACACCATATCTTACGCCTCCATGTCCATGCGTAGAGCCATGGCAACTTACAGAGCTCAGGCCAGGGCTGAGACAACAAAACGTCTTATCGCACAACTAGTCAACGAAGGACTGGTCGACACAGAATTGTCGACATGGTCTTTATCTGCTGAAAAATCACATCTTCGCATTACAAATAAAGGCGACGCTGTGCGGTCGATACAAGTCACTGTGATCGACCGCTTCGAGTCCCGGTCCCAGTGGAGGCCGAATGACTTTGAAGTTCCTATAGTCCTCAAACTCTGTACAATTGAGACGGAAGAAGATGATCCAGGTTCTGTCTGGGAATTTATTCATTCCTGGCTCGATTGCGATTGCGCAACGAGCAAAGAAATCGCGGGCGAGCTGCGCAACTCAGCGGCCATGTTAGGTACGTATACCTTCCATTTACGGGGAACTACGTAAACCAACCCTGAACACTTGAAAAAACAAACAGAAAAATGGATGGAAATCGCGACCACACAGCCAGTGCTGGACTTAAAAGCTGGATTTCTTTCCTGGGAGAGGTCTCTTATTTCCGGCCACCCAACTCATCCGGCATGTGTCCTGTCGCAGCATGTCACGAGAATACTTGCTAACCGCATGGAAATTGACTCATATTTAGTTTCACCGCACATGTTATGCTCATGAGATTTTGAGTCCTGTTGGACCCGACGAACTGCCGGCGATGCTCAACCCGGGTCTCTCTTTTGTGGCCTTGCCCCGTTCCTCCGTCTGCGTGTTTGGACCTTTTGAAAAACTCACTCAGTCTCTGCGGCAGCTGTTCGGCGGAATCGAACTTAGTGCTTCAGACGGAAAAGAAGAGATAATAGTACCGTGTCTTCTACAACAGCTCCCTGCAGTGACAAAGTTCTTCCCAAACGCCGAGGTCGTCAAATCCATTCCAAACTGTGGCCTGGCCCAGGCGGCAATACGCACAATCACAGTGCCCGGCTTCCAATTTGACATTAAGTTCTCACTCGCCTGCCTGCTAACATCGGCAATCCGGGCCCTTCCATGCTGGGCTGCAGCTGTCGCGCCCGACGTGACAGATATCCTGAAAAAGGTTTTCCCCGAGGATCTATGGGTATTTGGAGAAGTTGCCGCCGTGACTGGAAACCAAGAGAAGGTCGCCGAGGCCCGTCATTTGACCTGTGTTCTCCGGGAGAATCTCGAGTCCAGAGCGGAAGAAAATAACGAAACGCTGATACTGGCGTCGGCCTTGATGGAGAGACCGCTCGGCAGCCACCGCACATATGCAGAGATTCTTTTTGATTTGGAAACAGAAGAGGATAAAATCAAGTGGGTTACTAGGTAATATTGACACCTTTTGCAGTTATCTTGATCCTGGATAAGAAACACTGATATACATTGTAGTTATATTCGACCCCTTCTACGCCTTGCGTTAGATCCATTGCAACGGTTCGGAATCGGCTGCGAATTCCACGCCCAAAACACAGTAGCCCGGATTTGCCGCAAGACAAAAGCCGTCAAAGGCTTTGCTGTACGTGATTTGGCGGGGATTAAAATCCACAAACCGACGCTCGAACGCCAAGGAGGCTTCGACTTGAGCAATATCGGTCCGCTGTGCTCTGATGATCTCCACAGAGTTTGGGACAGGGTGCACCATGCCCTTATTCAGAACAATATAGGGTATATGCTGTATGCTTTGGACTTGGAGAAAACAGACAAGGTGTGGGCGGTTGTCCGGTCTGTGCTGTATGATTTACTTGCAGACGGTGATCACATGGCACAGGACATGTATCATTATTTTGTCCAAGACACAATGCCATTCAAATGTTTCCTAAACATGAGAATGAGCGTCTCGTTTGGAAATGTAAGTCTGCGTCTCCGAGTATTCATGAACTTGGCTTCTCATATACGACTAGTCGATCGCATTACGTGAGAAGAACGTGCCAAACGTTCTATCCAAAAGGCCTCGCTGGCTCACTCAGTTATCTCTGGCTGCTGCCAAGGGCACTGCAAACATAATGATGCCACAAGACGTCGAACGCGAGATTCGAGCCATAGATAAAGAGGCAATAACAGCAAACCTCACCAATTGTGTCCGTCCGTACGGAACTATCCCTGACACCTCGCGAACACTCAACCCGTATCCGGCCCTACTTCCTCAGCAATTCATCACAGACCTAGAAAGATTCAACGAGGTGCTAGCTCTCGCTTATAATAATATCATTCCGCGGTGGTGGAAAGACACCGAGGCGAAATTTTCCAGTCGAATGCCACTGGACCCTCAGGCTGAGGCTTTGCTCCGCGTAAGTTTTACATTCCCTAAACATTATAGATGGCTGATTCTTATGATCTCAGTGGGTAGAAGAGATGACTGACGAAGGGACCATGCGGTCCTTTGTGGGCAATCAGGGGAATCTGAGACCTGATATATTGATTCCAATCGGTGCCGCCGGGAATGAGACTCTCGGGTTTCGAGTGTGTGAGATCAATGCGCGCTTCCCAATAAACTACCTCCACTGGGTGGCGACTGCATACGAAGCATTAGTAGGGTGTACAAGGCACATTGAATCCGTCAAACCAGCGTCAAATCACAATCGATTATTGGACAGTTTACTGGAGCTATTTAATCCCGAGCTTCCCATCCACTTTGTTCGAGATAAGGCAGGCATGTCCCAAGACGGGTCTCTCTTCGGCTGGCTAGAGTCTCAGACCGGAATAAGGCCGAGGATAGTGAGCCCTAGCGATCTCCGACTTGTGCCAGACGCCACTACGAAGACTGGCTTCATGCTCTGCTGCGTCTGGGGCGCCGATCCCGTAGTCAGAAACGCAGTTGAAAGAGGCAAACCCGCACCAAAGCTGATACAAGTGAACGGAGAACTGGTCGAGCAAGTGCACCAAATCGGCCTCCAACTATTCGACTACGAACTCTTTGCGCTCCCCACGGAGATGGCGCAGCACATAGCCCTCTGCTGCCGCAACGACCTCCGCAGCGTGTTTATCGCGCACGACAAGCGATTCCTCGGCATAATCCTGCAAGAGCTGTATGCCCTCGTGCACACACACCGCGTGCTCAGCCCAGCACAGGCTCAGCTGCTTCGAGAAGGTATTGTCCCGACAATCCTGCCCGGCTCGCCCGAGTTTCAGGAGCTGGCCAGCCAGGCGCACAGGAACCCCGAGACGAAGAACCGGTACATCCTTAAGCCAATCCGCGAGGCGCGCGGAGCGGGGATTCTACTGGGCAGGGATATTTCCGCGACTCAGTGGGATGCGATTTTTACATCGATGGAGAGCAGCTCTAGCGGGAGTTATTCTGCTGGCGAAACAACGTATATCCTACAGCCGCTGATCAAGCTGCAGTCCTTTGACTGCTTCTGGGACGAGGAGCGCAGGGTCCGCAAGAGCCGTACGGTGGGCACGTACTACTCGGTGAATGGGAGGTTTGTGGGTTTTGGAATGTGGAGGACGGGGTCTGCGGCTGAGAATGTGATATCTGCGTCGACCAAGGATGTTACTACTGTGTTATCGGCTGTGTTGGACTGACTTAGAATAGAGATATCTGCTGACGTTGGAGAGTTATCTAATCTAACTAACATATAGTACTCAAAGCTTAGTTGAGAATCGTAACCAAGATGCGTCTTCGAAGCCAAACTACTCTAGGAGTCTAGAGTTATGATCCAGATCTTAGTCCAAGCCTCTGGGACCAGCCTATGGATGCTCTATGGACCTAACCACCCTAAGGTACTAGACGCAGCCAGCCTCATGGTAGATGCATTCAACCAGGTCCACTCAGTGTGCAGAACACAGGAGACACGACATAGTTGTCAACCCTCCTTACAGGACAGGGGGGATATGACATCAGGGGCTGACAGCAGCCTGTGTGGTGTGCGGTCACGATAGAGAATATACACATGATTAGGATAGAGATTGAATACGTCGTCAGGATGATGATGGAGATGGACGAGGGGACGGAGAGAGGCAAAAAATAATGGAAGACTGCAGGAGATGAGATGGCTGTCTTACGTGGTCACAGGTGCCTCAAAATTGACGTTTTGCTGGAAGCAGACAAATTCACCTTCAATGGACGATGCTCTCTCCCTTCCTTCTTTCCTCCCCTAGGAATTACGTTTATAAGTTCCTCGTATAGTAGTGTCCTACTCTCGATTATAGACCTTTCCATCCGCAGCCCGACCTACTAGGTCTCAATCTGCACAGCCCACCACTGGCAGTATGTAGTCTCTCTAAGGCCCAGTAATGTTCTGTCACATGGGCGAGGCTACTACTATCTACCCCGCTGGAAATTGGAGACCTTGGTAGATGCCAAATAGATGCCACCGTGGGGAGACGAGCCTGTCTATTTGGGGTTGACACATGTTTCGGTTGGGTTATGCGGAACACATGCCGAGGTCTAGATATTCGTCAGGCTACTTTGTTAATATAACCCTGCCATCGCAGGGTCCGACGGATAGTGAACGTAGATACAAGCACGTCGAATTCCTCTTATAAGGACTACCATAACGGGTGTGATCATACAGGAATGGCCGCCCGGAATTGGGGATGCAACATTAATATAAAGATGGTAGGATTCTATTCGACCAATAGTATTTATAGTATAGTTATCTAATTCAACTTAGTAAAAGGGCCTGACCTCCTATACTACACATATTTCGCCTACTTATATTTTTGTAGAAGCTCGGTTGAGCTACTGAAACATTGCCACACTGATAATTTCTGGATATGTTGAATGTCGCACATAGTCTTCCCAATGGACATAATTTATATCAACAGATGCTTTCATCTTCTCTCTCCTCAAGCGGCGTATCGATAAAATCATTACCTAATTAGCTTGCTGAGCCTGCCGCCTCGTCTCCATCGCCTAATCCTAGTTCTGCAGCAGTTTTGCGGGGCATGTTACAACCAGTTAATCAGGCAATTAAGCGAGAATGATGGAGGAGATGTATTCCTACTTTATGTAGAGAGGAGCACTGGCATTATATCTCCCTGTGTCCCTTGATTCTTATAATTATCTGAACACTCATTCCGTCCGTCTCCTTTCAAATTTCTGTTTATTCTTATCGAAATTGACTTGGCCTTTTATCAAGATGCTGTTCACTCCCATTGCTGCTGCATCACTGCTAGCTGTGCTTGGCACACAGCCAGCAGGTGTGCTAGCACAGGATGCCGAGGGCTGGTACAAGGCTCATCCAGGCATGGCGCGTATCAGCCAGGTGAACCAGGACACGCATCAAATTGTGGATGAATTCGGCCGTACGCGGTTCTTCCACGGAACTAATGTTGTGATGAAGGAGCCACCGTGGTATCGGCCGTTGGAGTGGGCGCCTGGTGTCTCATCGTTTGGCGAGCAAGATGTCCAAAACCTGCATGATCTAGGTCTGAACATTGTGCGGTTAGGCCATAGCTGGGCTGGTGCAGAACCTGTGCGTGGGCAGTACAACCAGACATTTCTAGAAATCATGAAGAAGCAGACCAAGATGGCTGAGGACCACGGCCTCTATGTTTTGGTGGACGTGCACCAAGACGTCCTGGCGCGGCAGCTTTGTGGTCACGGCGTACCTGACGTAAGTAGATGCATGGCCATGTTGGCACAGCTGATACTGACACGGCTGCGTAGTGGTTTGTTAAGAAGGACTGGGTACCAGGCTGGAAGATGTTTCCTTTTCCTCTCAAGCTAACGCCGTTCCCTGTGGATAATAACGGGTTTCCATCGCCGCAATCGCTTTGCAGCACCGTCGACTGGTCTCTGAGCTACACGTCGGTGGCGGTGTGTAACGCATTTGGGCGTCTATACAACAACTACGACGGGCTGGGCGATGCGTTCGCGGCGTACTGGAAAAAGCTGGCGTCCGAATATGTCGAGACGACCAACGTGGTCGGGTATAACCTGCTGAATGAGCCGTGGGTGGGCGACTCGATGGCCGACCCGACGCTGCTAGTGCCAGGTGTTGCCGACCACAAGGTCCTAGAAGGCCTCTGGAATCGCGCCGCCAAGCAGATCCGTACCGTCGACAATGACACGCTCATCTGGTTCGAAGGTGCCACCATTGATATCTTGTCGGGTTTCAACAATGTCCCTCTTGGAGACGGCTCGAAGTCAGTGCACTCATTCCACTACTACAGCCCGCCGCAGCTGTCGTCTATTTCTACCACGCTCGACAACCGCCGCAAGGACAACGAGCGTCTTAGGACCGCCGGTGTGCTGACTGAGCTCACCTTCTGGATGGGCGATGACAAGCAGATGCAGGGCCTCGCAGACGCCATGTCGGTGACGGACGCAAATATGGTTTCCTGGATCGGCTGGGCGTACGAGAACCTGTACAACGGCACATCTGGTCAGCCTTACCCTGAACTGGCAAAGCACTACAGCCGTGCATACCCCGCCGCCGTCGCCGGCACTCCCAACAGCTTCAGCTTCGATGAGAGCTCGGGCACCTTCAAGCTGCAGTTCACGTCTGAACCAAGTATTAAAGCGCCCACTGAAATTATCCTGCCCCCATCCACGTTCCCCAACGGCTATAAAGTCCAGGTCTTGCCTGACGGTAGCTTGCTACAGTATGTAGTCAACAAGCGTACCCTGGCCTTGTTCACTTCTACTAGCATCAAGAACGCCATCAAAATCTCCGTCACAGTCTCTCCTAGATAATCACATCTACGGCTTACATTTAAAGTTACTATGTATCCGTAGTAGTGGAGCTACTCTGCTATACTCTACTCTAGTCAGGATGGTGATCATGAATCATATTGGCCCTATCAAATATGTCAACTACCTCACATCCTCTATTCTCTCTTTTTGTTTTCCTAGATGATTATATTATTCACATTTTACCATCTAATCAGATCATTCTGAGCCTTTGTTAACAAAGTCTATGGCATATCAAAGTTAAGGCATTCACAGTATCAATATAATAGTCCTAATAGGCCAATAGCATCCGCCGGCCTAATTAACTTGGTTGGCACATAAAAATTCTGGGGTCCTGAGCAGAGTGGTTAAACCCAACCGAAGGATGGGGATAACACTAACTATAGGTAAACTTAATAAAATCTATACTATTTAATAGAGCTTAAGAGACTAACCTAATAATAATATGATTATAAAAATATTGAGCATTAGTAGAGTTATAATAGAACAATGTAATAAAAATTAAAAAAATAGCTAGACTTCTAACGTATCCTAACTATTCTAAATCTCTATGTAGGACTTGCATTAAAAGCAGCCTTATATAGGCGTTGGCAGAAGCCATACAGCAGCATGCCATGGTTACAAAAGGGACAGCAGGAATAAAGGACAATGCAAATAAATATAAGTATTAATGGCAACCTTCCTCCCTTAAATAGCACCGCCAGAGAACAAGCCAGACATACAATAAAAGACGAGATCCCATCGATGCCCATCACCGAACAAGAGGTGCATCAAGCCGCCAAACCCTTGAAAGCAACTGGGGGAGGACGGAATGCCACTCTAGTGTAGCAATGCTTAAACAAGAGATCCTCATGGACCTTCACGTCCTTATGCGCTCTCAGCACCAGGTATCTAGCTAGTTACTATTACAGAAGATATGGTGATGAGGTTAGCAGCATTCTAAACACCAGCTCTTAATGCTATAGCAAGCTCAGCAAGTTCGCAAGTGATAAAACATCACACCATTGAAGCTTGTCACTAATGCTATAAGCAATAGTCAGGAGCCATACTTGCTAGAGGAAAAATTGGGTATGCCGGGCATCTGGCTCTTTCTCTCAACTATACTTTCCCTGATTCCACATATACCTTTCACTGAAATTACCTCAATGAGGCCTTATTATCACATGGTATCTGCTCTAAAACCATGAAAGCCGCTAGAGCATGGTCCAGGCTGATCAATAAATGCCAAACCCTGTACACTAACCACATTGTGAGTGGATCCAGTAACTAAAATTCCTTAAAGCAGGTATACAGATACTGGAGTCCCATGGGTTCTCCACTGCTGCTAAGCTTAACACTGAAATAGGTACTTGCCTGAGAAGAAACCTGCTCATTAGACTGGGTTGGCAACCCCACAAGAAATACCTGAATGCTAGCGTGTCTTGTATTGTCCATGACCAACCAGTCTGAGAATAGAATTAAAATAGCTCTTTAGCCCGTGTCCTTGTACTTAAGAGATGCACTTGAGTCAAGATAAAATTCCTTTGAAAGTATTAAACTCGCAGATCTTCTAGCAAGATATCTGATTCAACTTTGCAACCTTGGGTGTGAAGCCAGATCCGAAAACAGTAAGCAGTCACGCACGCACACACACACAATGGTGGGTCTTGCTTTGCCTTGGCTAATGTTACCTCGGCGGCGCTTTAGACTTGGAGGGCGCTGATGGAGGACGAGAATACGATTCAGGGGCTATGGTATGTGGTGGGATGGAGGGTGGTTTGGGCTGGGTGGGCAGTTTGGGTGTTGTTTAGGGCGTCGTAAGTGAAAATCAATCATTAATAAACACTCCACTTTCTCGAGTTCCACCGGAGCAAGAAACTGCACCTGAAGCCCCGCAAGGGATAGATAACTTGATGGAGAGGGATACGAGCTTCGTGTTCTACGGCAGTATCACCGACCGGCCTGAGGTGACATCGCTCCACACTTAGACCTCACGAACAGTGAAATGGGAGCTAATATGTACTTGGCGGCAAAGAGTGCTTAACTCCTCCTGGATTGATTTCACGACCTGTCTCACCATTGGAGGATTTAAGCGACATATCCAAGATTCCGCGGTCAGAGTTCTATATATATTCCGCCGATCTTCGTGTTTCTCGTATCGCCTTTTAGCCCAAGCACCTGTATGCTGTGCAGACCACCCTGTAGCTGAGAAGGAGATGCGTCCCCGAAAGGTCTATTTAACATCGAAACTATCCAACCTTGAAGATCTTATGTATACTCCCTAACCTTCCCTTCCCCTCCCACCCCCAACCGGAACGCATCCAATCCTCCAGTCACCATGCGAGTCACCCTCTTTGCTCTCATCACAGCCCTGACGAGCGTGGTTGCGCAAATCCCCAACTCCCCCCGATTCGATCTCACAAAACCCTCGTACGACCTCTGGCGGAACAAGAGAACCGCCGCCATAACCGTCCAACAATCATTCACCTTTGACAACGTCAACCGCCGCCTCTTCATCGTAAACCGTCGCGACGGCTCCGCCCTCGACTCAGGAGACTTAACAATCAGCCAACTCGACTTCTCAGGAAAGGTCCTCGGCTCAATGGACCTGCTCGGCTGCGGGCACGGTGTGAATATCGCCGCGGAACCAGTCGGAAGCGATACATATATCTGGAGTGAAACCGACGCCGCAGCAAGCGGGTACGGGAGCGCATTGTGGAAGTTCAAGTTTCAGAATGGGAAGACGTTGAATAGCGCCACGGATAAGCGGAAGCGGATTGTGCCGTTGCCGGGGTTTGATAGGGGGACTGCAACAATTGACCCCGTTTATAAGCGGTTAATCGTGCGATACCAGACTGGATCCGTGCAGCATATCGCCGCATTTGACCTTGCCCAGGCAAGCGCAGGCAATTTTTCGAATCCGTTGGCGAACTGGAAGATTCCGCATCTCGTTAACGAGCTCGGGGCAAAGGTTGATGTGTTTCAGGGGTATGCAGCTTACGGGCGGTATATCTATTTCCTGACTGGGGAATCTTATGACGCTAGTGGCGGTAAGTTGAATTCTGAGGTTATGGCTCTGGATTTGAATACTGGGAAGCTTGTGCAGGGGCCTGTCATTACAAAGGCTGGCTCGACGTTGAAGTTTCGTGAGCCGGAGGGGATGGCGATCTATAAGACAGCCAGTGGGGAGGTTAGGCTTTTCTTGGGGTTTTCGTCGGGGGTTGCAGGAGACCGGAGGAGTAATCTCTTTTATAAGAACCAGTTGATATAAGGATTGTTGATGTTGTGAGAAGCTTGAAGGAGTGAGGGTTTATACATCATGTCTGGGGATATCATACCAGATGGGTCCAGCAGTGCATATATATCTTTGCTACCTAGTAAAGCGCGCCGAAATATGCGCCCTGAATAAGTTCTTTCTTTAGCATACTTAAGACCAGACCTCTTCTGGTAGGCTCTATAATGCCTGTGTGTTGCTATATCCTGATGTGCTGCAAACCTTACACACATACCTTGGGGAAAATGCAGCTGTAGTTGGGCCCAGATTGCTCCTCTGACTGTGTGACACTGTTATGCTAAGGTGAACTAGGCAAACAAGGTAAAAGTAGAGGGTAATAGGGGAGATAAATAACTTTAAGTTCCTAAGTCTATATAGGGACTCATAGGATTAGGTTAATACCATGACTATAGTCAATCTTGATAAAATTGATATCATTAATAGAGCTTGAAGAGACTAATCTAATAATAATAATATTAATATTAAGAAATATTAGCAATCAAGTGTCTATCACTCGGCACTTTTGCATTTTCGCGCTCCTCTGTAGACAGTGGCGCATTGATGATTGTCCGACTAGCGTCACTGTTCGGTAGGTTCTCTCCAAGTCGATCTAATCGCCTCCAAGTCGTAGTTATCCGAACTTCTCTCTTTCGCAGCTTGCCCTGAGGCTCGGGTCGACATCCTCTCAAGCACAGATTGTTGGCTCGGCGCAGTGGTGTATTGAGTGAACTTATCGCCTGTGGGCCTTGCACGCTGTGCCTCAACCTCTGCCATCAAGCACCTCCTTCGGACGGACCAAGCACTGCTGAAGTGGACGACAAGCCACCAAGCGAACAGAATAGGTAGAGTTTTACCGAGGCTCGAACGGCAGCCGGACCAAATTCCGACTAGCAAGAGCCAGATGTCGTGCGCGGGTAAGGCCCAGCTCCAGTGGTAAAAGCCTGGTGTGAGGTCGAACGGGTAGACGGTCGAAGCAATGTTCAGGATGACCCATGTGAGGACGAAGAAAGAAAGGAACTGCATAGGAATGACGGTGCCGATGACGGTATCGAGCAGAAGATAGTTGATGTCCATGTACAACCAGATGCACATCCACGTCTCCAAGAATTGACCGGATGTCACACCCCAACCCTCGCGGAACGCCCAGAAATAACCAGTCGTTACTAGAGAAGAGATAAAGGTGTAGATCTTGCCCGAACCTAGTCGAAAGACGTAGATGTCGCGCTTGGACTGGGTCTCTAGTACCTTCGCGTTGCCCATAATGCCGTTCAAGGCCATTTGAAAAAAGAACTGCATGAGTATCGGCATCACCATTGACACGGTGTTCAGGAGAACTCGAGTTCCTTGGTTGGTTGGCATGATATCCCAAGCGGTTGCTTCGAAAGGGTTGAGCAGAGCGCCTGCAGACATCGGGTTGGTCATGTTGACGGCTTTCAAGGCATCTGGAGACGCGAGAGGGTAAAGCTTGGCCGCGACGCTGAGTAGAGTTTGCAGGCTGCCCTTGAGGGATGAGGCAATCGCAGGATAATAGGCGCCATTGAAGATATAGGTGACAGCATCGCTGGGATTGTAGACCGTGGTGTTATCGCCTTCGATCGCAGTGAGGAGTCGTTTGGATGCGCCAGAATGTGTATAGATGGCGCCCCAATAGCCACGATCGCAGACAGCCTTGCGGACTGACTCGGGCGTCCGGTACTCTGACGATGAGCCAAATTCGAGGCTCGGAAACTCGTCAGACTTCAAGTTGCTGTAGGCGCTCGATATGGCGTTTCCGATATCACCGCCGTCAAAGTCGATGGCCAGGATCTTGAGATTGTGCATGCGGGTGGTTGACTTGAACAGGGCGCCGAAAAGATATGACATGTTGCCGAGGAAGAGCAGCTGGAGTAAGAAGCCAGCCATTATCATGGGCATGATGTAGGCCTTCCATTTCCCAGCCCAGAACGTGGAGTGAGCGGTCCGACTGTTGGTTGATTGGGGAGGTAATAGCGACATGTTGTTTGTTCCTCTCTGTCTTGGCGACCTGGAGAGATCGAGACTTGACCGTCTTGGAGGCGCGATACTGGGGTTATACGTCGAGATCTGAAGGTCCGCCTCGGAGATTCGCCCTTTTCGCGCCCGATGTATCTATTATCTATCCAGTTGGGCTCCACGATGCCCGAGGACTACAAAGAGACTGTTAAACAGTCATGGTAGTTAGTTAGTTGGGCACGACGATTGACTAAGCGGCAGTTTCGGCTTGTGGGAGATCGCCCGAAGCCAGGCACCCCGCTGAAGAAAAGTTCCGCCAGAACCTAGAAATTTTTAGACTATCCGGAGTCGCCAGCCGTGACCGCCGATCCAAGGATTGGACTGCGTGGGAACCTGACGTCCTGACCAGACGATTAAGTTTAAGGTACCTCAATAGTTAGTTAACTAGGGAAAACCTGCTGAGTCAGCGGAACCAAGACCGCCGGCCCGAACGTGCTGCTAAGCCCTAACGATAGCATGGATGTAACTGTTTTGATCCAACAGGACCGAAACCATTTATGTGGATGTATTAAGGTCACTATTTTCAATTGGTTTAACCAAGCATCCCCAGTTAAGAGCCATTACGTTAAATAGTCCAGATACGCCAATTCGCCTCTTGTTCTCCGTGTCTATAATTCCGTCAGCGAAGTCGCATTGGAATCTCCCTTTCTTTGCATCACACACTCAACCATGTTTGCAGTAATCGTGCTCCTTCTTCCACACCTGGCCAGGGCAGCAATGTTCATCCCTGAAAACGGTGCTCTTTTTTCCAACGGTGTAGTACGTGATGAATCCTGCCGAAGTAGTTTACCTATCCTCAGAAACAACTAACATGTGCTAGAGCAGGCACTTTGGCCGTTCCGTATAACCTGACGGCATCTCTGTTGAAGAGCCCTGGGTACACTGCGGGTTCCTTCTGGGCCTCCTTATTCATCCATGCGTCCGACAACCACGACTATATAGTCATTTCACATGTGTCGGGCGGCCCTGGACTCCCAGGCGGTGCGTCTCGATGTACCGACGGACATCACAAATCCATCGCAGTATACACATTTTGAAGTCTTCTCAAACATTATATAAATATCAATTCATAATACCTAGTGGTTTTGGAGATGTGAGGGAATAAATATTTTGATTAGGGATGCTATAAAAGTGGTCGTAGTTTATATATATATGCGTTAACCTTTGATAATCACTAGTATCTGGGAATACTTCTTAACCACCATCCATTCACTCCTATAGATATTAAATTATTATTTCAGGTCTAGACTAGTATAATGATAATGATTATATATTTCATATAACAATATCAATTTCTATAGGTATAGTATTAGTATGGTAGATAGTATGGCAATTAATGATTACTTTGAATTTAAAATAAAAATCCACTAAGAGGTAGTGGTTTCACCAAGCTAAAACCAACTAGATCTAACCATGGTTAGTTAATAGGGGTGTAACTACTAACTAGGCCCATCTAGACCTAGTGGCAGGTTTTTGCAGTTGAAGTCAAACTGAATCAGAATGGATCAGGTTTCTCGAAGTCGCGTAAGGGTTCGGTGCCAACTGGTTTTGAGCTCACGTGAACTCGGACCGGATGCATCTCTAATTGCTGATTATTGCATTGATTCGCCTTTTTAAATAGTACATTGGATGGTAGAGAGAGGTATATCGGATGGTGTATATGGGAACGCTTATATCACCAGCTAATGGCTTGTAGCTCACGGATTGGAGCACGAATAATAGGTGTAGCTCCTTAGATTGCGCCATCTAATTGTGTTGGAATAAAATTAATTGCATATGCGGGCGTTGAGGTTGGCAGAATAATCAGAAATGGAGAGCGGTGATTCTAGCGGCAAAAGGGGTCCAAATAGTTTTGAACCCCCACTGTATTTACCCCGATAATCTTTCTTTTTCGCCCCCCGTTCATCATCACCACAAGGCGTGGCCAAAGGCTGACATAGTTCTGGAGCGCCATGGGACGGCAGAGTACAAGAAAGGCTCAATCAAGCCACTATCCTTCTCAAGTTAATGAAGCGCGGGATGCGCAGCTCCTCCGAGTTTTCAGCAAACCAAACAGTTGGGTTCAATCAGGGACGAAGCCCTCCCCGCTTCGTACAACCGCGCGAAAACGGGGCAGGCTGAGGAAAGCTGCTGGGTTCTTTGATACTGTGCCCCATGAGATACTAAACATGATATTGCTCAATCTTGACTACCTCTCACTGGCGAGACTCTGCACGACCAACTCAAAGGTAGAGGTATATATCAAAAAGCAACCCTTTTATAGACTTGTGGTGGAATACTGCCAAGATACTCTGCGGAGCATGACGAGGCTAGACCTACACCGCGTTCACGACGCAAGGCACGTCTATAAGGCACTGATCGACCCGAAATGCTCTGCGCCGGGATGCGGAAGATTGGGAAACTCGCTTTTCTTACCGAATTGTCGCCGGTCATGCCCCAGTTGCTTGGGACGTACACCCATGTCAACAGTACTCATGCTTGAGGCTGCCGAGACCAAATATGGGTTAAACAAAACGGCTATTACTGAGAATATTCTTTGCTTCAAGCTTCCCAACCTCACGGAATGGTTCGTGGTGGCTGCAGAAGCTATTGACCTGGCCACTCGTTTATACGGCAGGAGGCCGGACGATTCTTGTTCACCAACGTTATGGTCAGACATGGTTCAAGTTCCATTCCCGTTTCTCGACCCGGAAAGTAGGGAAATGGAGTTTGGGAGACAATGTCGTGCGTGTAATATGGCGTACGTTGAGCACAGGGATATCTGGACCAAAACCGAGATCAGTCCCACCGAGTCCGAGAGTGAGGACTGGGAAAGAAATTTGAGAGACCTCGAAGACCTGGGGCTCACTGTTTTTGGAATCAGGGAGCTTTTGAGGCATATCCGTAGCGGCGACTGCCCAGAGGCCACGGTGTTCTGGGCACAAGAAATACAGAACTTGTAGGGTGGTGGGGTTCTGTTATGCAACTAATCCCCAGTGCACTAGAAAGGAGACGTATTTTAAGAGGATAGACAAATGACATGAATTCTCACTGGTCACAAGAGGCGACACAGTCTGGATGTCCAAACTGCATTCAGTCCCTTGTATTGTGATAACAGGGGTATAATCCTTGATTATGACTTACCATTGAGCAGATCTCATTCTTTATAGAAAGCTCTAACCAGTATCCGGAGTACTCGCCCATTAAGCATCTATTATCTCTCAGACGTCTGATGTGAGCAGTTTGTCTTTCCCCTGGGACCTCCTGACTTTGTCCATTGTTATTCCTCGTCTCTAGCACCTGCATTCCTCTAGATGCATATTCTCTGGCCTGCGCTGGCGTTCAGCGCCACTGCTTGAGCCTAAGTAACGGGATCCAGTCCCTGGTCTTCACCCCAAAGTGTAGCCCAATCCTCTCAGGTGGCTCATGGAGACATGGTACTTAGTAGGTCCTGCATCGCTGGCTATTAATATCATACTCTGCACCATAACTGGATGGGACAGTGGTGCTCAGGAGGAAAATGGCGTTATCCTGAACCAGATGGGGATATTCATCTCCCCGTTCCAACTCTGAAATGATGCTCTATCCAGATTTACAGAACCACAGACAATTACTCTCCTGGGCTGCTTGTGGGACCTTATACATAGCATGAACTATTCAAGAGCACGACCACCTGTTCGACCTATATAATCCAGTGATAAACGGTAAAGGCCTGAATACTATTCTATTTACCACTATGTGGCTATGTCTAAGTCTCCTACTAGGTCCTTTCTTAATGCTTACTTATCAGACCTAATCATCTCATAGTCTATACCTCTGCTAGGTGATTTCTGTCTAGATTATTAATCCCGCCATGCTTATTGATAATAATGGCAAGGTCGATATTTTATCTAGTAATTCTCAGAGGAATAGATAGAACATCTCGCTTTACTCGATGAGAAGGGGACAAGCTCCCTTAAAACAGATTACTAGTCAACAATAATCCGTCAACCGTGCTCTAATTTCCTCCATTTTCTGTCTCACCCAGGTAGCTCTTCCATTTCTCCCTCGCTTCATGCGATACTCTGGGGTGATTCGGTTTGAATAGGATATCCAGCAATGCGGACGCGGTTACTGTGTCGACAATGCCACAATTGGATGAAGCATTGCGATTATTATCTAATGCATGAGAATAACATATTTCAGCAAACCCCAGCTTCTGCTCGATTCTAACTAGCATTCTTGCGCTGAGCTGAATCGGCATCTCAATTTGCATGTCTCGATGTTCGTCCAAATCGAAGCCACCAAAATGTAGACCTGGAAGCACAGATGGAATTGACGATGGCGAGGTAATGTCCGTCCTGATGGCCAAAGCGGAGTAGATCTGGGAGAATATCGTATCGTACGCCTGAAGCAGCAAGGTGTAGCAGGTGAGGATGGTAAGTGTTGTAGGCATATCTATCGGGGTGGATAATGGTGCAGACGGGTTGGCAGGAGGACGACTAGAAATGGCCTTTTCCACTTCAGTCAACTCCTCGGGGTTCAGTATCGTAGGAGTCGGATTGCAGGGGGGTCTTTCCACAATAGCGACAAACTCGGCGTCATCCCAGTAGTCGGAGTAGGAACACTCTGAGTCGGCGGATGAGGTGGGACTCAGACGGGGTTTCAGACCCTGGAGGATATCCAGGAATGTCTGAGAGCTCTCAAGCGCCCTGCCAATGGTATTTTGAGGGATGCGTACTCCCTGATTGATGTTATTTGTGTTGCGACACGAAGCAAAGGACAGAAGTTCTGACAGTATGACGAAGTGGTCTTGTCGAAATCATGGAAAAGTCGAGAGCTGAGCTCTGAAAGGCGCTGGAGACACTATCGGGTTGGGTCTACCGGCTGACTTTCCATGTTCGCGAAAAAGGCTTGCGTGTCTTCTGCGGGCAGACGATAGAATACTGGGATAGCAGCGTTCCCCTGCTCAGGTGGAAAAAATACATCTATCACCAAGCGGTCATCGCAGGAAAGCGTGTTCCTGCCCAATGAATTTGCATCCCAAAATCAAGATGATGATTGGCGGTGAAAGAGCTGTGGTGGATGGGCTTGGGGTTTTTCGTGGTACTGAAAAGAGGAGGGTCCAGGTTCTTCGGTGAGGGTGACTCTGCGGTTAGATTTTCAATGTCTCGGGACCTCCTCTTTGCCGGCCGTTCTCCCGAGTGCCGATGCATGCTTGCCATCGACATATGATCATCTAGAGCCATGGGAAACGGTCCACGGGTGGTTCCAGCCTCACTGGCCTTCCGCTCGTGCCTGGTGGTTGGCGAACTCGCCCAAACTCAGACCGAATGCAACTCTAGTCTGGTATTATTTAGGCATTAGTTAGAATAGGATTATAGGTATAAGTAAGAAGCAGATCTTAATATATATTAATTTAGTGTCTACTAGTATTAGCGTATCTAATAACTATTACTGTACGGGTTATATAGTTAAAAAATTGCAGCTTGTCTAACTTAAAACTGCACTAAATCTAACCATGGTTAGTTAGATAGGCCTAGCTGCAGTTTTTTGTTGTGAAATTGCAACCAACCTGGATTGGGTTTGATTTGGTGCTGAGTTCTAAAATTTAGACCTGAAACTGCAGCAGTTCAGGACCGTCCAACTAAGGTTGAACTCACCTGAACTTGCACTAAATGCAACTCTAAGGACATATAAATCTTTATTAACCGTATCATTAATCTTCTAGACATCTGCCAGAGTTTCTTTGACTATGTGTAATTCATTTTTAACGCCACCAGGGTCTAGCTAGGCCGCTAGCGAGAAAGAAATCCCTATGATCTACTAGAAGCTGAGATCTCGTAGATGAGTCGATGCTACTGGGGACCATCTCACGTGGACCTAACTCCAGGTCTTATCACAGCCGTGACATGAAGCATGGAGAAGCTTCGTAACGTAAGCCGAATGGAGATTCGAGAAGTATGTCATATATTTCAACAGATAAAACGAAGCTAAAGAATTCCCCAAAGGAACCCCCCTTTTCGCGCAAGACGCTCTGTGAATTCTGTTTCAAGTTGACCAATTATTTGTGATATTTGAAAAGACATACAAACTTTCTTCTGCCACATACCATCTTAAGTGGACACCAAGCCTGCAACATTTCCCCGCACATCCATTACCCTTACATATCTGGAACAACACCCTTCATTGGAGGCCCAGTCTCGATCTCGTCATAATCCTCAAGTTCAAGGAGAGCCTCTTTCACACTCGTGATACCGCGAAGAAGATCCGCCTCTGGAATGTTCAGAGCCACACCCATGCGTACGCGGTCTCCATCTGGGTAGGTGAGAACGCCCTTGTGGAGGCACAGCATGCTGAGTCGTCGGGTGGTGTGTCGCGGGCTGCCAGTACGTTTCAGGTAAAGGCCCAAATCAGCACCACGGTTTGTGGTATAGTCAAGCCATGGCATGTTCCAGTCGGCTGTTTCCTTCTTCCAGATCTGCCCGATCCAGGTGGCGCGCTCGACGAGTCTCTCCTCGTCCATGATCTGCAACGTCGCACGAGTGGCAGCAATAGCCGCCGGTGCCATGCCGAAGGTTGCCACGGACTCATAGCCGCCGACCAGATTCATCACCTCATTGTGACCGAAGATGTATGAGGTAGGATAAGCTCCGCCGGTGATGGACTTTCCCATAACAACCATGTCGGGCTTGTTCTCCGGACCCATCCAGTCAGAACAAAGGAACTTTCCGGTTTTGCCCGAGCCCATTCGCACTTCATCAGCAATAAATAGTATATTGTATTTCTTGCAGAGCTGGCGCACGCCAATTGCAAAGTTGAGCTCTTCCTCAAAGGAGCTGCGCCGTGTGGTGTTAGTTTTTTGAGACGAACCATGATAGTCTGGATTGACTACGGCCATGAGAATTACCAGGCCCAGACTTACGGTTTCTTTCCATGGATACACTCCATGATTATTGCGGCCACACGTCCGTGAACGTCAGAAAGGACTTGCTCGAAGTCTTTCAGGCATCCGTACTTCAGGAGCTCCCCCGTCTTTGGGTTGGTATTCCGAAGATTCTCGTTGACGATACCATAATCTGACATACCTGTTAATTCTGCCGCACAGGATCTAGAACCCTTCTTTCGACATTAAAAGAGCAAAACAAAAAAGACAAGTAAAAGCGAAGCACGCAATACTTACCCGATGACTGGCCCATATCATTCATGATGGGCCAGATTCCGGAGCCAACGCCATGATAGTTGTCCGAAACCCCAAGTACGAGGACATCGCGAGGCGGAATGCCCTTTACTTTGATTCCCCATTTTCGGGCAAACTTGACAGCTGCATCGGCACCCTCTGTGCCAGAAACCATCCCTGCCATTTTGTCGTAGCCGAACCGTGTGCACATATCCCGCGCGAATTCGGCCCAGTCTCCCACTTTGGTGGCAATATTGGTGAGAGTGACTTAATGTTGATACGGTTAGCTTAGAAGCTAGTGCAGTCCAATTGCTGGACTTCCACAGCAGAGCGTATGGACCATGGACTGGTACTTACTGGTCTGCATGGAGGTGATCATCGCTTCGAGCAATTTCGGGTGGCATTGGCCCAGGTTGGTGGCGCTCAACATGCAGATGAAGTCGATGATTTCATTCCCATCGACATCCTAGTAGCTCTCAGTCATCTCGCCAATAACATTATATTGAAGAAAGGGGCCGGAAAATGAAGCACTGACCTTCAATATAGAACCCTTGCCGCTCTTTATGAAGACAGGAAGTGGAAAGATACCTCCCGCGGAGTGTTTGCTATCGATTTCCAGGAGCTCGTTTGTCTTGGAGGACAGTCGCACGACCTTACCATCTCTCTGATTTTCCCGAGTCATGATTTTCCCCAATACTCTGTTAACTGATAGAAGGGTACCACGGAAATCCGCGAAGTGACGGGATAATTACGTGGAGGTGATGGCGGTTGGTGTAACAAAAAGAGAAAGACTTCAGCGGGCATCTGAGGGAATTTATACAACACAACCTCGGAACTCGTTGCTATGTATGTGTTGTCGGTATCCTGCTGCGGCCACTTAATCCACTCACCTTCCAGTGGTGCGTTGTATTGCCGAACTGCCTAGGAGCCCATCATCTCAATGCATCATTCCGGTGAACTTTGATTCGAATCGCCTGGTAATACATACTACCATTGAGCGCAACGATGTTGTCCTTTCCGCGTTCTTGGCCGTAGAGAGATAGGGTACCCACCTGGGCAGCCGTTATAGGCAATTAATCTTACCATGGGGTACAGAGAGCGTCAGATTACTGGTGGAACAACAACCTTGGTAGCCCTTTTAGCGGTAGGAAAGTAAGTTGCGGCTGGGGTAAAGTCTGATAAGCGCGGGCATCCCCCAGATGATGTTGCATTCGACCCACAGTGCTAGCGGCCGGGTTCCAAGCTGCGGTTGGTCGTGTTAGGTAACTTTCCGACCTGATCTACTTGTACTACGGACTACATACAGAATAAACTGCGTAGCCTCGCATATTCTACCTGCTGGCTGTGACAAGCCGGCACTCTTTTGGTAGCCCGGCTTACCATGGACCGAGAACGTGAAGGTCAGCAGATTCCATCCGCGCCCAGCTGCCTCAACGCAACTGGCTCGCTCAGCACGGTTAGCGGGCACTTTCCCCGCTCTTTCCCGCGATAATCATGGATTTCGATACAGAGGAGTCCCGCTGATGTATCAGCATCCGTGGCCGGAGATATATCTCGGCAATGGGTAAGGTAGATGAAGTTCATAAGGGAGTCCGTCGGCAAATTCGAGTGCCGAATCAACATGGCGCACTACCAGCGACCCGAAAGTGGAATTGAAGTAATACATGCTCGGCCGATTGGCATTGCCCATGATACTAGGCAGATAGGTTCGGGGGAACCTCGTCCGACCGTTTCAGGAAGTCTGTCTTCTATAATGAGCTATATATCCCCTCGTGTTGAAAGATATCCATGTTTCTTCCGCAGTCTTCATAGCTGGAACTCGATACCCTCTGTTCCAAGGAAGTATCTTCCTTTCCCCGAATTCCGTTGTCAGTCCGTGGATCTTAGGTCCTCCGCTTCTTAGCTTTTGAAATTTCCTCTCAACTTACCCTCAGTCTCCTTGCGGCCGACAAAGTATTTTGATACGATGATGAGTACTTCCATGGCTTGTTTGAATTTCAATGTACGCCTATAATTTCGAAGCCGTCTGCGTTCTTGCTCCCTGGCGCGGTCATTCTCTAGACTTGTGTTCATCAAAATGCATGTTTAACATAAGCCAAGCTAATGTGTTTACTCTAGAAATTCTACAATGTCATCAATGGAGAAACTGTATCCAGTACTGCGACTCAGCATGGTATCAACCCGGCCAATAAGGAGTCAAACCCCCCGGTTCCGGTTGCCAGTTCCACCGACCTTGAGAATGCTGTCACTGCGGCTCAAGTTGCGTTTGAACAATGGTCGCGATCCCCGCTTGAAGATCGGCGTAAGGCTCTGTTCGCGTACGCCGATGCAGTGAATGCTGAAAAGGATGGGTTCACCAGTCTGCTTACGAAAGAGCAAGGCAAACCTCTCTCCCAGGCATCAGTCGAAGTTGAGATGGCAGTGGCATGGATCAAGGGCCTGGCGAGCTTGGAGATACCTGAGGTTGTGCTGGAAGATTCATCCGAGCGACGAATTGTCCAACGATTCACACCTATCGGAGTGACAGCCGCGATCGTACCATGGAATTTTCCAGTGCTCCTAGCAATCGGAAAGGTTGTCTCGGCGCTGATCACTGGAAACAGTATCATTGTGAAGCCGTCTCCCTTTACTCCATATACGGCGCTGAAATTAGCCGAGTTGGCAATCCCTTTCTTCCCTCCGGGACTGTTCCAAGCTCTCAATGGGGATGACCGACTCGGGCCATGGATGACGAGACACCCGAGAATCCAGAAGGTCAGCTTCACCGGCTCAACATTGACGGGAAAACGTGTTGCTGTAGCGTGTGCCGAGAGCTTCAAGCATTGTACCCTCGAGCTAGGAGGCAACGATCCTGCTATCATATTCAAAGATGTGGATCTCGACGCCTTGGTCCCTAGAGTAGGTTATTGGTGCATTTTAGTGACATCTTTGCTCGAGTAGAAGAAAGTTGCTGACGCTTGGGTACGGCCAGATTGCTCCACTTTGCTTTCTGAACTCTAGCCAGGTATGCATGATGATCAAACGTGTCTATGTACACGAAAGCATTTATGAGGCATTCCGAGATAGGCTAGTTGCCTACGTGAAAACCTTGCTTGTCGGTAATGGAGTCCAGCGCGATGTGTTTTTCGGGCCGGTCCAGAATGAAATGCAATACAACAAAGCTCGGGACTTGCTCAGCTCTATCTCTGCAGAGGGGCTCCGTCCAGCGCTCGGTGGCATCGTGGAAGAGTCGGCCGGCTACTTCATTCATCCGACCATTATCGATAACCCACCTGACACTTCTCGTGTCGTTACCGAGGAGGCATTTGCCCCCATTCTACCACTGATGAAGTGGCAGACGGAGGAGGAGGTCATTGCCAGGGCAAACGCTGGCCCGACCGGACTCGGCGGTTCTGTCTGGAGCCGAGATCTCGATCAGGCCCAGCGTCTAGCGTCTCGCCTCGAGTGCGGCACGGTCTGGATAAACTCTCATTTCGCAGTCGCCCCCCACGTCCCCTTTGGCGGTCGTAAGGAAAGTGGCCAAGGCGTAGAATGGGGAGTGGACGGCCTTAAGGCCTACTGCAATCCCCAGACTGTTTGGATCTTCAAGAATGCCTAATCTTTGCCATGAGTTGTAATGGTGTGCTGATGGAGTTTTCCCTCCCTATGGTGAATGTCTCCGCGGTTGTTGCCACGACCAGCGTATGCTGGGTGTTTCCGTTGTCGGATTTCTCCTTTTGAGGCCTATATAGGCCTCTTGCTTCCTTTCTTTCGCTTTCTCTTCTCTAGATGCTCGAATCTAGGACCTTCTCGCTGTTCCTCCTTCTGCTTACTGTGCATGGCCGCTCTGTCACTCGCTGACTATCAGCATCTGTAGTCGCGAAGGACTTTCTCTACCGCATCTCACAGCCCACCAAGTATAAGCGATCAATCTCTCGCAATTTCTCCTCAATCTAACTCGTAGTAGTCTAAAGTGGTGATCCAGTCTAATTGTTGCGGACGCCTCCGCTACCCATTGATCAAGATTCACAGGACGCCGCTAGAATAGATTTGCCACACACCAAAGGGTTAGAAGATGGGATAACTAAGCCATTGTGAGTTATTTCGATTGTAAGCGTTTGTAAGACTTAGTCGCCAAAAGGTGGAACCACCCCGCCAACCAGAATCATCGATGTCCATGACAATGAAGCCGGAAGGGAGTGTACTAGATGATTGGGAGGGGAAGAGAGCGATGGGTTTACCGTTCCTTTGTAAACGGGAAGAAGAACCTTGACCGGATTTGACGGCCATCTACTTCGTACAGTACCAGAGTACAGGTACAGATACGAGGATACTGGAGATGTACTGTAATTGAAAGTTTGAAGCGTGGCTCTCACCCCAACCCTATCCCCATCCCCATCCCCACTTTTCTTCTCCCTCCCAACACCCCCGCTCATGCCCATTCCCCACCTCCCATGATAGGTGCAACTGCACTCATTACTATATCTCATTTTACCTTATTTTATATCGGGCCAAACCTATCTGAAGGCTAGGTGATTGTGAACTCTTTGACAGAATCCTGATCTAATCTGCAGGATGCCTCGTCAACGAAGCAATGGCTGCATCCCCTGCAAATTGCGTCGAAAGAAATGCGATGAGAGAAAGCCAACCTGCGTTGCTTGTGCGCGTAATGTCCTTCTCTGTGCCTGGGGCTCCAATCCACCGGCAAGCAAATCTCACAAATCGGGTGGCAAAGGGTTGAAGACCAAGAGCCAGCGGCTGGCACGACATCAATCAGTGCCAAAGAACATGAGAACGGACATGGCATTGTCTGCGGCGCCAAATGCGATACACCCTCAACTCGCCCACCCAAAGACAAATTTCCTCTATTCATTTTTCTACGCCCAAGCAGCACAAACCCTGTCAATAAAAGAGGGGGACGGAAACCCCTTCGTGTATATCCTGATGCCAATGGCTGCTACTAGTGACATAGTCTTTCAAGCCATGCTTGCCTTCAGCGGAGTGATTTATGAACAGCAGCATTCCGATGCCTTAGCCGCAACCACGTGGGGACATTACGCGCAGGCGATTCGCAGCTTGAAACATACGCTCACGCTCTATGTTCATAATCAAGTTGACCGGGGGACTGAACTGGTCGCCACCGTGCTTCTACTGTTGTCCTTGGAGGTAAATAGGATGCCGCACCCTGTGATCTATTGGTCAAAGTACCTACAAGTGTTTTCTGATCTCTCATCCTTTAGGTCATGAAAGCAGACTCCGATGGTCATGCTTTCCGTCATCTCAGGGCATGTCGAGAGTTAGTGTCAGGAACTTTTGCCCACTGCCACAATCCTCACTTGTTGGGCTTCCTGGCAGAGTATTATCTTTACACCTTGTCGCTCCTCCCCTCTAGCTTGATCGAGCCTTCGGATCTGATTGAAGAGGATATCGACTTTGCATTCCGAACCTTGCTGAACAACAGCGTCCCTGCAACCGGCGTTTTATGTGGATGTGCCCCGGAGATGTTTCGCACCATATCGAAAGCCACGATGGTGTCACGTCGTTTGTATGATGAGTTCACTGATGAAGCTGGCCCTTCGGTTGAATGTCTTCAGGAACGCCTCGATCTTTACGACTACATCCAGTCTTGGTTGCCAGAACATGCCGACGAGGAATATGCCATGATAGCGCGCGTCTATCAAACAGCTCTTCTGGTTCTTCTTTTGCAGGCTGAGCCCGGAGCTTCTGAAAATATGGCTATGAATGAACTGGTCACGAATCTCATTAGTCTCCTTCGGATAATTCCGGTCGAGTCCAGCACAACCACAGTTCTAGCTTGGCCACTTGCGACCGTGGCACCGTGCGTCAAGTCTAGCACAGACCAGGAGTTTATCCAACAGTACTTTGGTGCTGTTGTACAAAAATACCGATTTGGCAATCATCGCCAGACCGAGCAACTACTTCAGCTGATTTGGTCGGGCCGAGATTTGCAGCAACAGGGTCCATATTGTATACCCCGCGCGATGGAAGTACTGGGCTGTCGATTCTTACTCTGTTAGTCATGGCTCCACATGTGATGCGCCGCGTCTTTCGGTTTCTCTTTTCGAGAGGGAGACCGGGGGGGACTTCCATTTCATTGCTTATGTTCGAGAGTAGACTATCGTTCCTGTGGATGTAGGTCAGGTTATATATAACACTATTTATAATCGATTGGGGCCACTAGGAAATAGTGAGCTTGCTTTCAGTAGCGTGGGCTAGAGATTCAAGAGAGGGCCTCAGATAAAAGATCGTCGTAAATACCACCTACGTTCTCAAGTCAGCGGCCCAGTGAACCTTTCTAGAACCTAGTACAAGCATCCTGAATTTTCCATTGGGACAATCTAAGTCACAAATCTTCCTCTACTTGGTAGAGGCTCAGAGCCGTATCAGCGTAGGGCAGTCAAAGCTTGCGTAAATGTTAACCTCATGCTGACTTCTACTAGTCAGCCACACTGGCTCGTGCCCTACTCTACATGGACATGAGACACCTGGACCGCCGCTCCCCATATTCAGGATTCAATTTGCGGGGAGGGATTAAACCTCAGACTTTGCATGAGGCATAAAAATGCGGGGGCTGACTCAGTGATAGGGTACCGTGGGCTAGTACTACTAAATCCGTGGTATCCACCCAGTAATGTACCAGCTACGGGTAGATAAGCGCGGGTCTGCAGCAGATTGGCTGGTGCGAGATAATTCCTCTGGGTTAGACCAGTTTGATTTGGATTGGAAAATGGAGAATGGAGAGGTTTCATCCTTCGGGACTTGACACCGGCTGTTCGAGTGACACTTTTGGAAAAGCTGACTTTTGAAGATTGCGGGAACTGATATGATGCATTCAAGCAATGACGTGCCTATTGACTACGAGAGTTTGACCCTTTCTTGTGGTCTCTTGAAGCCACTCTTTCCCCAGCACACTCATGCTCTGGGGTGGCGCCTCCTGTTTGATTTATAAAACGAGCTCCCTGGAGGTTTCCGCTCCGAGTCGGTATACTTCTTCTTTTCAACATCAAGAGTCCGTTTTTTACAACTATCCTCTTGTCATCTTTGAATTCTGTCGTTCCCTGCCGTTTGGACTTGTCAGAATGACCACGTCCTTCAGCCCATCCGAGACGGGATCACCGAGCCCAGACATGCTAACGAAGAACTTCTCTCGAATGTGAGTGACCTTTATTTCCCGGAAAGACTTCACCAGAACACATACTAACACATCCTTCGCTCCGTTAGATCCCTCCTCGGCTTAGCATTCATTACCTTAAACGTAAGCCAGTAGGCCGTGGAACAGTTTCCTCGAGGCGATTATCTGCTGCTGATCAACACCCGTTGCAAATGCCAGTCATGGACCGCTTTTGCCTCGGCTTTGCCGTTGAGCCTCACATCCGGAGGCCCCACGAGCATCATCTGGGGTACGAAGCCTTTTAGCCCTGGTTACAAGGATTTGCGAGTACTGACCCATCCCCGAACCAGGTCTCTTGACCTCGGGCTTTTGTACACTTTGTATCGCCGCCTCTCTGGCAGAATTTCTATCCGCATATCCTACGTTAGTCTCTCGGCATCCCATTTCATCTTTCATCAACAATCCACTCCTTCGTAGCGGGGAAGATTCAAGGAAGCTAGTTGGGCGACGCTGATATTCGGACTTGGACAGTGCCGCAGGACAGTACCGTTGGGTGGCTGGTAAGATTTCCTTGCGGGTGATCTATAGTTAAGTGGTTTGGAAAGATATTGACAGACTTTCCGCGTCACTTTTATACAGCCGGTACGCGACCCTAGTGACTCTGCTCGATTAACGTCTTGCTGATTGAAGCGCCAGTTTCCTGGGATGACTACAGGCGGGTGCTCTCATGGGTTACGGCTTGGGCGAATGTCACCGCGTGGGTATGTAAGATCCCTAGCATACCACGGGGCTATGCCTGCGCCATCAAGACTTATCAGGAATCTACAGATCTGTCTCTGCGCGACGGCGTCGCTTTTTGGGAGCCAACTAGTCATTGACATTGTAATCCTAGCTCATCCGGTAATGCACTCTTCTCCTGTCCTCAGAACTTTACAATCTCCCCTTGATTAGGGTCAGATCTATCCCTGACCTTGCTTTCTAGGAATTTAACTTGCAAAGATGGCATGTGTTTCTCATCTATGTCGGCTTTAACATGATAGCTCTTTTGGTCAACGCCTTCTGGAACAGAATTTTATCCGCGCTGAACAGAGCAGCCTGTAAGGTTTTTCCGTCCAGACGATGACTGGGTTTATACACGCATGACTAATGCAATAAATATCTAGTGATCTGGTCCCTCTGTGGCTTCTCCATCATTTTCGTGACTGTCCTGGCTTGCGCATCGCCAAATTACAATTCTCCGAGGTACGTTGCAGCTAGCACAAAGCTGTGTCGCGTGGTCCTACTATTTCCACATCGCGAGTCGATCTGACGGTTCCGTCAGATTTGTGTTCACGAGTTTCATCAATGAGACTGGATGTAAGTTCTCTTAAGTTCTGTTAGATCGTCTCCTTCGCCCTGGTTTCAGTATAGCTAATTATTGGCAACCAGGGCCCGATGGCTTGGCTTGGCTTTTGGGGGTACGCCCAACACTTTTGCTCTATCTTTGAACTTGAAGACTGATCCACAGTTTTCAGCTGCTCCAAGGTGGACTGTGCCTTGTCGGAGTTGTGCGTATTCGCGCCCATAGATACTTGATATTCTTGACTAAATAATTGGGACCAGGACGCAGTTGCGCACATGATCGAGGGTAAGACCCTTCTGTATTCCGTGCTACGGCCTGCCTCACCTAACATCAATCATTCTTTGACCAGAAATTCCCAAGCCAACCGTAGATGGACCGCTGATTATGGTCGCATGTGTGGCAATTGGCCTCACCACCAGCTTGATCTTAATTATCGCTCTTCTCTTCGTGTCTCGTGATATAGACACTATCATCACCTCTGGTGCAGGGCCTCTACTTCAAATCTTTTTTGATGCCACAAACAGTGAAGTAGGGTCCATTTGCTTGCTAGTGTTTGTATCTCCCCGCGATTTCACGTCACTATGTCTGACAGCTGATATTTTCTTTCTGCAATCCTCCAGTTTCCCGATTGGGTGCCTTTTGCTAGGCGTGGTAGCCATAACTACCACGTCTAGTCGGATGATCTATGCTCTTGCTCGGTACGGACAAGTCTCAAATTCAAATCACTGGAAAATGAACTTTCCTTATCTCTTCCAATTTATCCTTGTACTAATTGAGCATACAGAGACTCTGGGCTACCATTCTCTTCTGTTTGGACTACTTTTAATGCCAGGCTCAAAACACCTGTGAATTCCCTGGCTCTAAATACTGCAGCAGTAATCTGCTGCGGCTTTATCTTCCTCGGCTCTTCCAGGTATAGTCTACTGCTGCTGGAGCCATTGTCCACGTTCACGAGATTTTGTCCAACGGCTAACCTATGATATCACTCATCTAGTGCATTCAATGCACTGAGCTCTGCGACCGTCATATGCTTTGACATATCCTATTGCCTCCCGATTTTGATTCATTGTATACGGGGGCGCAAATTGCTCCCTGTGGCCCAATGGAGCCTCTACCCTGTCGTTGGGTGGATTGTGAATATTGTATATTATATCTTTTCTATTCATTTCTCCCTCTGGCCCTTTACCCACGACTAATCCTGAAATAGGTGTCAATCGTGTATATTTCATTTACGACTGTGCTCTTCATATTTCCACCTGCCCGTCCAGTAACGGGTTCGACAATGAGTGAGGATGTCCGTGCTCGAGCGAATTTCAAAAACTTGACTAACGGACGGTTCTGTTGTTTGGTAGACTATGCCATTGCGGCTACCGGCGGATTCGCGTTGCTATCAGCAATCGACTGGTTTGCCAGGGGGCAAAAGCGCTTTATGCTGATCGTGGTGAATGCAGAAACTGAATTCCCTCAAGCCAGAACGTCAATTAGTCCGATCAAGCCGGACGTATGATTCGGGGTTTCGGACTGGGATATTGGAGCAACTGTCTGTTAAGCTTGTTGCTTGAGTTCAAATTGGCACTGTTTTGCTCAAGGTACAATGCCATCGCTCGCCATTTTTCGCCTTGGTGGCTTTATGCCGAGCAAATTAACTGGCGGGTGGGAGAGAATATTGGAAAAGGTTGAATCGAATTATGGTCTATATAATTGAAACCTGCATAGCACACCAATGCGTAGTTAGTCTCGGCGGTTGGGCCAAGTCAATTCCGACCATTCTTCGGCTGGAAACATTAGTTGTGATGAGTGGAAGAGGCGGTTGGCAGCCACCTGCGCACAGTCGAATTGCTGGCATCTCTAGTGGAAGATCACCAGGTTATTCCCCGCAAATAATCCTGCTACTACAGGAGGGTTGGCAAAATGTATCATCCAAAGGTATGGGCCTCGATAGTGATACTACAAGTAATTGTGGGCCACTATCCAATAAATCCCCTATTGACTCCCACAATGTAAGCTTCCACATCAGGTATCGTCTAAGAAAATGTTTCTTCACGGACATGCGTATGTGGAATCTATTCTCGTGGATGGCGAATTCGAACTGACTAGGTTGAGGACTTGCAAACAGCTCGTGGGCGCTCAGTTCGCCGGATCATTACGACTTTTGCATCAGGCAGGACAGTTTTCCCAAGTCATGAGCCATGGCGTCCGTGGCACAAAGGCAAGCCCCCTCCGCGGTCCAACAACCTCATACTGATTCCTCGCGCTTTTACGCCCGCCTCCAATCCTTCGCCTCGACCATTAGTTAGTCTATCAATCATGCGCACAGTGTTATTGAGCGCTCGTTCGGCGGATCGTGTGCGTGGCGGCATATGGATGTTCCATGCGCAGGGGCCCCTGCCAAGAACCCACTTAGCTGTTTCTGTTAATTGTATCCGCCAAGAATAAGAGGTCGTGGACGATTGACTGTGATGCTTTTCCTGGTCGTAGTCTAGTCGTCTGTGACAGCGAGAGTATGACCGAACGAGTTTGCTTCTCATATCGCTGAGAATTTATTGACGCGTTTGAGCGAACGAATATCGTGTACCGCCGCACTCATCTTGCGTTTCACCCCGAAAAGGTGAACTCGAATGCAACTTACACAGTGAAACTGTTTACAAACATCCAGATGACATGTAGCTGGTTACCTTGATGACACCCCTCTGCATCTTCTTTCTTTGGGCACCCACCAATCCCGCTGCTACTACGTATAGGGACCCACCGTCGTCGTTAGGCTGTTGCAGTGGGATTTGGCAGGCCCCTCACCCAGCAGCCGCATCGCCCCCAGACCCCCGCCCCCGCCGTTGCAGAGGGACAACTAGTAGATCGTTTAGTGTATCACAGCCGCCTGCCTCTGATGGTCCTAGTTGCAGTGTCCTAATCTGCTGGCATGATGGTGCAATTAGCCTGCCCCTGTTGGGATTTCGCCTGCACTGCTGTTGAGCTAGGTGACCTGTCTTCCACACTAGCCCCCAGGCTCCCAGGATTAATGCCTGCCATGCACTATAATCTAGGCTATGCCCTAGACTGCACTATAATCTCCCTAGCTTTAGGGCTCATAAGATGGTTCCTGCCAGGTGTGGTAGCTCCTGCACTAGAGGCATACCTAAACAGCAGAGATATATATCACTGCATCCTAACTACTGGTTCCTGGCAAATCCACTGGTATCGAGCTCGCTGTGTAAGTAGCCAGCTACCACCCCAGCGCCACCAAGTATTACTTGTCCTGGAATGCCGGCGGGTACGGGCTTCATATGTCTGTCCACTATATAGAGCGAGTAATTGGGCCATGTCTGAAAACCTGGACTAGTAGTGTTGTCATCACCATCATAGCTGACTCTTCTGCTGTGGGAACAGAATGTGATCTCTGTGGGGCCATAGCAATCGATCAATTCCAAATCTGATTTCTCCAGCTGTCGGAAGGCTAGAATCAAGGTATCAGTCACCGCTTCCCCTCCACTGACGGCGACACGCCGGCTTGAATGTCGCAGGCCGTCCGTGTCACCATAACGAAGCCAGCTGATGTACTCCGACGGAGTAGCTTTCGTAAAGGTGATTCCCTCAGTAGCGATCAGAGGGGATATGGCCTGTGGGTCGCCACGTAGCTGTTTTGGGACAATTCGCAAAGTACCACCGTTTGACAAAGCCAGGAAGGTCTGAGATAGAGACATGTCGAAACTGTAGGAGCTTTGCTGCAATGCGATTTCACTTCCGTCGCGGAAATCCCATTTGTCTGTGGAGGTTTCAATGATATTTCGGAATGTTTGATGCTGCATGAGGATCCCTTTGGGGACTCCAGTAGAGCCACTGGTATACATAATCACCGCCGTGGAGCTGGGACGGGCGGCGTTTGGTACTTTGGGGTCGTCAGAGCGGGAGAAAATTTGGTCGACATTCACACTGGAGCCAGGAGTTTTGAGGGACGCAATATCCGACGCACTGATATTGTTCACCAGCGCCAAATCAGGCTTGCAGTCTTGCGCAATCGTCGCGAGGCGTACCAGTCCCATACGACTGTCCAAGGGAATGTATATCGCATAGAGACGCAAGATCGCAAGGAGAGAACATGTCCAGTCGGATCTTGGCTCCATGAAAACGCCGATTTTGCTTCCGGGACCAGCGCCCCGCTTCAAAAGAGCCATGGCAAGGGAATTCACTCTCTGATCCATTTGCGTGTAGGTCGTCTTCCGCCCGTTACCATCAATAAGAGCCACATGCGTGCCATAGCGCTGCACCATAATGTCAACACGTTCGGGTATTGTTTCTGGCCATTTGTACTTGTATACGGGACCTATGAGTAGATGCAATGTCAAGTTAGGGGAAGTCCTTGAAAGACACAAGTGGAAGAGAACTGGCCGTGTCCGAGCTTTATGGAAAACATTTCACTTCCTCGGCTTCGTATAATGCCGGTCCGTCAAACCGTAGTGCGGGATTGCGAGCAAATACAGTGAGAAGATTCCGATAAACGCGGCCCAGAACATCCACGTGTTGTGCATCATACAGAACTGATTGACCGGCAATGATGACATGGCACTCTCCATCACGATTATCAATAATATCCAAACTCACGTCATACGGAGCTTGGCCTTGTTCGAACGCAGTGGCCGTACTCTCGCAACTACAGAAGGTCCGACTCTCAGAGACAGCTGCCCGATAGTTCAGCAGAACCTGGAAAGGGGGCTGTGGAAAGCAGATCGAGGAACTCCAAGCTCGTTCACGATGACATCGAACGGGACCTTGGAATGAGCGAAAGCGTTCAGTGACTTTTCCCGGCAATGTGCAAAATATTGGTAAAAGTGTGGTCCATCTGAGGCGTGAAACGGAGCGGCAGGAGGTTCAAATACAGGCCCACGCTCTGCGACATGTCTTTTCGGTACCGGTTTGCAGAGCTGATGCCAATGCTGAGATGCCCCACGTCCACAAGGCGGATCAACATGGTGTAAAAGACAGCCAAGTGGAAATGAAACGCTGCCACTTTCATCGGATGGCACGTATTTTGAATGCATTCCAGTAGTGCAGAATCAATACGGTATTCCGTCGTGTGAGTTTCATACGCCGTCAAAGTGACCCGGGCAGACGTCCGAGCCATAGGAAGGGGGGCGCAAGGGACAAGGGATCACCTCGAACTCCCTCATCCAGAACGCAATATCACCAGCCCACTCGCCAGCCTGGTATTCTCGTCTCTGTTGCTCTGAGAAATCAGCGTACTGAAGGATCCGGGACTTAGGAATTTGGATTCGTAAGCCATCTGCAGGTCCCCGAGAAGCACCTCCAGGCTTGCTCCATCCAGGTTAATGTGGTGATATGCAATGATGCGCTGGAACGAAATACTTGACTTTTGAAGGAGGAGAATTCGCATGTTCTCCCCTTCTTCCACCTTGAATACATAACCTCCGATTTCTTGATAGAGCTCGTCAACTTCGTCGTCACCCGATATAGCTCGCTGCTCCAGAATCAAAGAAGAAGCTACAAGAACCTCTTGCTTTATGGTACCCTCTTGCTTTATGGTACCTTGCGTATCATCGGTGACAAACCGCGTACGCAAAGCCTCATGGGCTGTCCAATGACTTGAAAGCACGCGCAAAATCATCCACTCTTAAGGGGCCGTCAAGGCGAATAGAAACCGTTATGTTGAATGTGGATGGATCTTCGAGATAGTGTCTCAAGAACCAAAACCTGGATTGAGCAAATGAAATGGGGACACTCTTCTTAGGCTCCACGGCTATGGTCATGGGGATGATGTGGCTGGTAGTTATGGACGATTTTGAGGAGGAGAGCTCTGTCTTCCCTTCCGATTCATCGATCTCGGACCACGAAGAGGACGACATGCTGGAAACTAGAACGTCTTGATCAGGACGATGTTTGCTGTCTGTGCTCAGATCAATTGTTGCAGATTCCTGCAGGGAAGAGTCTGAATTCTCCGATACATTTTCTACGCTAACTGAGCTCACAGACTTGGTCGCGTCAGGAGAAGGCGTCGCTGCAGGCAGATCAATCTCATGCCGACCGTGTGTGCTGTGCCCTAGTGTAGAGGCATTGTCTTCAGCTACTGGCAACTGTTGACTCGCGACTGATGCGGAGTTGCTGAAGTCGTTTTGTGCCATACCAGATTTGTTGGAATGCTGTGGTTGCTGGACTGTCTGCTTGGGCTTCGAAGGCTTCGATGATGCGTTTGGATCCAGCTTTGGCGTTAATTCTTTAGGGAGCAGTTCCTGGGCCTGGACAAGGATTTCGTCCACAGTCGCTCCACTCAAGATCTTGAGAACACGTATTTCGACGTGTAATTCCTTGATAAACCACGACCGGATGTCTAGCGCAACCAGAGAGTCAATCCCCAGCGTGTCGGCCGTCAGACCGGCAATTGGTCGATCATCCTCCACTTATAAGTTGGTCTTCAGCTTCATAACGAACGCATCTGCATCATTGATGTAAGTCCATCTTTGCGCTTTGACACCAAAAGACAAGGTATACCTAAGATTATGTCATGCACATCCGCCAGACTAACGGCTTCTAACAGGCGCACTTTAACAGGAGCCCAGGATGTGGAGCCCTCAGCAACAAGTTCTGTCCTTCCAGTTTTCTTAATGCAATGCTGAAACATGGGGTTATTAAACCAGGTGATCACTTGCGACTCATCGTTGTCGATGATCTTCAACCCAGTAGATAACTCGTGACGACATCCCCATTGATGCTGTCGAGCATACAGGGCTTTCGCAAAAAGCCAGCAGAAGTCATGCTCTGATAGCCAGAGATTACCAACCTTGGGTAAGAATTCCGGCTGGGCCAGAGTCGGTTCTCGAGTCACATAACCATTACCAAAAATAGCACCAATATGCACAGCGGACGCGTTCAGCCCCTCCTAGCAACATTGGTTTGCAAGGCTTGCCATGAACATATTCGCCGCCGCATAGGCTGACTGACCAGGATTGCCACTCACTGCATCCATCGACAAGAAGAAGACAAAGAATTCCAGCTCAATGTTTCTGAAGATTTCCTCCAAGTAGGTGCTCCCCTTGATTCTGGGAAGGAACACCTTATTCATGCGCTCCATGTCGAGGTCCAAGAACATGGTATCATGGAGAACCATAGCTCCCTGGGCCACTCCAGCTCTTAGGAATTTTTGATAGACTCTCCTGTAAACAGACTGGACGGAGTCACACTTAGATATATCACTAGTTAAGAGATAGTCAGAGTAAATGGCGTTCAAAATCCATAAAACTCGAAACCAACAGTTTTAACTGAACTTGAATCAGTTTCACCATACCTAAACTAAAACTGAAGTAATTCCCTAGGCTAGGAACCGAACCCTCACCACTGTGTGTTCGGCGAGGGTTGGATTTGATTTTAGTGGTTCGGTTATGCAACTCTAATCTCCATCTATCTTATTTAATAATTTATTAAACCTTGATTCAGGTGTAAAAGAAGATAAATTGATTAATATTAGATTATTCTCAAGATCATAGAAGTTATTTAATAATAACATCCTGAACTAGTTCATAACTAGTTAAGAAGATAAGATATATAAAAGTTCAGAAAGTTTTACAGAAGTTCAGAAGATGAATAAGGAATTTTATATATTATATAATAAAGGTTGGATGACCCACTTAATAATTTATCCAACCTACTTCTAGTTTATCCAACAATTCCAACCCTTTCCGAAGGGTCGGCTGACCTGCAGTCTGGAGATCTTCTCCCATGTAGGTGATATATAGTTATTAATATTTGAATAGAGTGGCATAACCAACCTGCAAAAATCGAACCTAAACCTCACCGAACTCGCAGCAGTGCGGGTTTTATGTCATGACACTCAACACGCCAAGGATGTGTTTGTTAATTGATGAACTGTGTCTGTTACACACTGTATCGAAGCTCAGGCTCCTGGGAATATGTGGGTCGGAAGGTTTTGATTTATGAATATAAGTCCATCGCAGTAGCATCTAGCATGGTTAGCCAAGGTATCTTTTCCGACTCGATCTGCAGAGAATGTATCTCTTATGGAAACATGTGGAAATGACTGCCGAGGTTCTCTGTGATCCCGCCAAGTAACTGTTGCAATAAATGGATAATCCTCCCCGAATGCAAATCCTCACGTTAAATTTAGTTTCTCCTGTCTGTGGTGTTTCCATCCCTCAGTCCAGATTCGATCTCATCCCAAAATGGCGTTCAATATTTCAATGCCCCCTTTCCCTGGCCCACAACTGCTGCTTGGCTCGCTACCTTTACTGGTGCTCTCAGAGTCAAGATCTCGGTCCCATGCCGGAACAATGCTTTTTAAAATGCTCTCCTCAGTAGCCTTTCTTATTGGCCCGCTTCTCACAACCTCTAGTGAATGGTCCCCATATCGACTTTCGATTACAATCGGCCTTGTCTTCTCCCTTGCTGGAGACTTCTTCCTGCTCCCTTCCCGAGGCGAGTTTTACAATTCGTCCTCTTCAGTCCAGGGCCAGGGAAAACCAATTTCGACCTTCTTCCAGCTGGGGGTAGTCGCCTTCGCATTGGCCCATATCGCCTACATTGTTGCCTTCCTCCGAGACACCAAAGGCATTTCGTTGGGCACTCTTACAACTACATTCATCGCGACCATGCTCGTTGCGAAGTGGCTCGGTGTGATCTACCCACCTGAACAGTCCTCGGCTCGTAGCAACTTGCTCAACCTCACCATTGCTCCCGATATGAAGCCTCTGGTATTGGTATATGCAATGATCATCAGCTCGATGTTCGCTGTTGCTCTGGCTACAAATCCGTCGACTCCAACCACAACCTGGCTGTCCCAACGCGGGCTAGGGGCTGTCATGTTTGTGGTTAGTGACGTCTTTGTTGCGAAAGATGCGTTTGAAAGTTCGTCTGGTCCCGGGAAGCTGGGCTGGCTTAGGATTGCAGTCGGATATGGTCTGTACTTCTGGGGGCAGATGGTCCTAGCAGGAACAGTAGAGACGACGTAGCTTCGAGGTTTCTTTCGAGCCACTTCGTTATCAATCAAGTAGCGGAAGACCAAAAATGGTTTCATTAGAGACTATCCCAAGCAAATTGCTTCTAAAATATACTGTACAATTGGAGCCATCCCGGTTGGGCTGCGTCGTTGCTTCTTCTTCAATCAATGCTACATGATTTTGCCCTGCAAAAGAGTATGTTCTTCGGATACCATATATACAAGCTTTCCGAACCAGATTTCCTCTCCTCCTGTTGACGACCAGTGATATAACTTTGAGTTTTATTTGTGTTAAAAATTCTGTTTGTATTCGAGCCTTGACTGACTCTTCCATGCCTTCTCTTTAACCGATTGCTCCTTCCACTTGAATTCTTGGCAACGATTTTCGTGGCTTCTTTGGCCAGCACACGAATGATACAAAGTCCTGCGATTGATTACTATAGCTCATCCTCCAACTGACCTCGTAAATCCTGGAACCTTTGCAATTTTGAGTCAGGTGGTTCTGGCTAATCGCGAGTAGTATGGCAATTGGCATTCATCACCAGCACGGCGCTGGGGTTGTATTCTATCGCTTGAAGTCTGGGTCCAATTAAACGACGAAGGTGCGCTCTGTCCAGCATCCTTACTTTGCAAACGTGGCGAGGCGCCGAATCCGTCGCAGTCTCGCGCGTATCCCGCAGACCCCAATTGGTTGTCCGGGGTGGCCGATCGGACCTGGATTGTTTACCCCTCGTCTGGCCAAGGTGAGGGAAATCCTTAACCATAAAGCGGCCCTGCTGTTATCGATCTCATCGTCAAATAACCACAAACGTGTCTATGGCGCTGGCTATCCCCGCTGAAGTCTGCGAACTTGTACGTTCTAGCCGTGGGAAGGTGTCGTGGCTAACAGAGCGCACAGGTCATCTCGCACATCCTGACACCGGACGATTTCTACTGGGCACCGACTCGTATCCTCCCATACACGCTGGAGCCAGATGTCCGAGCCTGCTTGATCAGCCTGCGTCTGGTGAGCAGAACATTCTGCGCCAGCGCTTTCCCTCAACTGTTCCGACATATTGTCGCGCTGGCCCACTCGTCAACGGCCAGCAACTGTACAGTGGCAGGTAGTTTAATCACTGAAAGAGTTTTTATGATACCTCCGGTCAGTTAATTCTGAAGAATGTACCTGGAAGTCGTCATTATGATCGTCATGCGCTAGGTAGAAATAACCTAGTAGGATCAGGTCTAGGATCCTGTAATTCATAACTGCCTTGCCCCTTCGATGAACTGGCCGAGCTTGGAAGAACTTATTGCACCAGCAGTTAAACTGTGGGTTCCTCTACCCATAGCTCTATATATATAAGGACTCTCATCCTCCTGGTCCTGGCATACTTAGATCACTATCCTCATTCCTCTCCCTTCCCTCTTCCCTTAACACCTCATCTTCATCCCACTCATCGCCCTCCTGTTCCCGTTACACAAGTGCCCACAATCACCCATCCCCGATATCAGCCGTCTAATTCTCCCAAGATGACTAGTGTAAGTTATTGCCTGGACTCCTTTTATCCCTGGAACCCTTTTCATGACAACCCAGAAGCCCTGAATATGCCTGCTAAACTTTGTCGTTACCCAAGCCCTATCTCCATGACAACCACTCCGACTTCTTTATCTTGTGATGATGCACCAAAGACGCAGAGTTATGCTGACATAGCTTGACGACATCCTCTTCCTGCCCGCCTACCGGAAGAAGTGTGCTTGAATGCTGGAACTAAGTGACAGTCTCAGTCGACCCTGTCCGATTTCAGAACTTTGCAGCAAACTATCACTGTGGAGCATGGCCCCCCGAACTTCCTATTCCAAGGAAACCGTCTAAACTCCGGAGATTGAAGATACCACCGCGCACATCGATCCCGCAATTTTGAATGACAAGCTGGCCTTAAGTGTAGAATATATAACTGAGGCTTCCCCCTGCCAGGAGCTTGCTCTTGCAGGCATTACAGAGAGCCCGTCTTCACAAGCTTTAACTGTCGACACTATACTTCCAGCCCCACAACTCGGACAACATGCCTCAGGGAGCTCTGCCACTTCGAATAGGCACACCACTTCAGTGAAGAAGAGCTGTTATATCCGAAAGAGACCCATGGGAAATGGCTCTAGTCGGCCTCCCTTACGAGAAACTAATCCTCGCAGGTGGGAGACTCATGGCCCTACATTTTTATCTTTTCATTCTTAATTCCTCGCAATGTCATTGCAGGATCGGTTGCAGTTCGTTTCCTGGTTGTTTGAGAGCGCCCTATCCCAATGCCTTTCTCAGTCTAACAGCCCCGGTACCATGCCTCTATCAAATTGTGGAACAGGCTGTGATCATAATACAATGTCTGATCCTGTGCACTAAAGCTCAATTATCGAGGGCATGCATTCTTTCAACCAGTCTTCTCACCGTGGATTAGAGTGTGGACCGCAGAACCACGGAGAATCACCACAGATCAAAGACAAAGATCAACAAGACGATGATCAGCTTAAGTATGAAATCAAAAAGATCCTCGCACATAGACAAGGCGCGCTTGGTTCCATCTCATACCCCGTCAAGTGGAAGGGCTACGATGAGACTGAGGCCACTTGGAAACCAGGGGTTCACTGCGAGATACGGTTGCATTAGAGGATTAAGAGTTACAACTAGCCATCACCGCGGACAGAGCTCATGCGACACATAATGCAATTGCGGCACCGGCCGTGCACAAGGCAGGAACCATTCTTATTCCCATCATACAGACTCAGTTGCCAAGCATACATCTATGCGCCATAAACCTCCTACAAGAAAAGGTCTACCATGGTCTCCGGATGAATTCACCCTTCTGTCAAGCTCAGAGTCGAAGACAATCTCCCTCGGCAATCTATCGGGAATTCTCACGGAAATTCCCTGGTCGGACTAAGGGCTCCCTCCAAGTGTATTAGAGCACAAAGAGAAAGGGAAATTTACAAGATGCGTGATTTGACTGATAGCGATGCTTGGTTCACCTGTCATCTCAGGGGAAAGAAGAAAGGGAGTAGTTTTATTGGGGTTGCCTCATGTGATATTAGGGTGAGGTAAAGGACCTGACAGTATTTACATGGGGCTCACGCCCAGGGACTCATAGGAGTAGAGGTCTGAAAGCCGCTTCATCAAGCGGCACCAGACCCTGTCTCAGACTTGCGGTCTGTCATAGCTTTAGGGCTCGATATGGACAATAAACCTGATTAATAATAATACCCTCATCTCAACAATTTCAACCCCCATGAAGTTCGATAGTGTGGTTCATCAGAATCAACACTCTTTTCTTCTCATCATTGCCTTCCCCTTTTCTTTTTGATTCCGTTGCCCTGGCTGGCTAGTAAATCCAGTGTATTTCCATAGCTATATACCCAGATTGCTACTAGATTCGTAGCCACCCTTGGAAGCTATTTCGAGTTACAAGTCATGCCATGCCGTCCGTTCGGAACATATCTTATCTACAGTAGCCATCCGACAGCGAAGACGCCTCTTACTGGAGAAAATTCATGCCTAAAAGACATGAAAGAGTTTGCTCTACCAGTCCTATGACAAGTAATTACTCAGTTGAAGTCTGCCCTGACGAGCCCACTCTGAGCACACATGGCTCGGAAAATCCCCCCAGCTTCCCAAAGGCGCAAAGGCGTGTCCGATTCTACAATCCGCCCATTGTCCATCACACACACCCGGTCATAATTAATGATTGTCTGCACCCGGTGCGCAATGCAAAGTAAGGTGCGCCCCTCGAAACGCGTCCGGATGGTCTCTTGGATGCGATGGTCGGTCTCCAGGTCCACTGAGGACGTCGCTTCATCGCAGACCACAATCTGACTGCCACGTACGAGTGTTCGCGCTAGGGCCATCAGCTGGCGCTGGCCCAGCGAGAAATTCAGTCCCTCCTCTTCTACGGGCCCATCCAGACGGATACGTGAGGGATCCTGGCTGTCGCTCTCAGACGTGAGTCCCACCTGCCGAAGCGCGGTCGACAGTTCCAGGTCAGTGTGCTCGTGAAAGGGATCGAGATTGGACCGCACCGTGCCCAGGAAGAGGGTTGGGTCCTGCGGAATGATGGAAAGTCGAGACCGGAGCTCGTGGCGCGGGACCTGGGCGATATCGATGCCGTCAATTTTGATGCTCCCGCTCGCGAGGTCCGTCAGCCGGAACAAGGCCGTCATTATGGAGGACTTGCCGGCCCCAGTGCGGCCGACGATGCCAATCCGCTCGCCTCCAGTGACGTACAGATTCAAGCCTTTCAGAACCAAAGGTAATTCGGGCCGGTACCGCATGTCGACCTGATGAAAGTCGATGGCGCCTGACTGAGGCCAGGACTTGTCAATTGCAGAGGGAGAATCGTGGTCCCCGGGATCTTCCTCTTGCGCCAAACTGGAACCGTAGAAGTGAACCCGCTCTGTGGCGTTCATAGCGTTTTCGACCTCGGCAAACTGTTTTACCAGTAATTGAATCATCTGCACGATGGCGAGAATATATGAGAAGACGAGGCCCGAGATACTCGGGGAGACGACATGGCGCAGGGTGACTACCAGCACTCCGGTGGTGGCGACGAGGAGGATAGAGATGGTGTCCAGGCGCGTACTCAACCACCGCTGATTGCTGAAGGTCAGGTAGTATGCCGAGTTCATTTTATCGATGGTCTGGCGCAGAGTGTGTGTGAAACGGCCCTGTAAGCCGTAGGCGCGGATGCTAGCGGTGCCAGAGATGGCTTCGCTAAATCGCGCAAAGACAGTGGACCGCAGCACTGCTTCATGCCGCTTCAGGTCCCGAGCTGAGGCGCGATAATACGCGGCCGCTATGAGGAACAAGATGAGCAGTGGGACGATGGCGATCCCGAAGTAGTGAAAATAGACGATGAGCAGAATGAAGACACTCAGGATCATGGCCAGGGTGTAAAGATACATGCGAATAGCGTCGGCCAGAGCGTTGTCCATTGTGTCTATGTCCTTGGAGAAGCGATTGACGATGCGACCTAGAGGCGTGGTATCGAAGAAGGCCATCGGGGCGCGCAGGACACATGCCAAGGCGCGCGCCATCATTGCCTTGCTGGCCCGGGTGGCCATTAGTGAGACAGACAAGGAGAACGAAAACATCAAGATCGCCTGACTGAGCCCTAACCCGACATAAACGCCAATGTATTGGGCCCGGGAAAGGTTGAACTTGTGATCCGTCCAGTAAGACAACCAGAGGTTGGTCAAGATGTTTGATGTCTGAGCTAACGCGAGCAATAGGAGCGGAATCAGTCCGTACCAAACCGAGCCCGACGCACGGAGATATGCTAAGTAAATACCCCAACGAACACTGCCTACGGACCGGTCTTCCTCCTGGATGAGCGTTCCCGGATCGGAGGTCTCTCCTTTGAGCCCTGGCTCGCTCTTCCGAGGTGACACTGCTTGCGTCGCTTCTTCGGCGCTGTCTGCGCGACTGGTCGAAGCCAACAGGTTCCGAAAGTCGATGTTAGCAGCCATAAGATTCTCATACGAATCATCTGCCTGGATGCGGCCCCCATCCAGCCAGATAATTCGATCACAGCGTCGGAGGATGTCGTGCCGATGTGTTACCAGAATACGACAACGGTTGCGTAGCAGCCCGCAGATAGCATGCTCAAAAAGATGCTGTCCCACATGAGCATCCACAGCAGAAAGAGGATCATCCAGAAGAACGAGTGGGCTGTCAAAGTAAATCGCCCGCGCCATGTTCACGCGCTGTCTCTGCCCCCCGCTTAGAGTTATTCCCCGCTCTCCAACCTCAGTCTCATCGGCAGAGGGCAGCATGTCAAAGTCAGCCTGCAGCGCACATGCCTCAATCACCTGATCATACCATTTGCGATCCATCTCTTTGCCGAACAGGATATTGTCACGGACTGTGGCATTCTGAATCCACGCAGATTGGGGGCAAAAGGCCCTTGCGGCTCCCATGGTCACGATCCCGCCAGTTTGGCGCATTTCGCCCGCGAGCGCAGATAAGAGAGAAGACTTTCCCGAACCCACAGTACCAATGACGGCAACGAGTTCATTGCGCCCGATGGACAGGCTGATGTCTTGGAGCGTGAACGGGGGCCCTTCCGCTATATCCGGGGACTTTGTGCCAGCCGCCCGGCTTGACTTCCCCATACCATTCTCAGTCGTTTGCGTGCAGGTCTGCTCCCAAGTGAAGGAAGCTTGTCGTGCCTCAATCGCCCATTCCGCGTTTGGGTCCCAAATAATATTTTCTTGATGCTCCTCGGCCAGCAGATAGCCTTCTACCCGGTGCAAAGATGCCCAGGCGTCTGTCAACTGGCCGATGACCACCGGGAGGAGATTGAACGGCACGCGCAGAGAATTGAAAATGGAGAGTGAGGAAAAAACCACCCAGGGAGTCAATTCATGTCCGGAGACAGAATAGACAATGAAGGAAAGCATGGAAGCGAAAATCGGCAAGGAGACCGAGATGGCATTCATAGCATTGCGCAGCGCCATCAATTTCTGAATCATCAAAACTTCTCGCTGTCGAAACGTCCGCAGAGCCTCGAGAAAGGCTCGCTCCCAGCCGTAGAATTTGACAAACCGGATGGAGCGCATGATCTCCTGGGTCAGCGAGAGGCGAGCATCCGTCGTCGTGTTGATTCTACGACGTCGGCGGATCAGCTTCTTCATTGTGATCGTGAGCAAGGGAATACCGCAAAAAAGCAATGCAAACCCTGCAAGAGCAGAGTGGGACATGTTGACGATCAGCAGAGCCAAGGCAAGAAAGATGGTCAACGGCGAGACCCAGAGGAGATGAAACATGCCACAGGCTGACTCGATACGAGACGTATCGGTTGACATCATGTTCATCACTCGCCCAGGGGGCCAACCAGTTTCACTAGAGCTATTCTGAGGGTCTCCTGCCGTTCCGGCGCGAGCTCGGTTGGACAATTTCAACGTCTTCTCGAAGATTGCGGTTATCATGACGCTCCGGGCCTGTGCACCGACCATAAAGCCACGATAGATAAATTGGTTCGTGCCAATGCTCTGGATCGCCTGCATAACCATGATGCCAAAGACCAGGCCGATCTGTTTTCCAAACCCTTTGCTGTCATCTCCGGATGCTTTGTCGGTGTAGGCAGCGGTGACCCACTTGATGAGATATCGCAAGACGAATGGCGTCATGACCTGGCAGATAGAGGAGCAGAAGACAAAGAGCGCCCCAAACCAGAACTCGCGCCAGAAAGTGTCGTGCAGTGCGAACAGAAGGGGATGAGCCTCGTGGCGACGGATGCGCGCCTGGAAGGATGCCTCAAACCGATCGGACAGCCGAGTGATATAACGGTCAGGGTTGACCTCCCAGATATCATTCATCTCCAGAGGCCGGCGGTAGCCAATGCTCATAATTGGCGTCATCCATTGGAATGTCAATTGACTGAGCCAGTTGGCTCCGTGCTCGCCCGATACTGATCTATGGGTGGGAACAGGAGGAATAGGACCCCGTCGCAGCGGATTGAGCGAGCGATACCATGGGCGATGGGATGTCTTAGCAGCCTGGGCTGCACCCAAAGGGGCATCCTTACAAGAAGGTGAAGGTATAATTTCTGACTTGTCTTCATCGTGCACGGTTAGGCGTATGCCCGACGATTTGTCTGCAGAGAATTCAAGGCATCTGCTGGTCTCTTCATCCAAACATTGAGATGAGTGTGATGAACTCATACTTTCTTCTGGAAAAATCAAAGGCCATGCATGGAATAATGTCGGAAAGTAAAGAATATGTGATACAATGGCTTGGTTAGCCAGACTTAATCGCTGGGGCCATCCACGTGTGGGAAGAGGCTCGGGATCGGATATCGGAGCCCTTGTCCGTGTCCGCTCATTCACGCATGTAACGTAAGATCCTGGTATCTCGTCGTACATACTGGAGCCTGGAAGAAAGATACCATACAATTTGAGAACAGTGCCTCCCCTAGTGATATTGTGTATTGATTCTGAATTTCTGGTTGGTCCCAGAGGTAGTTGCGGGAGGTGAGCATCTGTTAGGAATAAAAGGATCGACATGATATCAAATCGTATGGAATACCCATAGAAACCCTGTATCCAAGCATCTTGCCTCCTAGGATCTATAACATCCGAGTAATGGCTCCACTCGTGGGTATTTCAACCCCCATGCATCCTCGCTTGTTCAAGAGGAGAGTTAGTTACCTCAGTCAATTCATTCATTCAGGTAGCTCAATACACTCATTCCTCTCATCTTTCCTCATTTTGATCCCTGGCCTCTGATTGGTCAGTAAATATCTTGTATTTCATTACTAAACAGCCAGGTTACTGGTAGCATCTGATGTCGGAACAATAAATGACTGTATAGACTAAGAATGTTGCCCATGGTGCATTTTTAATCTAGCGGTATTGTGCCCTATCTGTGTTCGACATGTCTGAGCAAGCTATGACAGTATGGGCTAGTAATCTTGGCGAACGAATGGGCAATGAAGAGAGATCAAGCGAAACCAATTTGAGATGACTGAGTTCGATTGATTGAAGAAAGAACGAATATCAGGGGCAGGTTGAAATACCCCATGGATGCCTAGGTACACAGTGTTACGACAGCCGTAATGCCCAGAATACCAAATTACTATACAAAACACAAAGGAAAGTGAGTCACTAAGTATAACCCATGTCTTAGCGGTAAGTTACCACTCCATGTCTTGACATCTGATTAGCCTTAGCACCAGTATTATCTTCCAGTAGTCAACCGCCACATAACCATTTGCTAGTTTAATCACTTTAAGCATGCATAAAATGTTTATAGTGTGGATGTAAGACCAGTAGTCCCATAAGCCAATAGCAAGCTGTTAACTACACACTGCTTCTTATTACCAACCACTCTACTTTGATCGCTTCAATCGCTCTGCTTTAGTCGCCTCCATTGCTAGCTTTAATTGCTTTATATTACGGATTAGATAGAGTCTCCTCCCTTTTATGTACAGCCTTAACTCAAGGTTCCAACCAGCCGAACCTTCCAGTTTAGTGGTTTAGCGGGTGATTCTTAAAAATCCAGAGTTACTTCCCTTACTATGCATATGTGGCGGAGTGGCCCGGATAGGCCGCCGTACAGGTGATCACTGACTGTATGGTAAATAGGACATGAAGGACAGGACTGCAGCCTGAGCACTACTAGCCACCGCCGTGGGCGTGGAGTGGGCCTATCTGAGGTCCCAAGCAGCCCTTCTCGCAGCAGACGAACCAGTGGCCAGCTCCAATGTGGTTATCGTCTTAACCTTTGCCATGGCCCATGCGCAGATGGTAAATAAGTACTACGCTTTAACGTCTTCCATGGCATCTTGGCAGGGGGGAAGTTTAATAGTGCCAGGAATAGCATGCTCCTTGACTTGTAGAGGACATGGTTAATTTCTATAGTTGCAGCCGCATAGTCAAGTTATATTATTGTTGCATTCGCTTAGCGCATTACGAGGGCCAGATAGCAGACTATAGAGGGAGCTCACCCTCAAGTAATGCTAGCTCACTGCTAGCACTGTTCCCAGCGCTAATCCCTGGGAGTTGCATTTGCCACTAACCGATTTCTCCGTAGACAATCAACTTTCAAGAATTGGCAGTGGATAGAGAAGCTCCCTGTCTGAAGCCATCTGGGCTGATGTATGATGAGCTCTCCGAACGTAACAAATTAGGATGCTAAATCAGATGCCTGTAGATCAACGTTTGTAGATCATAGCTTAAGAGGCGGGCGTGGGCATGGAACTAAGGGACCTGAAACCGCCGCGCAAGGACCAGGCCGTTCAGCATTGCACCAGTGACAACATCTGCAGTAGCCTCGCAGGCACTAGCGCGCACTGGTCCGAAGAAAGACAGTTTAGCACGTCCGGCTACTACGCGAAACGACTAATGCGCTTAGTCAGAAAAAAAAATGTGGAAATAGGAATCACAGATAGAGATTGGTTTTAATCCGTAGCGGCGGGCATGATACTGCCTCAGCCACCAACACGACAGTCCTATGTGGAGGCGGTATTAATGGGACCCCAGGCGAGACAACCACTGCTGAGCAAGGGGAACGGAATCACAGCCATCGTCGGATCCCATGTTCCCAAGCACATCCTGGCTGGTCTTAGCCCTCTGGGTCTTGGTATGTGCTTCTTCGGCCGTTGGCAATCAAAGCGTTTGTGCGGGGGGAGCGATTGGGCCAGAGACTCTGTCCAAAGTGTATAGTAACACCGGCGTAGATTGGGCGCAAGAAAATGTACTACGCTTGACCTCCATCAGGAAGTATGATGGGCCCGCCAGGGATAGTAATCAGTAATTCTTCGAATATTCCGCCTCAACAATCTATCAATTCAACATTTGGTATGGTCACCATCGGCTATACTGATTACCTGGTATCTTACCTGCGTGGATTGAACAAGACAACTAAAAAAGCCTCGTAAATAAATTCTTTTTGTAAAATATAATATGATTTTCAGTGGTTTTCAATCAATTATATGCGAGCTCAAACATTTGAGCTCAAATATTACCGGCATGCCCGAGTACAACATTCTGTATGAGTTGATTCGGAGGTGGTTCTGTGGAAAAGCGAGGCTTGAACAGCAATTGACCAGTGGCCGGCTCCGCTTGCGATGTCTTTCTGGGTTCACCGAGATTAACTCGTTTCTCAGGGCAGAAAGAGAGCCTTCTGCCTCGTACAAAAAGAGTCAAAAGACCCCAAAATCCATTCAAGTTTTTCGAGGAGAAGCTCTCTTCTTGCTCTTGTCCTGCGTTTCTAGCCACTAAGAATCTCGTACAATGACTAGTTTGGCCTGGTATCACTCTTATGAGCGTCACTAGACCTGCCAAGGATGAGAGTTCTCCAGGAGTATACCTTATTAGGAAAGAGCTGGTATTGGATGTTATACCGGTCTATCCCTGCAAAGCCTACTGAACTAGTAAAATAAATGCGGTCATTCCAGATACTGCTCCATGGACGTGGTGATCGTAAGCAGGAAATTCAAATCTAGACCCCATTTGTGCATGTTCGTTGTTGGGGGTTGCGTGGTACTGGATTCCAGCCGCCCAGTCCCTCAGGGAAGCCAGCATGCATTAAGTGATCAGATTACGAGGCTCCTATAAATTGATAAACTCTTCTTGAGTTGGTTGAGGATTAAAGAAAAGATTGCCATTGTTATTGCTGGGCTGTGCTATCTCAACCATGGCTGTGATTCTTGTTCATTTCATCCACGCGTGGAAGACGCTTCTCTACTCATACCTCGCTCTCGCTGTGACCTACTATCATAAAGCCCTGGGCCGGACGGCGGTTGGACCAGCTCATGGTTCTCTCACAGTCACGGACAACCGAACCAAGCGAACCTACCATCTTCCAATTGCCCATAATGCTGTTCGAGCTCTGGACTTCCGGCAGATCACGGCGGCTCAACCAGGGGCTGACTTTGTTGATTATGTGGACAGCGGGCTGCGGATTATCGACAAGGGGTACCTGAACACTGCATGCATGGAATCCTCCATCACCCTCATCGATGGCAAGCGAGGCTACATTCAGTACCGCAACCACTCCATTGAAGATCTCTTCGAACACAATGACTATGAAGAGGTCATTCATCTTCTTATCTGGGGAAAACTTCCCACTGCCACGCAGAAGCAGACATTGCGTCAGAAGTTAGCCATGGAAATGAAGCCCCATCAGTGTGTTATCGACGTGATTCAGGCATTTCCGTAAGTGAATACTCTCACATTCGCCAGGAGAAGATAGTCCAGGCGCGCTGACACACTTAGGGCCGACTCGCTGACCTTCCCCATGATTCTGGCCGCTCTCTCTGCCTACGCCTCGGTGGATGAAGGCACAAGAGCCACCCACTCCAAAGGCGAGCCACAATACCTGGGAAGACCGCAAGCAATCGACAAGGCCGTGATTCGGACCCTCGCGATCTTCGCCACAACAGTGGCCTTGGTGTACTGCCACAAGCGTGGGCGAGCATTCCAGCCCCCACACCCGGAGGGATCGTTTATTGGCAATGTGCTGCTGATGATGGGGGTAGTTGAGCCGAATAGGCAAAAGCAGCCCCCAAAGCCCAACCGAAAGATCGAAGCGTGCTTCCAGCGGCTGTGGATCCTATACGCGGACCACGAAATGACCAATTCGACGGCGGCGTTCCTGCATGCAGCATCCACGTTGACAGACCCGCTGTCGTGCTGCGTGACAGGGATTGTTTCGGCGTACGGACCACTGCACGGCGGGGCCATCGACATTGCTTACCAAGAATTCGAGAAGGTGGGAATTCCGGCCAACGTGCCAACTCTGATTGCGGCCGTCAAGGCCAAGAAACAGCGGCTCTTCGGGTACGGACATCGAATTTACAAGGTGGTCGATCCACGCACCAAGTTCATCCGGCGACTGATGGACGAGCACAAAGACCAATTGCGGGCTAATCCCCTTCTTCAAGTGGCTTTGGAGATTGACCGAGTGGCGTCCGAAGATGCTTACTTCACCTCACGCAACTTGAAGGCGAATGCAGATTTGTACGGCTGCTTTCTGTATACTGCATTGTAAGTGGGCTATTGTCGTTGGGCTACTTTCTGATGATATGATGATCTAACTCGGACGACACACGTTGTAGGGGATTTGAGACGGATATTATCGTTGCTCTGGCGAGTCTTTCTCGCACTCCGGGGGTGTTGGCGCATTGGCGCGAGGCAATGGGTCAGACTCCGATGTTGTGGCGGCCGCAACAAATTTTCACTGGGACTGTCGAGCCAGCTGAATCAAAGTAGGAAACCTATACGAGAGCGAAGTTTATTTCAAGAGCTCGGAGTCTGAAAAAAGCCGGCGGGGCGAGGTTGGTGAAAGCCTTGTACATACTTGGTCTGGGGGAGTGCCACAGTGGGAGTGTCAGGGGTGGGGAAGAGAGGTAACCCAGGGGCGGCTAAGCATTACATCTACTGTAAAGGAAATCCACCGCATTGACCATAGATCCTTTCCTTGGCACGGAAACACCCATCGAGCCGTACGCTAAGTTCTAACCAATTGCAGTAATCAGTATCCGTTACACGAGCAAGATTATTTATTATTCGCGAGCCTCGTAGTCGTTGTGATCTAGCAAACCTCTTGTCTTGGCGTTTCATGCAGACGGGCAGGGTTATTACATTAGACTAAGTCACTGATTAGTTGCGAATAATTGACTCAAGTACCTTGGTCTTCTGTGTGTCTCACACTTGGCTGACCGAATTCGAACACAATAATCTTCGTGTAGCTCAGCCTTATCCAAGTTTCATCTCTAGCGTTTGACTCCGATTAAAAACCCATTAAGTAGTCTACAGTACAACTACACCGTTACCAGCCACGCTATTCTACTACGAGTGGTATTCTGATAAATCAAACTCGTTTCCACTAATTCTTGGGGACCGGGGGCAGATATCAAAGTGGTATTCACTGACTTGAAATCAATACTAATTCCCGTTGATCTGGTAAGACATCTGACTAGCTAGGTGGCCCGAAAGGGGGGGAGGGTAATGCCCAAATACTCCATTTCTTCATTTGGCTACTCCTCTTCCTCGTGACCATCGTCAAAGAATGCAAACAGTCGCACTTCAATGGACCGACGTGCTGGAGCATCTTCGGGGGTCTGGTCGTCTTGAAAGCCTCCATGCGGAGTCCCGCGGACCTGATCCGTACGTGAGTCATAATCCCGGAACATGATGACCTCCTCGGGGCGTAGCTGGCTCACATAGCGAAACACATAGTCCGCATGGGGCTTGAGGAAATTGTCATGGGCCTTGTAATACTTGGGATCATTGTTGCGGTAGACACGGGCCACGTGGTCGGCGAAATTCCAGTCGGGGATGTGACTGTGATCGACGACCAACAGTGGCCAGCGCTGAACGGGCCTTCCCACCGGCCGCCAGACATTGATAATTGCCCAGCGCTTGTGTTTGAGGAGAAGACGCTGAGTCTCGGCCTCGCCAACCTCGCGCTGCAAGTGGCTCAGCGCCGTGGTGTGGTCGTTGTCGATGTGCAGGGTAGAGGCGGGCTGCGAGATGCCCGTCTTCATGAAGAAGATCTCATCCGGATGGTAGCCCAGGGTCTGATTGCGCAGACTAAAATGCCAAGGGATCACTCTCGCCGCCTTCGTCTTCTGCGCGATGAGCGCATGCAGTTCGGGCCAGTAGCGGTCCTTGATCATCTGCTTGCCCTCTGGGGTACGGTAGGTCATGAACTCCTCTTCGGTCAGAGACGTAGGGTAGATCTGTGTCTCGTAGCCATCGCGCAGAAGCTGAGGTGCCGGGACCTGGACCCGAATATCCTCAATCCTGATGTGGTGGATCTTTTTGGGCTTTAGGTTCGTCGCCCCGGTCGAGGTGTCAAGGTAGGCCTCTTTGCCGTCGGTTGTGCCGTCAAACATTTCCACCACGCCAGTGGTGAAGTGCTTGGGCACAGGTTCGACGACGATCATGGTGATACTTTGAAGGACAAAACAAATAGATAAGTAATTGGAGTATGATCTTGCGATTCGGGGATAGATGTGATGGGAGGATTGCCTCGCGAGATAATTCTTGTGGGTCCGTTTTTATACCTCCTCTATCCCATTTCCAATAAATGGCTTACTCCATCCAAAATTGGCTCCTATTGGCTGTTACTCAACCATCTCAGCTCTCATCCTAAAATCATATGATTCTTTTACTTTGAAAATCTTGCTGACACCAAAAAATAGGAAGAGAAGATATACTTGTGTATCCAGAACGGAAGTACCCATACCTTACCGTAATAATACGATCCGTATGACCCGTGTTCCAGTACGGTAAATACCACCATCGATGTACTGTATCGCGCGAGGCCTCGCGCAGGAAGCGCACATGGCGATGAGCCAAAGTACGAGCCTCGTCGCATCAGCAACCTACCAATAGCGGAGATTAATTTTTTTTTTTGTCCCTACATGCCGCGAAATCCCTCGGAGAAAATGATACAAATTGCGAAAATGGAAAGTCCATCATCGACTTCGCCACGCTCCGTATCTACGTTTACAAATATAAAAGACCCTAGAAAGTGTCTACTCCCCTGAAAGAAGGTCAACTTAGACCTACCATCACATCCATTGCACCCACAGAATGTCCCGTCTCATCGACAATGTTCCCGCACCCAAGAATCCTTTAAAAATGGAGATTCTCCTCCTCGGGATGCCTCGTACTGGAACCATATGTATGTGGGCTTCCCTATCCCCTTACCAAAGACTAACTCAACTACAGCGATTCGCATGGCATTTGAAATCCTCAAGTACCGGCCCTTCCACGGCCGCATGATGGATGAAATGCCACACTTGTATCCCTTGTGGACTGAAGCTCTGGAGGCGCGCTACCTGCACACAGGCAAGGACTATACGCGCGCCGACTATGACAAGCTCTTCGACGGATTCAATGTCTCGTGCAACATCCCCGGTACGCTGGTGGCCGCCGAACTGATCATGGCCTACCCAGAGGCCAAGGTGGTGGTAAGCACGCGAGACGTCGACCGATGGCAGCAGTCGATGCGACAGTCGGTGGACGCGGCAGTTTCGTGGAAGTCGTTCGATTGGTTGGCACCTTGGGATCCGGTATGTTTTTTGTTCCTTTGTTCGTTTCTTTTGTGGCCGCTCTTGTTCCTTGTCTCTAGTGGTGTTGCTGCTGTTGCTATTGTCGTATACGTACTTCAACCCTAATAACCCCCGGTTGATTGTCCAGAACATAACTGATCATCCACGGAACAGCACGTCATCGGTCCTTGGTGGGAATACCACAAATTCCAACACAGGTTACGACCGCTGATTGCCCCTCAAGGCGAACGTCAGGCGTACCTGGACTACTATGCTTGGATTCAAAAGGCGGTGCCAGCGGATAACTTGTTGGTGTTCAACCCGCGCGACGGGTGGGAGCCATTGTGCCAGTTTCTGGGGGTTCCCATACCAGACGAGCCCTTCCCTCACGTCAATAACACCGAGCAGTTCCTGAACGGCCGGCGGCGGCGCTGGTGGCGCACCGTCGGACTTTTAGTCGCCAAGGTGTCGGCGCCGGTGCTGGCCGTCGTGGCGGCCGCTTGGTGGAGTTGGGGGCGGAAATCAACTTTCTTGGTCAGGGGGTAATAGTTCATGCGGTGGCTAGAGAGGTGTTGTAACAAATTAGAAATGTGTTTTTTGGTATCGTCTCATGTGGAAACTCGAATTAAGAATTGATTTGTCGCCAGCCTCTGGAGGCGAATGGCTAGTCGAAATTATGATCTGTGATAGGCATGGCGCTGCAGCACAGTAGATTGGTACTTATGTTGACAATGGACAGCAGATGCATAGCGCCATGTCAATATGACGCGAACAGTAGTGAGATCAATGTCAGCAGAACTCCACTCTTCCCTTGAAAACGCCTAAATGTGGCCATCCAAGCGGCTTCTCATGGCCCAACGAGAAAGCGTCAAGACCTAATGGACAGGATGGATGTTACAGCAAGGTTGCTATTTGCTGCCAATTCGAAAAAAATATTAGTATAGCGCAAAAATCCCTTCCTCGCGATTGAAGTAATCTGACGACGCTGCAATATCGAAAATATATATACATATACAGAAGAGGCATCTGATTCAGCTGCAGAGATTTTCCCATGCACGACAAAAAGAAATTGAGTCTTCAGAGGATAAACAGTCCAACATCAACTCATATCCATCTGGGACTACCTAAGCCTTGGCTTCGTGTTCGGCGCTCACCTCAATCAACTGCACTTCGCAGTCGCGCGACCGACGAAATGACCATTTCGTCTGATCCCAAAGGCCGTCAAAGCAAAAGCCAGGATGGAGAATGGTCATGCAGATAACAGCAATGGCAATCATTGCTCCCTCCAGAATCATAAAGAGCACCTGGTTGTTGGCTAGCGAACTGTGGAATCCCTCATTAAGCTCCGCCACTCGGAAGACAGATCGCACAAAGATGGTCAAAGTAGCAAGAGCCAGACCTAAAAGAACATAGTCAATTCTCCGAGCAATTAATCCAGTGGACTGAGAATGGTAGTCTTTACCTGCCAGGAAGGCCTTCCAGCGGAGGCTCTGTCGGAGCTCCCGCATGCGGGTGTCGGGGTTGAGGTCCTGCGGGTTCTTGATCACTTTCCAGGCGAAGTCGAGGCAGAGGACCATAAAGAGAGCCAGAGACGCGACCTGGCTAGCGAGTCCGGCAATCATGATGTTGATACCATCCTGAGCGAGATCGTACTGGTCGGCATCTGCGATGGAGGTGATGGCACCGCCCGCCGCTTGTAAGATGAGAGAGACCAAGTCACACCCAACGAAGACAATCGTGTATATTTTCGGACGGAGGCGAGAGATACTCTCGCCGTAGATAGTCACGATGCGTCCCAAGCAGATGTAGATGGAGGCGCTGAGGAAGGCTGGCCCAATGGTCAGGCAGATGAGGTACCTGTTGTAGGGATCAGTATTAGATCAAAATTGGCTGTGAACGGCGTGGTGACATACTCCAGATACGGATTGAAGCGGAAAGGATTGTTATGCAATTGAATCCGTCCGAGATACCCGATGATTTCCAAGACGAGGCCCCCAAAGAGACCTGCAAAGTAGCCCCAGGTTCGATAGCGGACCACGAGCACCGCTTGAGCGGCTAGTAGCACGACAAACAAGGCCAGATAGAAAGCATTGCCAGCCAACGATGGGACATAGTAGATATACGCCTCTGTAATCGGGCAAATGTCCAAAGTGCAATAGTCTGAGGGATCCGTGGAGTTACTCATGATCGCGAAGATGGAATGGTAATTGAGCTTGTTTCCTTTTTCAGTCTTCCTACCTGGATTGGTGACCGACGATACTTAACTTAACGACGTTTTTCGTTGCCTGGAGGCTAGATAAAGAGGTCACAAACTTAGAAAAGCCATGTCCATGTTTGGGGTCTCATTGCAAAACGAACTGTAGGCCGGGAGTCCTTGTCCGTGTTGGCATGCCCGTCTGTACCTGCTGCGTCCAGGGTCACCCTGGCGTATTCGGTGCTAAGTATGAGACAATACCGATACGCACACATGCACTTGGATGTAACTTAAAACATGAGTGGCATCAATGCTTGACTGAGTGGATCTGTTTAGTGCGATTGCCAAGAGATATCGCCGCGCGGATGGCTGGGTTGATCCGGACACGGACACGGACATGGACACGGACATGGACATGGACACGGACACGGACAAGGACAAGGACATAGGACTGGGCTACAGACACAGACATGGTGATATTATGGTTGTTGATTTGTTGCCAACTCGTTCCCATAGACACGCTCGGACACGGACACGGAATGGAATCATCTAACTGCCCCACAGGCACAATGCAGGCCTAAACCGTCTAGAGTGCTGCTATGAGCTGTGCTGCTAACCAGATTTCATCTTCATCTTACCTGTCGGAAATTGCTTCACACACACTAAGCAACGTCCGTGTCTTGGCGAAGATGGCTTTGTTGTGGGGGCAGAAATGCAAAGGGCCCAGCTAATTATTGCTGATGGTTGATATTTTTTCCCTTTCCGTTTCCTCTGACCATGCTCTGGGCTGAGAACGTCTTCTCTTTCTTCTAATTTCCGGCTGTCTGAGTCTACCAGCACGATGCTCTCAAGCGGGAGACTAAAGCAAGTTCACCGACGCACTCTGGATCAAGTCTTGAAGTGCCAGTCTTGGCTTCCAGCTCTATCATTGTCACCCAAACTGGAGGTCATCTTGACTCGAGCCCGTCAAGGGCCCCTGATCTCGTGTCTATCGGTCTATCTGCTCGTCGTATGCCTATCATGGCTCGTCTCTTTCCTACAATTTCGAATGATGTTACATGCCAACCTCGTCGCGACTGAGGACCTGCTCCCTAACGCAAGCTGGGCAGCTGGGCTCCAAACAGCACACATCGAGCCCGTCCAATGGGCCCCACCATCCACCACTGATGAGACGGCGATGTTGAATAGCTCTGTCGCCGGCATCCCCCGGGTCATTCATCGGATGTGGCAACACCGCACGTCGGAGACGCCAGAGGATTGGACTAACGCGACTGCCTCCTGCCGCGACCAGAACCCCGTTTACCGGCAGTACCTGTGGACATTTGACACAGCGCATCAATTCATACGCACCCATTTTCCCTGGTATCTTCCAACATATACGAACCACCTTCTGCCGGTGCAGCGGGTCGACGCGCTTCGCTACTTTCTTCTCTGGCACTACGGTGGCGTGTTTCTCGACCCGCAGATAGGATGCCGCCAGTCTCTGGAGCCGCTGCTGCTGCTAGGGACAGACAAGGGCCAGGCCCAGGCTCAGGCTCTGTTGCCCCAGAGCTGGCCGTATGGCGTCACCAATGAGTTGATGGCGAGTACGCCGAGGCATCCGTTTATGATCAAACTGGCCTTGACATCCCACGAACATCACTGGTCGGCCATTCCGGCCTATTTCATGGCCTTGGTCAGTTTGGGACCTGTCCTCGTCAGCCGCGTTCTGGCCGCGTGGCTCCGGTCTGTTGGCGGTGCGCCGGCCGCGCTCGCCATCTTGCCATCGGCGCTCTATGATGATAAAGCAGAGCAAGCATTTTTCTTACGGTTCGAAGGCCAGATGCCGCACGGAGATGAGGTTGCAGTTTCATTGCATATATTCGGCAATTGGCTCGGGTGGTGTGGAGCGGCTGTGTCGTTGATTGTCATGGCTTTTGTCATCTTTGGCGTTCGGTCCGGACCCAAAATGCGACGAAGACAGGATGTCTCTGATACACCGGAACCATTTGTATAGATCACCGAGACCTATCAGGTTGTGTTATCTAGTTTAGGTACACCATAGTATAGTACTGTGAATGAGCTTTCATCCCTGTGCAAAGACGTCTACTCAAATGCTGCGGGTCCTTGCGTCATCCAGCCTGCAAAAAGGTCATCAAAAGCGGGACTGGGAAACAACCCTGGCCATTGAAAATCAAATTCATCGCGTGGGATGGTAGGATAACCTTCTAGCCCTTCCTCCGATGGCATTTGAGCGATACTTGGATCAGACGAGCCATCCATGGCGACCGTGAATGACTCATTCTGCTGCGATCGCGACAGTGTCCGATTTTCAAACCACCATTGCGCCCGAATTAGCCGTTTCTCATAGTGGTAGAACACATCACGGTCACCTCGTGCATCCATATGGGATGTGACAAGCGCTTGGATGCGCAGGACGCACCGGCTCAACATGTTTGAGAGGTTCAACGAGCGGGTCAAATCGGCCGTGTGAGGGTGGATGGAGGGCTCCGATGCGGCGACCACGAGCTTGCAGGCCAGTGTCACGGCAAAGCCGAGCTGGATCCAGCCTGCATTGTTGAAGGCAACTTCGCGACGGAGGGGAAGGGAGATATAGAATTCCAGCAGCGTGCGCGCTGCGGTGAGACCCATACGTAGAGATTCGACCTGGAAGGGCGAATCATGTCGTGGATGCTGGGCGCTGGGCTTGTAGTCGAACAGGATGACTTGGCATAGATAGAGTTCCACCGTATGAAATTGCATGAAGAGGAGATCTAGAGTCCGATTTTAGTGACATGTCGAGGAACCAAGTCCTGTCTATGGCCGGGTGGTCACCTACGGTTTTCGGTGAGCATAAATGGAAGCTGAGCTCGATACAGATCCAGTTCCGATCGAAGCTCGCGATAATAGTATTCAAGTGTATCTGCGTGATGGTTCTCGGAGGCATGCTGGGAGGATATCAGAAGGATCTTTTCGGACAGGCGTTGAAGTTGGACGATGTGCAGTAAGTGGCAGTCCGAGTTATATTCGGCGTCCGATGCCAGGAGTTCACACGAGGCTTCTAAATACGGAATATATGAGAAAGAAGAGCGCTTTTGCAAGATCTGCGAGATGCTGGAAAAAATCTTAGCTTGACCTGGCGGACCATTCAGTCGTTACTCTGCCTTACCCAGACGAAAACCAGAAAAATCCAATAACAGCTCTTCTCTCTTCTCTGCCCCATGAGATGGCGTTCTGGTCGGCTTCGCCATCAAAGTTCACTCTTGTTCGCCAGAATCGATCTTCTGGGGCACGGTCGAGCTGTAGATCGGTGATGATGCTGATTCCGAGATGCAAATACTGGGAAAATCGGCGTGGCCTTGAGTGGTACTGGCACCTACGTCGAGTTGAGTCACCATGACCGGGGAGAGTAACAAGATACAAACAGCGGGTCTCACCACGCCAGATGGACCAAAATACCCTGGAGCATCTCAAATGTAGCAGGTCCGTCAAAGATCATAGAGTGACTGATCGCCCGCTTGACCTCAAGCTCAAGTGTTCGTTGGAGGGGCATGTTGTCATACAACGCCGCTGTAAGAATAGTGAGAAACAGAAAGGGCTTCTCCTTGCGCAGGGCTGTTGCGGTCGCTTGCGGTGGGATTATCACGAACGGGCAGTACGGCATGAGGGTGGTTCGATACTCGTGCAGCAGCCGGTTCGCCGCGTCGATGGTCAAGTGTCCCTTACCGATCACATCTTCGGGTTGTGTTGGCGCACTGGCAGTGCTTTTTTCATCGATACTCCCTTCTGACGCAGTTGCACTGCGTGATTGTGCGAGGAGTCGGTCCAACTTGGCTTCCCGCAAATCGATCCTTCGATTCTTGCTATCGCTTGGACTGGCAACCCCGGTCGTTCTTCGCCCTTGCTGAAAATGGCAGACCTTCCCCAAGCGATCGCAGCTAATCATCATTAGTCTTTTTTTGAATCGAATTAGTGAGTTACATGGCGCAGACCGGTCGCAGCTCCCTGTGGTGGTGGAGCGAATGCATCGGATTTTGCCTCGTGCACAGTTTTGACAGGTCCGCGCGGAGCCATTGGAGTAGCGGCTCGCCCTGGTGTGGTCACTCATCTCCCGACATTACGAGGCTGTTACGCCAGTTGCAGTGGTGATGAAAATGAAACGATGTGCTCGGCGGGGAAGAATCAGTGCTTTGGTGCGGTGCAGGCGGTCGACTCCGGGCTAATAAAGAACCCAGCCGTAAGCGCAAGGTGGCAGGACCAAAAGAAGGCTACTAGCTTGATAATGTCATAGGTCAGGCAAGCCAAAACAATGAAACTAGTCCGCTCTTGTACACAACACACACTGAGTGGAGAGATTACTATTACTAAGGGGGATTGACATATGAGTTCCGCGGCAAGGGGAATGATTGGATTGATCGAAGAAGAACAAGCTGCTGCTCAATGAGCGATTTTGCCACCCCTAACCGAGTAATGCTCAGGGCGAATCCATCCGAAGCATATCATTAGCATTTCAGAGTTATTGTAGATGTTAAGTTATGTAACTACAGTATGGCCTTGTACGCATTTGATGGGTCCTGAGAAGCAAGGGGAACCAATCTGAATTGAGATAATAGAGATGATTTAAGAAGAGACCAAAACATCGAGGACTTGTTGAAGTGTCCTTGTTTATATATCTGTATATAAAGGGTTGAGCCTTCGGAACTTTCCGGGTGTCGCAAATCCTTTGATAAGAGGAAGAAATCACCACTAACGCTAAGTCAAACTTGCTCTAGTGAGCTATAGGTGTAACAGGAGATTAACTAATTCTGATACTAGTAGTGAAGGAGTAAGGGCTTCTAACGTGGAGATACTGGTTAAAGGACGCAGAAATACATAAGGACGCAATGAAGCTTGCATTAACTACCCATCAGCTGGTACTAGCAATGGCGACACTGGCGTGTCATACATGCATTAGCTCAACATAAAGCTTCTAAGAAAAAGTTGTCACTGGCAAACACTACCCCACCACCTGTGAAATGATGACCAAAGCTGACACCGACCCCTCCAGCTCTCCATAACCATGGACGGTGAGGATCGGTTGCAACCGCTCCTTCAGGCGGAGACTAGTGGGTTCGATTGCCTGGTCTCCCGTTAGTTTTTTGTAAACTCATCCAGAAAAGCATAGTGGGATATACAAGGACTTACCGGATAGGCCAATTGCTTCAGCGAGTAAGTGCTGCGCGTAATGAGAATGGCGCCCTTCCGCATGCGACTGACCACACCTAGAAGGAGGCTCTCTTTCTCCGCACACATGGATCCAACCAATGCAGCAAAGTATACCGCATCATACTCACTCAGACCAAATTAGTCTGCGGCGTCGGTGATTCAGTGAGTGGTCCACCCCGCCAGACCCAGTTTCTCCAAAACTTGCTCCGATTGACGTACTCACGAGGCATAGCGCTCTACAAGGTGGAAAGACACTGCCTGGCCCTCCTGCTGCGCGAGTTCCCGGATTCAGATGGCCGTCAGAGGCAGAGGGCCTGAGCCCAATATTGCCATCTTCTGGGGACACTGCCGGAGCACAGTACGCACCGCGTTCCATTCCATGGCGATAAGGAAGTCATAAAGGTACAGAAGCGGGAGGGAATGTAGAGCGCGATTTCCTGTAGCAATATGAATACTCTTCCGATTTTGGCAAGGTGATGGGCTCGATGTTATACCTTCATCTACGCTGGTCGCTGCAATCACCTTGGCGGCCCATACTTCCTCAAACACGCATTCGCAATCGGAGAAAATGCGCCGAAGATGTGGAGTGATTTTCCTTATGCATGCGTCGTTCAGAATCTATGACTCATCAGCGCCAGAGTTGATGATTGTTCCGACAAAAGGGGTCTATATACCAACTGCTCCATCTTAGGGTCAACTGTGGTGTGTGCAATGACCCCATACAGCTTTCAAAATACCAGCATGACCTCTTTCTCTATCTTTTCATCTCCTTCTAGAGGATAGAGATTCATGATCCCATGGTAGCAGTCCAGGATGGTGTGCACATACGCTTCAGCGCTTTGGAAGTCGGGCGCGTCTTCCGCACCTGTCTTGGAATATAGAATGCCCATTGTAGAATTGGAAAGAACTCAAACGCTGCTACCAAAATACAACTTCCTTGGTTAAAGAGGTTGCGAATTCACAATGGAGGACATCTGATTTATCTTGTCATCTATATACACATCGACGAGGCTCTATCTTACTGTCTTACACCCTAAGCAATGCATGTCTGACACCCCTCCTCGTCAGTCCGGCTCGGCTACCTAGGTACCCTTGTACTAATGCCGCTGGGGCAGGGGAGCCATGCCCGTGAATTCTCGGTTAGACATACGGCCAGGCTAACACTTCGTCCTGCCCACTGTACCAGGCATACGATAGCGGGACGGTGCATTTTCGCGATGTACAATGCTCTTATACTTGCGTGTCAAGTCTTCTCCTATCAGCAGGATGTCCTCCCACCAAGACACAAACAACAGGAAAGTAGCCAGCCACCACCAAGTCGACGCTTCATTCCCGTAGGATTGTCCACTGCTCAACACAGCAATGCTCTGGACAACGCTTTGCGTAAGGCTAGGGTGAGTTTGTTGGAGTTCACCCATGGGATCCATCGTGCCTGCAGGCAACCGTCTAGTGATTGTGACTGGGTCGATCTCAGGATGAATCTGCTTGATGAGGCTGAGGTCCACCACTACAAAGGTATTCATGACCATGGCAGCCCCGTGGGCACCACCGATAAAGCCCTGAGACAGCATTCCTACTCGCTGCCAGTCCTCCACCGCGCACAGAATCTGAAGCGCCCAGTAGTCCTCCCCATACGTGACCAGACTGGATGTACAACTGTTATAGCCCGGGGGGCGTGCATTGACTTCATGTAAGTAGACCGAGGGTTCTGATGTTTCTGAGTCGGGTTTGACTTTAGCGGGACGTAGATCGAGGGAGCCAAGGTCATCATCCAGTTGCTGGAAACGCACATAGGACTGGCGGACTCGACCCTCAACATGAAATACCCCGTGCCGGAAGCCTTGGCGGCGAACGCTAGCCCCCATACTCTGCTCAATCAATGTCTGCTCACAGGCCGGAAGCACGGATGGCATAACCACGCGTGTCTCTCCAAAGTGCGGCGCATCGAACCCAAGACCGCTCTGGTGGTCCGCGGCCGAAGGGAAATCGTCCGAGACTTCGCAGGAGACCACCTCGCCGTCACAGAGGACCAAATTGACATCAAACCCTGGTCCATCAATATAAGGTTCTATCAGCACCCGTCCTGAGTTTCTATGCCCAGCAGCTCTGACAACTGCTGCTTCGAGCTCCGTAACATCCGTGACTTTGAAGACACATTCGCTCCCGTCGCTGTTCACGGGCTTCACCACTACAGGATAGCGAAGGCTCTCTCGCAGCTCGGCCCGCGAATTGAGGTCCTCCACGCCGGAGACCAGAATGCTGGCGTCGCCCGGCTCGAGTGCTCGAGTCTCAGATTTGTCGCATGCGATGCGATACGCCGTCGCTGGGGCAGTAGGTAGTCCTAATATCTCGGCCGCGTCTGCAACAGCGATCAGCCAGTGATGGCCGGTGGTGTAGATACCGTCGATCAGTGACGGGTAAGAACGCACCGCGTCCACAATACGCGTCGCCAGGCCAGCATTGGGCGTGATGTCCGTCACAATGAATCCCTCGCGGAGGTAGCGTAGTTCATGACTGTCGGGGAACCAATCGCCCGTACTGATCACCACCAGGTCCACTCCCAATGCGGCGGCACATTCCCACCGTCGTCGCGTCTGGAGGACATTGAGTGGCTCCACCACTACCGCAATGCGCTTGCGTGTGATTGGGATTGATGATAGCCAGGGGAGCGAGATTCTACACACGAGATCGGATTCAAGACGGTCCAAAACGATGACATCCTGTCCAGCAAGGTTGATCATGGCCACAGCGGATGACATGCCGTCCATGAGCCCCTCACTGCTTGTCCTGTTCCATATTGGCGGAGATACATGCTGCAAAGGCTGCAGAAAGCTCCTGACCTTACTCACATAGCTTCCAACACACTCCAGCCGCTGTGTCAGAAGGTCGGATTTGACCACATATCCCGGAACGCATGGGAGAATGAGTTTCAGGAGAGTCGACTCTAGCGGGCGTCTGGCCAATAACAATTGCTCTTGAACATATTGTAGGACCGGTAGAGGTTGGTCCAGGGTCACCGTGTCTACAATCCCAACACAAGACTCCCGACTCTGTTCACTATCGACCTCCCAAGCAAGAACTAGGTCCAAAGAAGCTCGCGGAAAGCCATCAATCGATTGGTAATATCGCCACTGGCATTGGTATCGGCCTGCTCCAATTAGTTTCTGGTGATACTGTGACTCCAAGAGCGAACCGCCGCTCACCAAGACTGGTCACTAGAGAGCATCGATTCCAATGCGCCATAGCTGTAACACTGTATACGTCGCAGCTTACCGCATGGAGTATCCGGCTACAGCGAGTATCAGCCGTGCCCTTTTTATGGGAGATTGACTCTGTTCTACTGCAAGTTTCTGACCACCTGCTGACGATCAGCGGCTTCCGCACGCCAATCAGCCCAAGGGTATGCGACTGGCACTTGCGCCATTGCATGGTGCAAGGGTTGTGAATGCAACATCATGACCGGCTATATTGAGGCCTGGCCCGCGGTGGGGAGTCATTGGCGGGATAAAGCCTAGCGGTGACAGGGATATACTGGCTGTTTCTTTTGTCTCACCCGGCCCCCCCACTCCTATCGCGCATGGACATGTTCCGAGCGAAATTGTTACTGCACTCTGCTACAATTGCATGTTCCATCATTTCCCTCCAGGGCCTTGTAAGATCGCTTTCTCATCTCTGAACTGTGGCAGCTAGTCCCTGAGAAGCACTGCGCGCTAGGCCTCTCAACATGGCGGAACCTTCTAGCAAGGACGAAAAAATCAATGCACAACAACAGTGTATCCAGCAGTCCCAGAAGTGGTCCTGGGGCCGCTGGCGATGGGGCAAGGTCCAGCCTATCCCCAGCGAGCGTGAGGTATCGAAGGAGTACGGCGCTGGGTTCTGGAGCAAATTAACATTCTCCTGGATGAATGAGCACATGAGTGTATGTCCTTGGAAGCTTTGTATAGCCAAGCACTAATCTATTCCCATACTGGATATCATAGACCGTTGGAGTATGAGGATATCTGGCTGGTGAACCCAGACCGTGCTATCGTGCCACTCTCGAGCAAGCTGCGAGAAAGCTTTCAACTGCGTGTCGCCCAGAAGAAAAAGCATCCACTGCTTGAAGCCATACACGATACATTTCGGCGCGAGATCTGGCTGGATGGGATTTGCCGTCTGTTATCGGACGTCCTCTTGATCTTTGCTCCCTTTACTCTCCGTTACCTGATTGCGTTTATGCAGGATGCGTGGAACGCTCATCATTACGGGGAACCCATCCCTAAGATTGGAAGGGGAGTAGGCCTCATGCTAGGCATCCTGGGGATGCAGATTGTCCAGAGTCCCGGCGACACACACTTTCTCTACCGGTCTATGGTCGTGGGGGGCCAGACGTGCAGTGTGTTGATATCCGCCATCTTCGAGAAATCCCTACGACTGTCTATGAGAGAAAAGGTTGGGGCGACAGGCAAGAGCAAGTCAGAGTCAAAGTCTGAGGGTTGGACGAATGGCCGTATCATGAATCTGATGTCTCACGACACGCAGCGGATCTTCCAGGCGTCCAATGTGGTTCACCTCGTCTGGACCAGTCCCCTCGCTATCCTACTTGCTGTCATTCTGGTTATTATCAACTTAACCTACAGTGCCCTACCGGGGGTTGGATTCCTGGTCATTGGCCTGTTCAGCCTGTCACAAGTGGTAAAGTTTCTAGCAAGTCGGAGGGATATTATCTATGCTGTTGCAGACCGCCGGGTGAGCTTGACCCAAGAGATACTCCAGGGGGTTCGCTTTGTCAAATGTTTTGCTTGGGAAAGAGCCTTCCAAGATCGTCTGAGCGAGATACGAGCACAGGAGATTAGGTCAGTTCAGGTTTTGCTGACCATGCGGAGTGCCATTGGAGCAGTATCGATGGCCCTTCCTATCTTCGCCACACTGTTTGCATTCATTACCTTTGCACTTTCGAACCATGCACTGGATGCGGCGACTATATTCTCATCGCTTGCGCTCTTCAACTCCCTGCGCACTCCGCTGAACTGGCTCCCCGTGGCCATGGGACAAGTGGTCGATGCGTTAGCCTCCGTCCGACGTATAGAGGAGTTTCTACAGGCAGAGGAACATGAAGAACAGGCTGTCTGGGAATTAAATATGGCCGCGGCGGTGGAACTTCGCAACGCGAGCTTTACCTGGGAGCGAGGCATGGGTACTGACCAGTCTCTGGCGCCTGAATCCGCCTCAGCACCGCAGCCAGTCTTCGAGCTTCATGACCTGGATCTAACAGTCCCACGGAACGAGCTACTGGCCGTTGTGGGCACCGTAGGCGCTGGCAAGACATCATTGCTCACTGCGTTGGCCGGGGAGATGCGCCGCACAGGGGGCACTATGGTTCTTGGAGCCTCTAGAGCCTTTTGTCCCCAATATGCCTGGATCCAGAACGCTACGGTTCGTGATAACATTGTATTTGGGCAGCCGTTCGATTCGGACTGGTACTATAAGGTGGTCGATGCGTGCGCTCTTCGAGCGGACTTTCGCAGCCTGCCTGCAGGCGACATGACGGAGATCAGAGAGAGAGGAATCAATCTTTCTGGGGGTCAGAAACAGCGAGTGAACCTGGCGAGGGCCGTCTACTCGCGCACAGACATCATGCTTATGGACGATCCATTGTCCGCGGTAGACGCACACGTTGGTGAGCATATCTTCAAGCACGCCATTTGTGGCCTGTTAAAAGACAAGTGTCGGATTCTCACTACCCATCAACTGCATGTTCTCGACCGTTATGATCGCGTGGCACTGTTGCATGAAGGAAGGATCCGAGCTATTGAAACTTATACTGATCTCCGCCAGCACTCCGCGGACTTCAATCGCTTGATACTTTGAGCGTCCAGCGCGAGGAAGGTGATGAAAAGGCAAAGCCCAAAGATGAAGGGAAGTGTGAAGATCGTATCGAGCATGTCGACTCCACCGTCTCGCTTCATGATGATGGGGCACTCATGACTGCAGAGGGCAAAGCGGTAAAGAGTGTTCCATGGAGCGTCTACTTGGCGTACATCCGCGCATCAGGAAGCATCCTAAACGCCGTCTGGATCTTCCTGTTGCTTGTCGGCTTCCGTGGGGCTAATATCATGACGGGCCTCTGGCTGAGTTACTGGTCGGCCCAATCTTTTGATCTAAGTCGGAGTCAATGGGTAAGATGCTTCTCATTCTACTGGGGGTTGGTGCTAATGGTATAGATTGGCATATACGCTGGACTGGCATGTCTCCAGGGAGTTTTGCTGTTTGCCTTCTCCTTGTGTACAAGTGTGGTTGGTACGAATGCAAGCCGCAAAATGCTCAATCAGGCTACCTGGCACGTCTTACGATCCCCTATGTCATTCTTCGACACAACGCCTCTGGGTCGCATTACCCATCGATTTACCAAAGATATTGATGTGATGGATATGAGCCTCACAGATTCCTTGCGGATGTATCTTGTGGTGCTCAGTATGATCATTGGTGTCTTTATACTTACCATTGCGTACTTCTACTATGTAGGAGAGCTGGCCAGCCTTAATATATGAAGAGCACCACCACTAACGGAACTTAGTTTGCCGCCGCTATTGCGCCCCTGACCGTTCTTCTTGTGATATGGACAGCGTATTACCGGTCCAGCGCACGTGAATTGAAACGGTTCGAAGCTGTGCTGGATTCAAGCGTGTATGCCCGGTTCAGTGAGGCGTTATCAGGGACGTCTAGCATTCGATCGTATGGGCGACAACAGCAATTTACTTCACGCGTCCAGTCGGCCATCGATGACATGAACAGCGCTCACTTTCTAACATTTGGCAACCAGCGGTGGCTTTCGCTGCGTCTGGACAGCATTGGCAACGCGCTCGTCTTCACCAGCCGCATCCTAGCTGTGGCCGAACGATATAACATCTCCCCCAGTATTTCTGGTCTAGTACTGAGCTACAGTCTGAGCGTTGTACAGCTCATTCAATTCACTGTGCGACAGCTAGCAGAGTTAGAGAGTGCGATGAATGGAACTGAACGCATCCATGAATATACAGGCCTAGAGCCAGAGGGTCCGTTGGACTTGGGGATGGTGCGTCCGACCTGGCCTGAACAGGGACAAATCACCTTTGAGAACGTCACAATGCGGTATTGCCCTGGGCTCCCGCTGGTCCTTAACAGACTAAACCTCGCCATCACGGGAGGCGAGCGGATCGGAATCATCGGTCGGACTGGAGCGGGGAAGAGCTCGATCGTTTTAGCACTGTTCCGACTGGTCAAGCTCGCGGAGGGCTCTATCACCATTGATGGGGTGGATATCTCTCAGATCGGCCTGCATGAACTGCGTGCACGGGTTTCCATAATTCCCCAGGACCCGACGTTCGTCCGGGGTACAGTGCGGTCCAATCTCGATCCCTTCAATGAACACACCGACGCCGAGCTCTGGAACGCCCTGCTACAGAGTCATCTCGTGGATGCGAACAATGCGACCAATAATAAATCACACGAGTCGGAGAAGGATGGGTCCAGCATGTCAAAGATAACCCTGGATGGCCCTGTGGACGAAGAGGGATCGAACTACTCACTCGGCCAGCGACAGCTTCTAGCCTTCGCCAGGGCCAAGGTACGGGACAGTCGGATTGTTGTGATTGACGAAGGAACCAGTTCGATTGATACCGAGACCGACATGAAAATCCAGGAGACCATTGTCAGTAACTTTCGCGGAAAGACCCTTCTGAGCATTGCTCATCGTTTACGAACGATCATTGGATACAACCGTATCTGTGTCATGGACAAGGGCGAGATAGCAGAGTTAGGTCCGCCGCTGGAGCTGTGGAAGAGGATGGGCATCTTCCGCAGTATGTGTGACCGAAGTGGGATCCGGAGGGAGGATATTGAGGCTGCGAGATAGCCTTGACGGTGTTTTTAGGTGCACCTCACTCCTTGTGAACTAAATCCATTGTTAATCTGCTTATGAGATGGAATGCCGTGTACCACCTGTGCACTCTGTTAGGCAATACAATTTGCTGGAAACGACAGCCCCATGCGCTAGGGCAAATAGTGGCACTGGCGGCGCTATTCATGGTTCCTCCAGGATTCGTAATGGGCAGCACTAAGGTAGTATTCGTGGGCGAGTCAACGTTACAGCGCCACCGGCCACCAATTATTGCCCTCTGTAGCGCCATAGAAAATGATATTGCCCGCTTTATTGACCGTCCACGCGCCGCCGCCACATTCATGTACTGCACTGCCAACATTATATGGAGGGCGCAGGATGTTTCGGACATCGCGACTGGACTCATCAATCTGTAGGATACCCCTGCGCCCATCTGGCTGGACTTCATCGACAAAAAGAGGCTGCTGGGCTCTTGGCTAGGGTCAGAGACTCCTCCAATTTGTAAAGCGGGATAATGGCTCACATGGACTCGCGTACTTCCAATCGAATTTGTTGTGGCCAGGACATCTGCCTTAAGGGGGCTGTCCCAATGTCCGTACTCCCTCTTCGTAGCTAATCAAGCGCGTATCCGGGATCTGATCTACCATTTAGACCTATTCAAAATCTTCTCCTACTTGAGTTTCTTTTTTTAATCCCGTGGGGCGCTAGCTGACAGCCTCAGACTTTTTCTTCCTGCACAGTCACCGGCGGTCGAGATTAGCCCTGATGACCGTGCTTTAGTTTGCTGCATTGTCAGACAGTTGCGTCATCGGTATTTGGTCTTGCTGCTGCGCCATCTCTCCTCGTGTATTCATTACTCTCTGTTTAGTGACTGTTCGTAGCTTCTGATTATAGTTAGCTCTCCTTTCTTTCATTCTACGTTTGAATAACTCAGTTCGCATAAATGCACCTTATCGCTCGCTCTATGCTTGGGAAGCATCGGACGCCAGAGAAAAACGTCAAAGTCGTGCAACGATGTCCACTACAGCTCCATCTGATGTATGTGTACCCAAACCCTCTCTCTCCCACCAATGACATGAAATTATACAGTAACGCTCACGACTCTAGTACTCCCGGCTGATAGTCATATCGTCCGTCTACACGGATCTGCAACCAACAGCTCTCTCTCCAGCTGTCCATTTGAGCCGGCGATTAGGATGTCGAGTCTTCCTGAAGCGCGAGGACCAGCAATTGGGCTTTGGTCCGCACGTACGAGGCGTCTACAACTCCATTAGCCAGATATCTCGTGAAGATCGGTGGAGAGGTGTGGTGGTATCGTCACTTGGTGAGGGCCTGATGTTCTCAACAGGATACTCCATCACTGATTGCCTGCATATCATTATGCGCGAGGAGCCGCATGGGCATCACGTTTGCTCCAGACGCAAGCCGTCATTATCGTGCCGGATCACATGCCCGCGGGCGAGATCCACGAACTCGAAGAACTTGGCTGTGTTGTTTTGCAACGGCCGGCGTGTGGCCCTATTACTCCACTGGCGTCGGCATGTCAACAGCAAGCTCTTTACATCAATCCGTTAAATGATTGCCACGTACTTGCCGGCATGGGAACGGTAGGTTTGGAGATACTGCAGCAAATCAAGGATGTTCAAAATCTGGAGGCCGTCTTTTGCAGTGCGAGAGCTGGGGGCGCACTGGAGGCTATTGGAATAGCTATTAAGCTATTTGCTCCTCAGGTTAAGATAATTGGGGTAGGTTTCCAGTCGTCAGCGGCAGCATCGTTACCATCTTTCTCGATATCAATAATAGACTCCATTGCGTCTCGGACGCCCGAAGGCACCAGTCCCAACTCTATCAATGGTTTGAATGTGCTGCAGGTGCAGAAGAACTGGCTCACGTTGTCTGAACAACTGGAGACTTCCGCCACTAGTAGCCATACTGAGGAGGAGGCAACGTCAGAAGCGACCCGTATCCATCCTAGCGTTGTGGACGAGATCATGTTCGTGGAGCCCTACGACATATCCCAGGCAATGGAAGATGTCTTTGTTGAGTTTCGGGTACTGATAGATGCGGACGGGTCCTTGGCCGTCGCTGGGTTGAAGCGCCACGCATTTTCAAAGGGGCTTGGAATGGAGACGCCATCGTTGGTAGCGATTATTTCAAGTACCAATCTATTTGTTTCCAGCAATAGTTGCAATCCAACCCCTGAAAATGGACAATAATTATGTCAGGCATGATGCGGGTATAGAAAGACTTGCCTAGCGCAGGTCGAGGCATATGTATACACGCAAGAAGTGTAAACGTGACTCGAGACTCAAAAGGGATAACTTCGCTTGTTCTTAGACTGGAGAATGCTACTGCCCCTCAATACGTTGAAATTCCAGCTGGGACTACAGAGATTTTTAAACCGAGTCTGCTGGGGGGCTCAAGCAAAGGTAAGAAACGTAAATCAGACACCGTCTCGTGGGCTAGGACGGTCAAGGCCGTTTTGGATTTTGCCGAGGCGTCACAGCGGTCTTGGAGTCGCGCTACGGCGGACTATTTGTAAGGCAACCAATCATGTGCATATCCTTGACTTGGATTCCGCCTGAGGGGCGCCTACATGTCTGTAAGTAGCAGAACTATACATGATACGTCGTACCCACTTATTGAATGGAGCTGAAGGAATTTCTCATTCTGGAAGCCATGATTCGCAGAAGCGAGTAAGCGCTTCCAGATCTCCTGCAAAGCCCCCGAATCTTTCCTCCCTAAGCATCACACGATTGTCACCGCCTCCAATATCAACTATCCATGCTTTATTTGTGGCTTCTTCAATTATGATATTGCCCTGGTTGATGTCTCCCCACATGATGCCAGCCTGATGCAACAGGTTCATGGTGCAGAAAAGTTCGTTTCTCCACTGTTGGGATTGGCGCCGGCGACACTCTTGGGAAATAGCGGAGATGGCGCAGCCTTCAATCCATTGTGCTAGTATCCCAAAAACTTTGCCTTCAGAGGTTATTGCCAGGCCCTCGATGGTAGGAACGCTGATTTCTATGCCCTCAGTGCGGAGCTTAATAAGGCTTTGAACCTCGTCAATGAAATATTCTTCCATGCCAAATATATATGGTTTAAAGAAGTGTGGAGAGCCGTCGAGCATGAAGACTTTTTGCAGCATATGGTTGTGTCTTTATTAAAGACTTGCTGCAAAGATCTCCCCAGCACTTATTTTAGGAAGAGATTCATCATGGAAGGAACATCTATCAAGAGGATGTATATTGTAAGCCGGCAGAACCAATGGACCCTCCTTGAGCACCTTGATCGTTAATTCGCTTTCATCACGCTGGATTTTCAGTTCAAATGTTTTAACGCTCAGATATTCCTCCAGGGATTTTGGTGATTCTGTGTTGTTGGAAAGTTGAATTATCAACAGTAAACAGACTGACACAACCAACTGACATAGCTCCCACCATGGATGCTGATTGTCAGGCTGTGAACTATGACAATTCATGAATTCAACACACTGTTTCTGGAAATGTTCAAACTGAGAGTTTGGTGGTGCCTTGTCTTTTTGTTCTTCAAACTTAATGAGGAATTGCATCCCATAGTAAATTAATAATATAGAGACACTGGCACCCTTAATGGCACCATAGGCCATATAATTCTATAATGAATAGAGGTCAAATGGAGTACTACTAACTGACTCCATTATGATCTGAAGATATGAATGGATGCTATGAGTGTTGATACTTCTGGAATCCAAATGATCTTTAAATATCTATATAGCAGCAAGGCATTACCCCCTCTAAACTTGTCCCTAATTCCCTGAGAGATACCCCGCTTCTGGCCCCCTGCAGGACACGTGCACTGTCAGCAAATGCTCAGGAAGAAGACAAGGTTAGGCGCACCCTTCTCTATAGTCAGGTCGAGTCCGACCTACGAGCAAGCTCCGGCGGTCCCCGTTGGGCCCTTTTCTATGGGCCTGGGTACCCTGGTATATGGCCTCTGCTGTCACTGGGTCTGGTCCCCCTGGGCATTGAGTGGGGCCTATCTTCTGATAATTAGTTCTTGAGATCCTAGGCTATCTTATAGTACTAGATAGGTACCCTAGATCTAGTTACCTATAGAGAAATCTGAAGAGAAACCCTAGAATTCACATTTAAAAAATTTTAAGGGGGGTCATCTTTAGATATTACTAATTCTTATTATTTTTAGTAGATAGGCCTAATTTATGCTAACCAAGTGATATCTTATATATCTAGTGATATAGAATCCTAGATTTTTAAAAATCCTTTAAACCTAGGATTTCGCCGGCGGGTACTACAGGGAATGCTAAATTTTTTTAGGATCTACTAGATCTAGATATTTTTAGTAGATAGCCCTAGCTCCTACTAGTCTAGTGATATCTAGCACCCTTAGTAATCTTAAGTCTAGAATTTTTAAAAATTCTTTAGAATTAGGATTTTCCAGTGGCTGCAGCTAGTAACTATGAATTTTGAATAACTTAATATCTACTAAATCTAGATATTTTTATTAGATAGCCCTAGATTCTAGTAGTCTAGTGGTATCCAGCATGCTTAGTAATATTAAGTCTAGAATTTTTAAAAATTCTTTTTCCCTATGGCATCCGCCGGCAGCTGCCGCCAGCAGTAGCCGCCGGCCACTACTATCTAATATAGTCTATATCTACTAGTTCTAGATATTTTTAGTAGATAGCCCTAGGTTCTACTAGTCTAGTGATATCTAGTATACTTAGTAATATTAAGTCTAGAATTTTTAAAAATTCTTTTTCCCTATGGCATCTGCTGGCAGCTGCTGCTGGCCACTACTATCTAATATAGTCTATATCTACTAGTTCTAGATATTTTTAGTAGATAGCCCTAGGTTCTACTAGTCTAGTAATATCTAGTATACTTAGTAATATTAAGTCTAGAATTTTTAAAAATTCTTTAAACCTAGGCTTTTTTCTGGTGGCTGCTAGTAGGTAACTATAAATTCTTTTAGGCTCTATTATTTATAGATATTTTTAGTAGATAGACCTAATTTCTAGTAGCCTCATAATATATAGCATGCTTAGTAATATTAGGCCTAGAATTTTTAAAAATTTATAGAAGTAAATATTTTATAGATTTCATATAGTAGACTAGTAGAGATATATATTAAAGAGAGGTAATACTACTAGGCCTAGTAGGCTAGATAGTAATTAAATCTAGTTACTAGAATAGATCTAGTAGGGATAGAAGATATATATATATCTATAGCTACTAGGTTAAGGTAAGGTAGAAGAGAAATATATATATTTAGAAAGATAGAGATAAGAGAAATCTTAGAGAGTAAGCCTAGACTAGATAATATAATATGATTTAGTTATATAACTTAGTATAGCTATCTTAGAAGTAAAATATATATCTATAGCTATAGTAGATAGAGGTATATTATTAGAGAATTATATATATTTTGTTAGTGAGAACCATAATCATTGATCTTATCTTATTAATGAAAATCTGCTATGGTTGATCATTAACTATATTTATGGTTCTTATAGCCATGGATTATTATTAATAATTATTAATTTTAACTATTAGTAAATAGTGATCTAATCTATGAGATCACCTAGCTATAAGACCATTTAATATTTAAATAGCTTATACTAGAAGAAATCACCTATTAATACACCCTTAAATTACTCTATAGCTAGTTAGAATAACTAAGGAATTAAGATATTTAGCTAAGGTATCCTTAGCTACTTTCCTTCTACTATTCTTCCTATTCTTTCTTTATACCTAGGTAAGCTATCTATTCCCCTTTGTATTTATGAATTTTCCTAACACTATAATGTCTCATCAGGGGGGGGGGTGATCATACAAATCCTAGGGTTGGCAGGGGGGGGGGTGATCAGGGTAACCCATCACCCCCCCCTAAGTTAGTCAAATGTTAATATTTTTGAATGATTGAAAATAATATACAATTCTAATTAACTAAATTATAATATTCTAATATTAGATTCTAGAATATTCACTAGGAAGGGGGTTAGACTAGGGGGGTCAGGGTAAGGTTGAAATTTTTTGTTGGGGTCTGCCAAGACCACTATCTGCGGGAAGCCTATACCCTTTTAGGCCACCATCTAGTATGGATAAGTGCCTGAGGTGTCTGTCAGCCTAGTAGGGCCTTAGAAATCAGGCAGAAACTATAAGAAAAATATTTTCTAGTATTTACTAAGAGTCTAGTACTAGATAACTAATTATAAATATTTTTAGTGAATAGTAGGGACTTTTAGCTACAGACTGATAATAGACTGATTAGGTAAGCATACTTCCTGATTTTTTAAAAATTCTTAGAAGACACTTTAAAATTTATTACTAGCTGACTAATCATAATTATTTTTAATAAATAGAGCTAATTTTAACTAGTCTAGTAATATATAGCATGCCTAGTAATATTAAGTCTAGAATTTTTAAAAATTTATAGAAGTAAATATTCTGTGGATTTTAGTTAGTAGAGATATATATTAGAGAGGGGTCAGACTAGGGGCCCTAGTTAGTTAATTAGATAGTAATTAGATCTAGTTACTCTAATAGATCTAGTAGGGATAGTAGATATATAATAGTCTACTAGGTAGAGGTAAGGTATAAGAGGAATATATATATTTTAAAAGTCAGAGAGAGGGAAGAGAAATCTAGAGAGGAGGTCTAGTTATATATTATTAGATTCTATAAAATAAGAGATTAAGTAGTATAGAAGTATATATAATTAGATTACTAACTTCTATAATACTATAATATATAATTAAAGAATAATAGAGTCTAATAATAAGAGTAATATAAGAAGTAAATAAATATAAGAATAAAAATATTAACTATAGATATACTTAATTATAAAATACTATTAAAGAAATATATATTTAAAAAAGAAGAGTATAATAAGAGTTAATAAGAAATATATATTCTTAGCTTAATCTAAATAGAATAAAGTAGTATAAGAATATAAGTCTAAATTAATATATATAAAGAGAATAGGTTATAATATACTATTATAGAAAGATATATATTTAAAATAAAAGAAAGAGGTAAAGAGAAAGAGGTAAAGAGAAAGAGGTAAAGAGAAAGAGGTAAAGAGAAAGAGGTAAAGAGAAAGATAAAAGATATATTATAGAGAAAAAGAGAGAGAAAGAGAGAGAGTATATAACTATAACTACTATAAAATAAAAAATATAATAAAAATCTAAGGAATAGGCCTAGACTAATAATAATTAATTATATAATTTAGTATAGCTTCCTTAGGAATAGAATATATATCTATAACTATAGTAGATAAAGATATACTATTAGAGAATTATATATATTTAAAAGTTAAGAATATAATAAGAGAAATAAAGAGAATAAAAAAGATTAGTACTATAGATATATATAGTATTAGATTAAGATAAATAAGAGAAAAAGAATAAAAATATAAATAAATAGATTATTTAGAAGTAGTTAATTATAAAAAATAGTAATATAAAAAGATATATAAAGAATAATAAAAGAAGGAAGTTAGAAAGTACTTTAAGTAGACTAAGATATATACAAGTATAGAGAGTATAAAGATAAGAGATATTAAATAAAGAAATAATAATTTACTTAGGTATAGGGATTAGTAGATATATAAAGAAAGAATAGGAATAGATAATAAGAAAAATATAATAATAGATAGTACTAAGGAATATATAAAATAAGAAGAAAGATAATAAAGGATAGTAATATAAAATATAAAATAAAATTATAAAGATAAAGATTAGTAAAGTAATAGAGGGTAGATAGATTAGAAAAAGAAGAATTAAAGTAGAGAAGTAAGTAGATATAGAATAAAAAGAAGAATAATATATATAAAATTTAAAGAATAATTAAGATAAGCTATAGAATAAGAGAGAGAGAGATAAATAGTCTAATCTCTATTAAAAAGAAAAGATATAAGAATACTACTTAAGATAGGAGTTTAAGTAGGTAGATAATAGTATAAAGTAATTATATAGTATAGTAAATAAAAGGGGATAGTATAGAAGGTATAAAATAATTATAATCTATAGATATAATTAATAATTAATTATAGTAGATTAATTTATTAATAAGATAAGATTTATAATTAACTATACTATAATTCTTACTAATAGAGATTAGATAATAATATAAAGAGAGAGTAATTAGATAGTAATAATTAGAAAAGGATAAGAAAGAAGAGTATAACTATAATATCTATAGATTAGATAAGGTAAGAAGTATAATAACTTATAGTAGATAGGATAGAGGGTAAATAGATTAGTAGGATAGATAATAATATAAAGTATAAAATTAGGAATTCTATAGAGATAGAGAAGAAGAGAAGAATTATAAAGTATATAGAATAGAAAAGGATATAATATAAGTAGTATAGAGATAGTAAAGATTTATAATAGTATAAGACTAATAGGTAGTAATTAATAAGAGAATAAGAATGTAGAGAATAGCTATAATCTCTATAGAGGAGAAAAGGGATTAGATAAGAAGGTTAAATTAAAATAGATAGTATTATAAGAGTTAAGATAGAAGGTAGTAGGATTAAAGAGGAAGAGAGAATAACCATAACCTCTATGGGTTAGAAAGGGGCGCGAAGCGCAACCGCTATCAGGTATAACATATGTAGGGTTAGGGTTAGGGTTAGGGTTAGGGTTTAGGGTTTAGGGTTAGGGTTAGGGTT